>NC_133204.1:17600780-17733280 GCF_958299795.1 Porites lutea
GTCGTTTCTTGGTCACGTGGTAGGGAAATGAGGGGCTCTGGACGCAGCCGTTACCGGATGTCAGAAAATTTCTGACATCCGGTCGCGCATGTGTAGAAGATAAATATAAGACTGCTCATGCTCAGAAGTGATTTTGTCCTCAAGGCTCCCCTGGGGACAGGAACCAGAGATCTCTACAGAGGAAGAGGTTGTTCCATAAAATGGCTGCCTGCAATGTGGACTTTGATAACGCAGTTAAGTACGCTTTAAATTTGCTCAAGTCCAGTGATTTAGTTTTAAAAAGAGAGCAGAAAGAAGCGTTACGTGCAGTTTGTGTGGAAAAGTGAGATTGTTTGTGTGTTCTTCCAACAGGATTTGGAAAATCTGTAATTTTTCAGCTCGTTCCCTTTACTCTCGACTACCTCACCAAAGTCAAGACCAGCTGTGTTTTGGTTGTCTCCCCTTTACATGCGATAATATCGGATCAAATTGAAAAGCTGGAGTCGCGGGGAATCAGTGTAAAAGTTTGTAAACAGGGATATCGGCGTTGTTACCACAATTGATGATGACGTTAAATTCATTTATGGACACGCCGAAGTATTTGCAGAGAACGATTCTGTGAAGGGACTGCTGAGGTCGCCGTTTAAACACCAAATTTAGACTATCGTGATCGATGAGGCACATTTTATAATACAGTGGTAAGAGGTTTTTTATTTCTTTTCTTTCTTTTTTTTTTTTCAAAGAGTTTCTTCTGATTTTGTGTACATGAAAGAGCGTACATGTAGCTGTTTACCTATACTTTATGTACCCTGTACTGTACATGTAGAATAAAAACTTCTCTAACAAAACTTGTCTGTTTTCCTTTTTTCAAACTATAAATATCTACATGGTTTGGAAAACATAAATGTTTAATTGCATTTTACAATTGAAGTGCTAAATAGGTGATCTAAAAATATAACCATTATAGGTTACATACATTTTCAATATAGTCTAGAATACCCAACTACCTCTATAAGGATTAATACACAAAGGATATTTAGTACTAACTCACTGCTGTTGAGTGTGTTTTTGTAGCCAATGTAAATGTCAATGTCTCCCTTCACTTTTAGGAAAGATTTTCAACCGGCGTATACCAAACTAAATCTTTTGGGCACTTTTATGCCCCACACACCAATTCTGGCCATGACAGCCACTGCCACAGCACATTACCGGAATGAAATAAAAAGAAGTCTAGGGATGCAGAATGTTTTAAATGTGGAAGAAAACCCAGACAGGGAAGATATATTTTATGAAGTCCATCCACGAGGTAACCGGGGCGATGAGAAATTGATTACAATCATAGAGCCCTTGGCCTTAGAGTTCAAGGAAAAATTACTTGCAATGCCTCTCACCATTGTCTATGGCAGTCTTGAAACTTGTGGTGAATGCTATAGCTACTTTGAACAGGAGCTTGGTCCACATCAGTTTTATCCAGCTGGGTCTCCTTCAATTTTTAGTAATCGACTTTTTGCACAATACCATGCCCAGTACCCTGAATAGTACCGTGATGGTTTAGTTAAGAATTTAGTGTCAGGAACTGCCACTGCACGAGTGCTATTTGTAACTGTTCCATTTGGTATTGGAATTGATGCACCAACTGTTGAAAGAGTTATGCATATTGGTGTCCCATACACCATGGAAGAATTTTTCCAGGAAACTGGACGTACAGGCAGAAAGGGAAGTCAAGCAATTTCAACAGTTTATTTTAATTAAGCAAAGCAAAAAGAGCTCTTGAGCCTATTATGCGACAGTATGTGACTGCAAATTCTTGTAGACGAGAGATTATTCTTCGTCATTTTGGTGCTTCAGTAGCAAGTGAATGTTGTGGTCATAAATGCTGTGATAACTGTAAACGTATGTGCAAATTTTCTAATTGTTGCACATAAATTATAGTGGAAACACTTGATTTGTGCACTCATAAAGTATCTAAATACATACATATACTCTGTTTTGTGAAGTATTCTGTTATTTATGGATTTTTGTTTTGTTATTGTAACATATAACTCAAAACTTACCATTAACAGCCGGGGTATATAACATTTAAGAATACAAGTCACATAGTCACCAAATCTCAGAATGGCGTCTTTCAGTAAATTACTGTTCCTTGAAATTCCAAAGAGAGGAATAACAAAGGGTGCTAAGGTGTTGAGTAATGATCAGTTTCGAGAATTGTATGTACGGGTAGTTATGAAGAACAGCTACAAATAGGTTTTTGTGTAACACTAGACAAATTTCATTGTAATTAGTTGTCAACTAAGGAATAAGAAGTGTAGTTGAAATAAATCATAATCAGATTGGTTTGACTAGAGATATGAAATTTGTGATGTAAATTTTTTTGTGTTTATCTTTTTGGGTGATGTATTTTGATAACAATTCTATAAAATAATTTTTAATGATTGCCATTTTCCATCCTCATCTCTTCGCCAATCCCACTATTTCTTGCATAACTGCTAGTCAAGTTAAGTTCATTCAGTGTAAATTATAGGCCAAGCCATAAATTATTATCTATGTCTAGTGTTCATACTTCAAGAAAAAAGCTCTGGATTAAATTTTTATTTTCAACCATGATGCCCTTAAAACCACACCCAATTACTGGTAATTTCATTTCACTGTTAGTATAGGGCCGTTTCACTCGTGACAAGAAGCTATGCAAATTTATTTTAAAAAATAGATTAGAAGATTAAGAAGATTAAGAAAAAGGGGAAATTAGATTAAGAAAAAGTGGTAGTTACCACAGTACTTGTTAGAGACACCAGCATTTCTGCCATTTCATTGTTTTAGGACACAACTGGCAGACATGATCGACCTCCTGTGAAAATACTCTCTAGTTATGATGGGATGGCAAAGGAATGTTTTTAAGTTATTCATGCACAGTGCGCTAAATTATTGCACTATAGAAACTTAGTATATATTTGCTAAAATGTTAAAGAAACACAGGCAAAGGATGAAGGCAGGCAACAGGAAAGGTCCAAGGTTAGTTCAAAGTATATAGGTTCATTGAATTAAAGCTATTATACTGTTCATTATTGCTTTCAACTATTTTGTGTTTCCTTAAAAATGCTGTTAGTGAAAAAGCTTTTTAAATAATTTCTTTTGTTTTGTTTTGTTTTGTTTTGTCAGATTAATCATCATCTGTTTCTGTATCTTCTGAGCCAGATTCCTCATCATCCCAGGGTGTGTCGGGGTCCTTGCTCAACTTCTGCTTACTGGTTGTCAACCACTGTTCCAGTATTCTAATATCAACCAGGTCAAAAGGACTTCTTGGCATATGTGGAAACGATGAATGGCATCTACCAGGTACTTCTTGAAAGGGCTTCAGGCCACAAACTGTTGCAATCATCTCTTTTTGGTCTTTCTCTGCATTCTGGTAGGTGTGAGCAGTTGATGGCGGATGCACCCCTGTCTTTTCATCAAAATTTTCAATGATTTTCCTTAGACTAGTACTAGCAGAAGTTGACCGTTCTACAGCCTTTAAAGTTTTCTGCGCAACCATTCCCTTCAGTAGTTTTTTGTCAAATTGCACAAAATGTTCTTCTTTGAGGTCATTTGCGACATTGTTGCCTTCACCACCTCGGGGCAAACAATTATCAAAAGTGAAGTCAATCCGATTTTCAATTATCAGTTTTATAAGGGTTATCAGCATGGAACATTCCATAGATGGAGCTGCCAAATAATTGAAATTTAAGTGACTGCTGATGTACATGTGTGTTTACATATTAATATTATCACGGTTATTATGGTGCATGCCTCATGGCAGAACTGCAGATACCATCCTTTTTTCTAAATTAAAAAATTAAATACCCCCCTCGATCCCCTCCTTCTCCAGGGTGGCTTGATAGAGGATTTAGGGTATTGTTATTATTATGAGTGTTCAGTCCATGACACTGTGTTTCTAATAGTATTATTATTATTGTTATTATCATCATCATAACTGGATTGCAGCCCTCATAGCTAATTGTGAAAGTTATTATTCAGTATGAGCTAGTTTCTGAAGTCGAGAGTGGACCTTATGGTTTCTATAATATGTGAAGCATGGTACAGAATGTTGCCATGGCAATTTTGTAATTTCATATGTGAAATTATAAATCAACGCTGAAATTTCGCGCCAAAATTAAGGAGTAAGTAATTTGTCACCTAAGGGGTTAACACCAAAATTCCATACTGATCAGATGATGTTTCAATACCCAGATCTGAGTGGCGGTTCTGATTTGCTGAAGCAAATTTCCCTTTCAGTATGACCATTTTGCTAGCACTACCCAAATCTGGGTATTGACACATGACCTGTAGGGAATTTCACTCTTCATTGATATTTATTAGAATTTATTTCACAGGAAAGCTAGTGGTGGCTTTGCAAATTGTTAGCTGTCCTCTCAGAGATCCAAATAATACTATGTCTCTCTTCACCCCTAACATCAAGTACCTTTCCAGTTGACAAAACGTCCATGGATGGTTTTTTCAGCCATTTTCTGGGTGAACTGGCACTTTACTTTGCTTATCAGCCGTAGCATCTCAAACTCATATTTCTTACTTCTGACAGTTGACCTAAACATCAATAAGAGCACTTTGCTTTTGATGATAGCTCTCTCCCCATCCCCTTCCTTTTCTGTATCATTCATTTGCGATAGCATCATTCCCATTTGAATAATCCAAAGAGCATAGTTCTTCAGGTGGTCATCCTTTGCAGGGTTAACAACATTGTTCTGTTCTGCATGAAAAGAAGTGATTTTATTAAATGCTAACAATAAAGATTGTTCATTGCCATTACAAATTTATTCCCTTTTTGTTCAAGACTTAAATGTGGTTATGGAGATTATGGTTACCTGCCTCCCTAATGCAGGGCTTGAAAAAAGTCCTGTTTTGGCAAGGATCCAGACAAGTCATCCTCTAACAACATCATTAAGGTAAGCAAGATAAGCAAAAAGTGTCCCAAGCAGAATGTGAGAGCTCCTCGCCCAAAGGACATGTGGGAATTCAAGTTAATTTTCTAGAGTCCTGTTAATGAACATAAAAATGAATATAGAGCTCTGTTCATCTAGGCTAAAGTCTGAACTTATTACCGGTGATCATGTTTTCAATTTTGAAAGAACGATAAATGGCGATAAAGTCACTAATAAATTAAAATAAGGCAAAATTTAAAATTAAGTTTTCTAGTACATTTTTACAAAATATTAAATTTCTTTTGTAAATTACTAACTGAATGTGTAAAAGCAAAGGCACCTTTTGAATTGTTAGCATTCTGAGCTGTTTCTTCAGATGTCTTGTACAAGGCAACTAAATTTTGTGGCCAAGCTACGGTGTGGCCTTCCATCAGGGGCTGAAGTCTGTCTGCCAACGTTGCACTGTTTTTAAGCAATTTTACAATTTGAACATTGATGTATCCTGTGGTAGCCGTGGGACTTATGCATGTGCCCAGTGCCTCAAACGAATAGCCACTTTCGCTGCTTCCCTTAAGTAGAAACACAATGGATCGTGTAATCATAAAAATAAACCAGCTGTTGGCAGTGATAAACCAGTTACAGTGTCGTTTAAACACCAGTGTTGGTGAATGTGAAACAAAGTTTTAAGACAGTGCCAAAATGCTTGGGGGTCACATTATACTAAATGATAGTTACGGTCAGCTGCATTTATAATTAGTAATACTTATTTTAGTTTAGAAATGACTGTACCAACAGAAAATATTGTGGAGTTACACTTTGTAGTGTTATAAGTTAAACTGCTGCATGTGCTGGTTATGCTATTTTGACTCGATCACGAAAAATAATTTTTGAAAATACAATGAAAATAATCAAAGTTCATGTCAGCTACAGTGAAAATAATTATGTATAAACCTGATGCAATGCTGGCTGCAGACCATGTAGAAAAAGAATTGTCATGATCAACGCGGGTTCTTGTTGCTTCTCCCTTTGCATTTGGCAGCTTCAAGCAGAAGCTGTCAACAAAAGAACCAATGACATTATTGAGGTAAATCAGCTTCTCCTGTTTGCCACAGTTTCCATTTGAAGGAAGTGTGCTCACGTTTGTTGGCCTGGAGTGGATTTCTGCCATCCCAGACCAGTGCATAAATGCTGCAACAAGGTATGCATTTAATACCTGAAGGAACAAATCCTGGGCTGGTGCAAAGCCATCTTTAACTTTGCTCTTCACATTGTTACGGCCAAAGAGATTTCTAAAATAAAATAGGGTGCCAATATCTCTACCAGAATCTGTTTTGTATAGGTGTTCCCATGCAACCTATTGAAAAAGTATAGAACTATTATTAATATGTAATACAACCAAGTACACCCAATAGACTGAAAGATATAACCAAGCTACATTTGATAGTCTTTCCCTTCAGTTTCACAATAATTATGAATTTATTTACTTACACCGAATTGTTAGAAACAACTGCAGCATTATTTCTGCATAGCATCCCCATAATGAGTACATTTGAAATAGATGTATATCAGACAATAATGGTTAGATTAATACTTGATAAGGGATGATGATGATAGCAGTATAAACTAAAATCAGTTGAAATTATTATTTTTATTATTTTGAGGTAATAACCAGGAAACAAAGAAATATACTGTTGTGTGCATTCAAAATGCACCTGCAAAATGAAGAATGTAATAGTTTAAACTCTGATAATGATAGTGATAATTATGATGATAATAATTTGCTGTACTTCATTTTTTTTCCTTTTTTTGCCTACGTTACAAAACTTATGTGTACTTTGGAACCTCAAAGTACATATAAGTGTTCTTTGAAATGCAGGCATGAATGTTGAATACTTTGAGTACAATTAAGTTGCTATTCATACTGTTACTAAACAGAACTCGATTAAGTCCTCCCTTTATTTTGGAATATTGACTCTGTTTAAATAGTAGAACTTCAGTGGCTAGTAGGTTTAAGTATTATAGTACACACGTGTAGCTAGAATTATAATACGTCATTTATGACACAAAAAAATGTTACACCAAGAAATGCTCGCTTGGCGTGCCAGTACTCAGCCACTTCACACATGTTATTGAATCTCTCAGATGACTTGTCGCACCCTTTCCTGAGTTTCTTTGCTCCAGTGATCCTCTCTCGGCCCAAAAGATCTCCAATAGGTAACTGAATGAGATGTTCCCCAGTGTTGTCTTGTTCATCAGTGCCATCTTGGTTGGGATTATTGGCTGCTGTAATCTCTTGTAAGAAGTTCTGTAGCCATTCCAGGTATTTTATAACATCAGCATGTTTGTTTTGGTTAAAGGGAACCACTGGAAGGCCAATCACAACTGATTTTCTGGCCATCTCTGTTGAGTGCTTATGCTTGATATGGCCTAAACATTCCTTGAGGGGCTCCAACCAGGGAATGAATTTCACCAAGACTCTGGTTGCAAGAATTGTGTAATCAGATCTTAATTTGGCCCTCTCATTGTCATTCATGAGGTAACCGAAGATATCGAATACACTGAGATCACCAATAGGCTTGCTGTTGTCTAAACCACTACCGTCTATGCGGTCAAATGTGATGAACTGGGATATCCAATGGTTATCAGTGTTTTGGTGGTCTTTTGTGAGTTGCCCAGGTGTAATACGGAAATCAAAATTGTCATAAACAACTCTGGGTTGCCAGCCCTTGCTCATCAGGTCTCCAATTATTCCTCCAAGGTTTCCACCAACATCCTCCATAATTCGCAGCCAGCAATCACTGGACTGGCAAATGCCCAGTTTATTTAGTCTCTGGAAAGTCTAGAAAAAGAATGTGTTAGGGCCGAATCGCACTAGAGCCAGACATTTCGAATGTCCCGGGGCAAACTCCACAGGATTTGGCTTTAAGTTTGTCCGCTGACAATTTGTCTGTTGTCCACGCTCCATCGCACTAACGTTTTGTTTACGTTGGACAAATCCGAAATGTTTACATTTCGTCACACTTGTGACCTTTCCATTATCCAATACTTGGCGGGAAATCATATTTCATAACAACATGATCCCAAGACGTTTTCTGCTTTTTGTAGCTGCAGCATTTGTCCTACAATTTCAGATGTACGCTCAGCTGAGGATGATGCTGATAATTTTGTCTCTTGCTCAATTTCAACTAGAGGGGAGAGCTTTTCTGAGATTGTTCGAGATTCGAAGGCGAAGACGAAATCGGCGTGGACATCCGTACTTTTGGGTTCTCCCTCGACCCGCCGATTCATGGTTTGATATTCATTATAATGACCCAAGAATCCCAGACGAATATTTCAGGAAACAGCTTCGAATGAGAAGAGCTACTTTTCGTTTGCTTTTGGATGTCCTTCGCCCATACATCACAAGACAAAACACTCGTTTTAGAAGGTGTATTGAGCCAGAAAAGGTATTGGCAATTGGGCTCACGCGCTTAGCTCATGGAGGAACATACGTTTCGATTGGGCCTGGTTTTAACGTTGGGACAACGACAGTAATCGAGGCCGTCGAAGACGTCGTTACAGGACTGGTTTCTATAAAACATGATTATATCAAATTCCCTGAAACTGAAGCTCAAGTTGTTGAAACGAGGGAAACTTTCGAAGAGCTTTCTGATCTTCCAAATGTGGCTGGTGCAATTGATTGCACACATGTCACGATCAAAGCCCCTACTGACAGCAGAGTCGACTACTTCAGTCGATTCCAGCGCTACGATATAATCGTCCAAGCCGTGGCTGATGGCAAGAAAAGATTCCTAGATGTAGCAGCTGGCTTTCCAGGATCCCTGCACGATGCACGCGTGTTACGGAACAGTCGCCTTTACAGACGATGCGAGAACCAAGAATTATTGACTGGTCCTACTATGAATGTTCTCGGCCGAGAGATTGGTCCATATTTGGTGGCCGATAGCGCTTATTTTTTGGCTCCCTGGTTACAAAAAGTTTACCCTGAAGGAACGCAAGATCCCGACGAAATTGCATTTAATGAGGAACTTTCCTCGGCCAGAGTTTCCGTGGAGTGCGCCTTTGGAATTCTGAAAAGTCGTTGGCGTATTTTGACAAAGCAAATCGAAAGCGGGGTTAGTTCTGTGAGTGATACAGTTGTAGCATGTGCTGTTTTACACAATTTCTGCATTAATGCCGGCGATGAATGGGAATGGGATGATGGCGACGACGACGGAGGAAATGATAATGATGTAAATGTTTTGAGGGATGGCGACGATATCAGAGAACTACTAAAAGAGTACATTGCCATGTGATTTTATTTATCATTGATCTCTTAACAATAACATATTGTTTTGAGCTATTTTCGTTCTGTTCGTGTTTTCTTGATCATATAGACTTTGTAAAAAAACTGGAACGAAAACTTATAAACGCTAGAATATAGCATTGCTTTGAACTACTGTCTCTTTGCAGTTTCAGAGTAATTGTTTACAAAGCAGGATAAGTGAATAAGGATAAACGAAAACTGTTGCCTTTAATTTTTTTCTATAGCCTTGGTCAGAGCAGCGAGGAAACCAGTCATGGCCTGAGTTTGCTCTCGTTGCATTTCTTGCATTTGCTCTACAGCATTTGCCAATCTATCACCCTGGCGCTCCACTCTCTCGGTAAATCTAGCAAAATCCTCAGAATCGTCGTTCTCCAGGCTTCTCTTGCGCCCTTTTCCCTTTCCTTTTCCCTTCTTCCTCTCGCTCCTGCTTTTGACTTTGATTCCCATTGCTTGAAGGGCTTCCTCTGCCTGATCCGAGGTATATCCCTCCTCCTCGTCACCAGCAGGCGAGTCAGGCAATTTCTCCTTATTTTTCGCTGCTGCATTTGCAGTTTCCCGCACGTGCTTCAGAGTAACAACATCCCTGCCTCCGAGCACGCGGTCAAAGACATCAAAATGTTCGCAGGTTTCATTATTTCCTCCCGTCTGCGATCGATTCCAGTCCTTGGCCTCTTTGTACTTCTTTTTTAAGTGCTTAATTTTTCTCTCGCACTGACTTGGAAGGCGCGCTAGGTCGAATTGCTCGTTTATTTTAGTGGCAATTTCACCCCACACTTTCCTCGACTGTTGGCTCTCCAACCTTGATATATTCGCCTCCCACAGATCCACAAGGTATTTCACCTGGTTCTCTGTCCATCGGTCTTGCGTTGTCTTGCCCTGTCTCTTGTCCTGCTTCGTGTTTCCTTCAGTGGAAGTGCTGGCAATCTCGCATGTCGGAGTGCTAGTTCCACTAGCACTACTTCCCGACTGAGGACTGCTACTCCTCTGTCCTGGCGGAGAACTACTGGTAGTAGCATGGGGCATCGAGGTCGTGGAATTCCGATATGGATACGAATCATAAAAGTTTTGGAAGAAATAACCCGGAGGATAGCAAAATGGAAAGCTGTTTGGCGGGCTGTTTTGGTCCGACATCTTGCAAAGTGAAGAACGCGCGAAAACCAAAGATCACGTTGTACTCATCATTTTTGACGTCTTAATTAAAAAACAAACACCAGCTATTGTATTCTCGGTTGTTTGATCCATTTGTCCTGCCTCGGAGCAGGACATCGCAGCCTTTGAAGTTTGGCTGTCCTTCGGAATATTTGGCTAACTCGAAAATACGCGATCGCATTAGGACAAGTCAAGCGTTGACAGATTTTTGACATAAAATAAACAATTTTTGATTTGTCTGGCTCTAGTGCGATTCGGCCCTTAGCAAAGATTTAATATCTTACAAAATCCAAAAAGCTGTCACTGTTCCTAATGGTGACAAATGCATAGATGACCCTAATGCATGGCTAATACACCGCCTAATTCACGTAAGATATCTGGCTGATACATAGATTTTGTACTTTACTCATCCATAGTTTAAATTTTACTTTCCTTGTTTTTGGGTATGTAAATGGGTAATGAAGGATTAGGTTTTTACAACAAAGGACAATAAAATCTGAAACAAGGATTATACTGATCTAATCACATAACTAGTGTATGTCATGTATAATGTATCTCAAACTAGTGCATATCATGAAATGCTTCCGTTTTGACGGAAAAAAGTTTATCCTTATGATAATATTCACAAATTAAAATCCCTCATCCCTTTCTATTCCCTCCCCCCCTTCTCCCATCCTTCCTCTGAGTGTTTCACATGTCATTTAGTAAAATTACTCGTGACCATTTTTGGGAATGTCCACCAAATCCTTGCAAACTCTTTTTTTCTTTCACTATGGACCTCAGCACCAGGCTGAAAAATGAAGTAAGAGAACTGCAAACTATCTTAGTTTAAAATTACCAATTTCAACTACCATTTTACTACATCCTCCAAGTCCCAGAACAGTGGAAACCAATTCTGGACAATACTCAGTTCGCCATTTCTTGTGTTTAGAAGAGTACTGACAGCGGTACACAAAGAGGGTACAACAGCATCTGCTTTTCTGGGTTGGGAAAGGCAATTATTCTCGGGTACAGCAATGGCAGTAGCAACATCCAACACGTCTGGTGCTCTTTCTTTCCATTTGGTTAATAATTTCCCCAGTTGAATGACACGAGTGGATCGTAGCATTGGGAACCTGCTCTCAAGACAGATGGATTGTCTTTCTTTTTGCACAAAACTTTGCTTTAGGAAGTGAAATCCTGTGCGCGGTGGGTTTTATTTTCTCTTCCTTCCGCACAGGCATTTTTTTTAAAATTTTTGTTCTTTTTTATATTTTGATTGAAATCCTGTAATCCATTTCCTTGTAACAATTTTAGTTGTGTTTTCCTGATGATTGACAGTTATTGTAAGTGGTTTTGTTTACTCAATTTACTTTGGCCGCATCAAACGTATACAGTTTGTTTGATTTTTTTAGTGTCTAAACAGTGTAAACAGTTGTTTTTGTTTTGTGATTAGTTGGTTAGTTCAATAAATGGGCTAAGAATTGTCTGCTTATCCCGCACCGCATTTCTGGTTGTCAGTTTTTTTGGGTGCGGGGAATTCAAGATTCGTATTTTCCATTGCGTCGAAGAGCCACTGGTCGGTTACAAATTAAGCCGAGTGGCTCTGGGGACGAGAATGAGCTGAAGCAGGCAAGTACTACATGCTAGCACACCATATAGTCGTGCAACATAAATTAAATGAACAGTGTGTACAATGTCTTGTAAGTAGTATGCATTTCTCAAAACTCGTCTTTTCTGTACCGTCTACTCCTTGCTTGTCCTTTGTGTCCTTTTATGTCCTCATTAGTCAATTTCTGTCCTTTTTAGTCCTTTTCTGTCCTTACTAGTCCTTTTAGGTCCATATTAGTCCTTTTGTGTCCTTACTAGTCCTAACCCTTTTCTGTCCTTACTAGTCCTTCTAGGTCCATGTTAGTCCTTTTGTGTCCTTACTAGTCCTTTAGTATCCTTACTTATAGTCCTTTTCCGTCCTTTTATGTCCTCATTAGTCCATTTCTGTCCTTTTTAGTCCTTTTCTGTCCTTACTAGTCCTTTTATGTCCTTACTAGTCCTTTTCTGTCCTTACTAGTCCTTTTAGGTCCATATTAGTCCTTTTGTGTCCTTACTAGTCCTTTAGTAGCCTTACTAGTCCTTTTCCGTCCTTACTAGTCCTTTTCCGTCCTCTTATGTCCTCATTAGTTCATTTCTGTCCTCATTAGTCCATTTCTGTCCTTACTAGTCCTTTTCCGTCCTTTTATGTCCTTATTAGTCCATTTTTGTCCTTATTAGTCCTTTTCTGTCCTAACTAGTCCTTTTGTGTCCTTACTAGTCTTTTCCTGTCCTTACTAGTCCTTTTCTGTCTTTGCTAGTCCTTTTCCGTCCTCTTATGTCCATTTCTGTCCTTATTAGTCCTTTTCTGTTCTTACTAGTCCTTTTACATACATACATACATAGTTTATTTGGTAACGCAGGTTACAGAATACGCAAGACTGAAGTCCTGATGTGGACCTGCCTATCTACTTGTTAAAAACTAAAGTATATACATGTGAATAAATAGAAAATCAACAGAAGTTAAATAATAAATAATAATAACAATACAAATATAAATAAGATTAATAAAGAAATTCCTCATTCCTATTTCTTATCGTGGAAGATTCCTTTTTATAGCTTATAGAATTAATTAAGTCCTTGCTAGATCTAAGTCTTTTTTTAAAACATTCTAAGCTAGAAGACTTTTTGATCGAATCAGGAAGTGAGTTCCAAGCAATGGCAGCTCTATGCTTAAAAGTCAGCCTGCCAATTTCTGATTTAGGACTTGGAAATTCAATATTCATTGATTTCTTCAGGCAGTGAGATGATTGTTTTAACATTACTAGATCATTTAAAACATTGGTATTGCATCTATAGTAGGATTTATACGCTTCTACTAACAGTCTCTTAGTATAGTAAAATGATAAATTGTTCCAGCCTTTCAATTTATTTAATTGATCAGCATTCGAATTCCTTGAAAGTTTAAAAATAAGTTTAGAAGTTCGTATATGAGCACGCTCAGGATCATCCATTAGTGCAGGTGAGCAGGAACCCCATACTAGTATTCCGTATAAGACACTTGGAAGTACAGTCCTAAAATAAATGGTCTGTAGAATGGATGATGGCAAGAATTTAATTCTTCTGAGGACTGCTATTTTCTTATTAAAAGATTTTAACAGACTTTTAGTGTGTTCTTGCCAAGAAAGATTACTGTCTATAGTTACTCCTAGACATTTACATGATGATTTTAATTCAATAAATTTTTCACCATACTTCAAAGGCAACAATGGACCAATGAATCTTTGTTTAGATAATAATAAGGCTTCTGACTTAGTTTCATGAGCAATCAATCTGTTAGCACCACACCAACTAAGAACTTGATCTAGTATAACTTGCATGGCCTTAATTATAGTATCAATATTATCGCTTATGGTAAATATGGTAGTATCATCAGCAAACATATAAAGTTCTCCCGAGGTTACAGATTCAGGAAAGTCATTGACATAAAGGGAGAACAGTTTGGGTCCTAAGATTGACCCTTGTGGTACTCCAAACTTGATAGAGCTAGTGTCTGATTTCACTTCATTAACTTGAACAAATTGGTTACGATTTAACAGGTAGCTTCCCATCCAAGATAGTAAATTTCCTGATATACCAACAGCTTTCAACTTTTGTAATAGGATGGTATGGTTCACCGAGTCAAAGGCCTTCCTGAAGTCAATAAACAGAACACCAACTTTAAGATTATTATCTAGGGCCCACTTCCAAGTGTCAGTAAGATGAAGAAGGAGACCCTCTGTAGAATGATTCTTGCGAAAGCCCCATTGATTGTCACTAAGCAGGCTCTGAGCTTCAATGTGATTGTCTATGCTGTTGCTTATAATATCTTCAAGAATCTTTCCTGGGATACTTAAGAGAGATATGGGCCTCAAGTTGCTCATATCAGTGGGTGCTCCCTTTTTAAATACTGGCTTAACACGTGAGAGTTTCCGGTTTGTTGGAAAAACTGCATCATCTATACTTTTCTTGAAAACTGGCAGCAGGCTATGGATAGAAGATTCCCCAAGGAGTTTAAGGTCCTTGGGTGAGACTAGGTCCAGTCCAGTAGCTTTATTCGGGTTTGATGATTTTTCAATTTTCTTCTTCACTAGCTCCCAATTTAACTCTATGTCGCATCTTGTAGGAGTGACTCTTGTTACATAAGAAGTTAAGGTGTTTGGATCAAGAGGTTCTAAATTCTTTGTAAGTTGGTCACTGATATTAACAAAGAACTCATTAAAGTACTGTGTCCGTACTAGTCCTTTCCCGTCCTTATAAGTCCTTTTCTGTCTTTACTAGTCCTTTTCCGTCCTTTTATGTCCTCATTAGTCCATTTCTGGCCTTATTTGTCCTTTTGCGTCCTTAGTAGTCTTTTCCCGTCCTTACTAGTCCTTTTCTGTCCTCACTAGTCCCTTTCCGTTCTTTTATGTCCTCATTAGTCCATTTCTGTCCTTATTGGTCCTTTTCTGTCTTTACTAATCCTTTTCTGTCCTTACTGGTCCTTTTACGTCCTTTTACGTCCTCATTAGTCCATTTCTGTTCTTATTAGTCCTTTTCTGTCCTTACTAGTCCTTTCCCGTCCTTACTAGTCATTTTCTGTCTTGACTAGTCCTTTAGTCCTCTTCTGTCCTATCTAGTCCTTTTATGTCCTTAAGTCCTTTTCTTTTCTTACTAGTCCTTTTCCGTCCTTACTAGTCCTTTAGTGTCCTAACTCGTCCTTTTCTGTCCTTACTAGTCCTTTTCGGTTCTAGCCAGTCCTTTTCTGTCGTCACTAGTCCTTTTATCTCCTTTGTAGTCTTGTTTTGTTTTTCCTTATTACCCGTGTTCTTTCCTTATTTCCTTATTCGTCCTTTTCTGTCCGCATTTTTGTGCCCTTATGCAGTCCAGTGTCTGACTCTTCCCCAGTCGTCTCTCTTGAGAAAGGAGAGAAGCGCGAGGGGTGATGGGAAGGAGGAAAATAGGCCGTTCCATTGGGCCTATTTGAGTCGCAAGTTACCTTGCTCTCATATTCTTTGTAGAGCCGAGCTCGGTCGAGCAGTTTTCGAGGAAACGAGGCTAGTTCAGCATGTTAGAGTGAAGCACGCGGGAGTGAAATGTGATGAAAAATTCGAGCGAGAAGCGTGGCGACTGTTTAGATTTAAGCACGGCGAGGAGACCAAAAATCACGTAGAATGGCTGTCCACTCGTCGCCTAACTAAGTCAACAAGCCTGGTCTCTGTGCCCGTTTCAATGCATGGCACTCAAAAAAGAATGTCCGTGGGAGACAGATAACAGTTATAATTACAGAGGCTATTTTTGTTAAAATTGTAAGTAAGATGCTTACATCATACCTTATAATGAATATAAATAACATTACCATTGATGCTTTTGAATAATCAAAAGTTCACCTTTATGGAAATATTTCAGTAATATTTCTCTTGTATCTGAAGTTTGTTCATGACTTTTAACTTGAAGAAAGTTTTCACCATTTCAATGGGCTGATATTCATCATGTGATCCCAACAAAATCTGCCCTACTAGTCCTATGAGTCACCCACCAATCATTCCTGAAGTAGACATCCTGGTAAATTGTAGTTGACATAAACTGTTTTTTTTTTTACGACCTTTCAGTGACCCCCCTTCAGGATTGGACAGTACCTGTTACTGTTGATGGAGAGCACATTGCACTTACAGGCGACAAGGCCATTGAATTTTAAGAGGTGTCTTTCACCTTCCTGATTTCAGAGGTTGCCAAAGGGAGGCAGTGGAGTCAATTTCAAATGGACAAAATACTTTGCTTATTATGCCAACTGGGAGTGGTAAAACCATCTGCTATGCAGTGCCTGCGCTAATGAAGCCCAAAGTAACTGTGGTAATATTTCCCCTGCTTGCATTGTTGCTTGATCAAGTGGAAAGGATGCGATCACAAGGTTTAAATTTTTGTTTCTTTATGTCAGACATGGATGAAGCAGAAAGAGAAAATGCAATGCGAAAACTTCTAGCGACTCCTCCTGAGTACAACTTTCTTTTTGCAACACCAGAAACCGTGTTAACTCCAGCTCTTTTTGAGTTGTTACAAAAACTGTCCTCGGAAAGTTTAATTAATTTTTTTTGTAATTGATGAAGCCCATTGCATTGACACCTGGGGCTTCCATTTCCGCCCAAGCTATTCAGAGCTTTCGAAGCTGCAGACATCTGGGTGTCCCATTTTTGCCCTGACAGGAACAGCGACATGACGAACTGAGCAGGTGATTTTGAATAGTTTAAGACTCTCTCTAGAAGAGACCAAGGTCATCAGACAGCCTTCAAACCGCCCAAATCTTCTTTTCCATGTGGTGGCAAAGAAAGCAGATGGCAAAGAGGCAATTGTGTCACTTGTCAAAAAGGAATTCCCAGAACAGTGTGGCATTATCTACTGTGTAGAAAGAAAAGACACCATTGATATTGCCTATCATTTGAAAACAGCAGGTGTTAATGCTGTATTTTTTCATGCTGGGATGGATGTTAAATCAAAACAAGAAACTGTGGAATCATGGAAGTTGGGTGCTGCGCATTTCATTTATGCAACTGTTGCATTTGGGATGGGCATTAACAAACCTGATGTAAGATTTGTCGTACACCACAGTATGCCCAAGGATTTGGAAAGTTACGTTCAAGAATACAGTCGGGCGGGAAGAGATTGCAATGATGCGCACTGTTATATCTTCTTTAGGTTTGAAGAAAGAACAAAACACTTGCCCAATATCTCATCGCTACCAGATGGGGATCGCAAATTGGTGTCCTTGAACGGTCTGAATGATATGGTCAAGTACTGTATTATCCCAGTTTGTAGAAGGCAACAGATCGCATCTTATTTTGGTGATGGTGGGGCTGGAATAAACTGTGACAAGTCATGTGACATTTGTTCAAGTGGTAATTTGGAACATCCCATAGACTTCAGTGATGATGCTATTCAAATTTTAAACTGTGTCGATTCTATGCGGCAGCTACAGCCAAAAGTGACAACAAAGTTGTTGGTATTAACATTCCATGGATCAAAGTCAAATGCTGTTATTTCAAAAGGCTTAGAGAATGTCAACGAGTATGGCAAGGGCAAAAACAAGTTTAGCGAGAAAGGATTACTGAAGTTCATACAGTGCTTGATCATTAAAAACATTGTGCATGAACAACTACCCTCTGCAAATGAGAACAGCACAACACCATACTTAGAGGAATAAATGCTTCCAGACTTACAAACGGTGAGCTAACTTTCCTTTATTATGGAAAATAGTTACAACTTGATACATGTATCTTTCACATCAGGGCTAGGCCAGCTGAACCATTCAGGCCCTAACAAAATTAAACTAATCTCTTTACAATGCACTAGTTGAGAGAATTAGTTGGTTGAATTTGTGTTTCTGTCTGTTTCTGCTTGTACAATAAAAGATAATGACATTATGTTTGATGGTGGTAGACACTGGAAAAAAACATGTAAGAAATTCCTGTACTTGTAATAATAAATTGCAATAAGGAAATAATTTATTGAAGGCTCCAAGGAGGGTACTGACATGTATTCTGTCATGTAACCATGTACAATGTACCTGAGGGACGGTTCATTATTTTGGGGGATGACCGGTTCGGGTAATATGCAGTTTGTCCTGTTTGTTTTTTCTTTTTTTCGAAAAAAAAATGTCGTATAATCATGTCAGAAATTCAAAGCCTATCTAGATGCATCATTAATTTTTCAAAGGCTGTTCATTTTGGGCAAAAAGAAAAAAAAATTAAACGCCAAACAAAGCAAAACATGTCTATGGCCCAGTCACTTTTTACCGACCCAGTCATCATCATGAAAAATGAACTGTGCCTTAACCCTTTCACTTAAACCCTGGTGTAAAAATAGTTATTGAACTTTACTATGATGCTTTTTAGTGCAGTATTTTACAAAAATATATTGTTTCATTTTTTTTTTTTGACTGTTGGAATATAAGGGTTATGGTCAGGTTCAATTGCTCTTCTTCTACTTCCCCTGTGCAGCTCATGGTTGACTAGTAGAATGTGAAAAGTGTTGAATAATTTGCAGCCAAAGTTTTGAGCTACGTTGTCTTTTCCTTTCTCATACACATGACCAGTGTGGTAGAAACCCTGCCAATTTCTTCACCCTTGTAAGAGAGCTTTGGGATGAAATCCTGGTCCTCAGGAGGCTCAAAGAACTTTTGTTTCAAACAAAACCACATTCCTTTTAGTTGGTCCGGAAATGGGCTCTGCTCACTATGGCGGCTTGTCAAATTAACATTAAAAGCCTCCCGACCTCCGTAAGCATTTCGTATTGCCCCAAGCACATCCAAGTTCACTGTAAGCAACTTGAGGACTTCCACACCTGAATGTCCTAAACATATCAATAAAGAAAAAGTTGGGTTGAGGGTTTAAAGATATAATGCACACACAAAGATTACCATACCTATTTAAGGGTTTAAAATTCGCAGTTCAGTAACAAAGGGTGTTGGAGTAAAAAATGACCACTGTTACAGTTACCCTTATGCCTTTTAGGGTACTAAACAACAAAATGTATGCTGCCAAGAACAACTTTTCAGAAAGAATTGGTACACGTAACTCTTATGGGTAACCCCCCCTCACCACCCTCGTTAAATTACTTAGGAATCAATATCGGGCAACATTTGTTTTTGTCAGTAGCAGCTTACCTGTTGCATAATTCTTCAGAGGTTGCACCAGGTATGGTTCCACCCATTCATCAAGGGCAATCTTATGTCCTTCTCTTCCTTTTATGCTGACAGAACAATTGTTTTGCATCAGCTTCCGTGTAACAATAGGCCATGCTGCAGTAAGGTTCACAACATGTGCGAAAGCTTCTGTCCAGTAATTACGTTTTTGCAGCTGGGCAAATAATGGTAGCATCAACATCCAAACAGCTTCAAGGGCAACACCATCACCAAACTTCACATATGAAAGGTACAATTCTCTTAGGGGACCAAAGAGGGTAAATAGCTGGCTTTGATAACGAAACTGAACTTTCCTGCTCTGGCATTCAATCCATTTGTTGAAAGAACTCAACAACAAGTCATGATGGTTTCCATTAGCCTTTTTATGTGCATCAAGTGAGGCTTGAGTAGGAAACAGTTCACTTGCTTTAAAGCTCTGCACTGCAGCAAGTCCATAGGCCATTGACACGTCTCGCACTGCTTCATCAATTCTGTTCAGGTTTTGGTGCTGGAACTTTTTGTCGCCAAATGCATCATCAGTTACTTCTCTCGCTTCATAACAATCTGTACAACACACATGAATCCCCGAGGCCCAAGGGTTTTTGGCAAACTTCATAGAGATAACCTCAGGATAAAAAAAGGAAAACATGCAACAGTTAATGTTGATACTACTGTACTTAATTGAATAAATATCCAACTGTCTCCTATTCACCCTTTTCCTATGTGTCTTGATTATGTATTATGTCATTTTGTGCAACACAATAGTATAGTTTACAGTGCAGTGAGAAACCAGGCCTTTGTGCACAAGAGGGCAAGAGTTGATTTTGTTTTAATACAAAGTCTTGCTGCTTTTCATAATATATCAATTATTATTATTAACTGATCTTAAGGTCAACTCAAACCTCTGTTTCATAAAGAGGCTTGGCTACATCTCACTATGCATTCAACAGGGAAACTAGAATTACAAAACTGTCCAACTACCATGGTCACCTTTGGGCCTGGTAAAAAAACTTATGTAGAATGACCAAATATTTAGGGCTCATACGTGGGTATTATGCAAGTGACAGTTAATGAAAGCTATTTGAGAGGCAAAGGATTATAGAAACCATCACAGAAATTTAACCATTATTTTCTATAAATAGTCACTTTTTTGACTTGCAGGAGACAACTAGGGGCAGTTCAAATGGTGTAGTTATAGAGTTTGTGCCTCACCTCTAGCATGTAAATCTCCAGGAACCTCTGCAGCCCATCCATAAGCTGAAGAGGATTTTTCCTTCACCCTTCTGATTATCTTGTTTGTTCCCTGATCACCAACAACAAGTGTTTTCCAATTCATGATATGCCTGCAATACACTGGGTCTGCATCATCTGGTCCAGGCAAGTTATCAACAACACGAGGCTCTGTTGTTGACAGTTCGGTCATCTCCCAAACTGCAAGATCTTGTTCGTTCTCCTGAGCCAAACAACTTTGAATTAGAGTGCTAATACTATCCAATCCCAACTTATCTGCAATCTGCTTTGGTCCTGGCACTGAAGAGAAGTATGCAGTATGGCAAATAGCGAAATTGTCAAGTAGCAGTTTCACCATTTCTTCTTGTCCTTTTATGACTGCCAATGTCAGTGCTGTAGCACCACACCTCTCCTTTACATTGGGGTTCACTCCTGCATCAATAAGAGTTTGTAACAAGGCTAAATTCCCATTCTGAACAGCATGATGCATCACTGTGCATCCATGATGGTCTCTAGCATTCTCCCAGAGTTCACGGTTGGTGTGCAGGTACTGCTTAAACTCAATAGCAGCTGCTGCATCAACTGATTGGTTTGTGCGCCACATTTTGTCCGTTAGTTTATCGAATATTCTCTTAAATTTGCCATCAATCTTCTGGAATGTGACTGCACTATGAGTCCTGTCAACTGACTCTTCTCCCTCCATATTTTATCCCTCAACATCGGGTAGATGTTAGTAGTATTCCTGGCCTGTTTAGCCTTCAAAGGATGCCGCCGCCGCTATTGTTTCAGGCTATTGTTAGGGTTAGGGTTAGGGCTATTGTTCTATTGTTCTTAGGGTTAGGGTTAGGGTTAAAATGCTAATAAAGTTAGGGTTAAACCCTAGCCCCTTGGGATTAGGGTTAGGGTTAGGGTAAGGGTTAAAATGCTAATAAAGTTAGGGTTAAACCCTAGCCCTTGGGATTAGGGTTAGGGTTAAAATGCTAATAAAGTTAGGGTTAAACCCTAGCCCCTTGGGATTAGGGTTAGGGTTAGGGTTAGGGTTAAAATGCTAATAAAGTTAGGGTTAAACCCTAGCCCTTGGGATTAGGGTTAGGGTTAAAATGCTAATAAAGTTAGGGTTAAACCCTAGCCCCTTGGGATTAGGGTTAGGGTTAAGGTTAGGGTTAGGGTTAAAATGCTTATAAGCCCTAGCCCCTTGGGATTAGGGTTAGGGTTAGGTAATCAAAAATTCAAGATGGCGGACTCGCTCGGAGAGAACTCGGAACTACGTAAAAATGAACTCCAAGTGTGGCAAGAAAAACGACTCAATCAGGGATCGAACCTGAAATCTTCTGATGTTGTGTCAGATGTGTTACCATTACACCACTGAGCCGTATATAGTGAGAAGTATTTTATTACAGTGTTTTAAGATATCGTTGACATTTAGCGCATAAGAGATTTAGGTCACCAACGCACTGATCATAGATTAAAGTTTTCTCAGGGTTTTTGACTTCTTTCTTCTCAGCGACTCTCTTTTGCTCTCTTTGTTGTCTCCTCATTTCTTTTCTTTTGAGTTTTCGAATATACTCTTTGAGTGTGAGAATGTGAGTTTCTTTGAGTTTTAAAACAGCCTTCAGATGTTTTATTTCTGCTTGACAGCCAAACCAAGCATCGCCGAGCTCCTTATCTGTAGACATGTTTAAAGTGTGTGCAGTAGAAAAATGAGAACGAGAGATATATGAGCGCGTTCCACTCAGTGGTTTTCGTATGCTAATTCACGCGCGCTTCAAAATTTGCATGTAAACTCTCTGAGTCAGCTAAAATGAGCTATGTGTTAAAAAGAAAAAAAGACCTGAAAGAGAGAAAGAGAGAGAATCGAACGCGTAAGCTTTAACGTAATGAAAATTTACCTGTCGTCGGTACTAACGCTTAACGCACTGCGCTAAGCCCGTTCCCGACGAAAGTTTACTACAAAATAAACTAGTCTTTCTCATTATTGGTCATTGACTTTAAATCATTTGTTGGTTCCTAAAGGAACCGTTTGTGGGTTCGTCAAAAGACGAATTAGTAGGATCTGTTTTTCCTACTTAGAAATTGAGAATAGAATCCCCAGGTGAACGGATAGGAAGTTATTATTTGCCATTTCTCGCCTGGTACTTTCTCAGAATAATACACAGCGATGTGTTTGGCAGGAAAGCCTTCCGGGTCTGTACCAATTTGCCGGTTTAGTTTACACGCGAACAAATAAAAGCGTCCATGATAATTGTTCCAGCCCTCGTGTATTACGGAGATGTCTTCATGATGTTCCCAGGTGAGTTCGGAGACAGCCTTTAACAAATCGACTAAATCGATTTGTGACTCAAACTTAGAGGCTCTCAAATGTTCGTTCTTTGAAACATGTCTTTCGTTAATATGGTCTGCTTGTTCTTGCGTTAGGAAAGTTCCCTCGGTTTCAAAAGGCGAAGCCATCGTTGAAAATAAAATTTTTTCTGGTTCATCTTAAAACAGATTGCAAAACAAAAAGAGTCCAACTTGAAAAAGAGCGAAAAGGGTAATTGTTTCTGCCGCCAACCGTTAAACTTAAAAGAGCCGCGAACTTTTTTGCCGCTAAGGTTTAAAACTTGAAAGAACGGCGAAAAGGTAATCGGTTTTTGCCGTGCCGCATTTGTTGTCCCCGCACCAATGAGCGTGAATCTCCCATGAACAGCATAAAGCAAGGCTAAGTTTGCGAAAAGTCACTCCGCTCTGCTCATCACACTGTCAAGATATCCGTTGCTCAAGATGAAGACTTTGTACCAACTCGCCTTTGAAGCAGTGCCCAACAAGGGTTTGATGGCAGAAACGTTTTTGGTTCCATGGCATCCAGTGGCAAAAGAACTTCAAGCGCAGCAATACATCGAAGACAGAAATAAGTATAAACAAGAACATTGCGTCAATTTCAGGTTTGTCTACGCAGATTTGTGTTTTATCGAAGCCTGGTTTTCAAACTCAAAAATTTACCCGAGCAATGTTGCGTTTTTAAATCGATTGTGGAAACAAATCGACGATTTACTTTAGTTCATGTTGCTTTTTAGACCGATTCTGGAATCCCTGTTTTGGATTAGAGATTGCACATGGTTAAGTGTGAAGACCAAATGTTGTATGATTGAACTGTAAAACGTGTTTCTAAACGCGCTTGTTGATGTTTGTTTTAGAAAATGTTTAACTCAGCTGAAACTTCAAAGATGGAATACGTATTGTCATAAAACCGAATGGATCGCAATTAAGTACGGAGAAGACGGAAGATGTCAACATTGTAAAAAAATTAGGACAACGGGTTTAACGTTAGATGGATTACGTTTGAAAAGGCAAAAACAAAAAGTTGACCGAAATGAGGAAACACGTTTAATACGTCTTTTTTACTATACTCGTAGATAATTATTCGATTGAACGTGTTTTTAAACGCGCTTCTTGATTGTTTTATTTTTAGAAATTGTTTGAATCAGTTGAAACAGCGAAGATGGAACATGTATTGTCATAAAACAGAATGGATTCCCGTGTATGCGAAGATACCTATGTGTTCCCAGTGTAAAAGAATTAGGACAACCCAGTTAACATTAGACGGTTTACGTTTAAAAAAGCAAAAGAAATTTGTTGATAAAAATGAAGAGGCGCGTTTAATTTGACGTTTTTACTATACGCAAATTCGTAGACGCTTAGAATTTATGTAAGTTTTGTTTTTATTCTCTTTAGAAAATGTTTGCGACAAATCAAGAATCGCCATTTCTGTAGATCAGCCCAATGGCTTTCTCTTAATCAAGGAAACTGTTCACAGTGTCTGAGAATTGCTGTTGAATGTTTGAGCGTGGAAGGTCAAATGAGACATGACCGTTATGAAAGAGTTAATTTTGAAAGGGAACGACGCAAAATCTTTAAGTTATATAGGGGTACGCAAATTTTAGAAAGGCGTCAGGTACTTGAACAAAGAGTGATGCAGTCTTTGGGTTTTGTTTAAGATTATCAAGATGACTTTGTTGGACCAGATTCATTAGGGATCTGATATGCTCCAGTTGGTAAATAAGAAAAAAGCGCTTTGAAAAGGACTTAGCCGACTAGCGGTTAAATACGTTCCTCTCATTGCATTTAGTAAGAAAGTTATTGTACCGTTTTACCGAAGGGAGGTAAAATGAAAATAAAGTTAAGTTTGTGTGTAATTTACTTGTGTCTTTGGGAAAAAGAGATGAACTGAGATCTGTCAAATGAACACTCAGGCTGGTAGGGGTTTTCTTAGAACTTAATGAACACTCAAGAAAAAGAAAAGATTAAAGCTGAATCAACCAAAATTTCTTAGAAAACGAACAAAGAGTAAAGCTGAATTAGCCAAAATTTCTTAGAAAACGAACAAAGAGTATAGCTGACTCAGCCAAAAATTAATTGGAAAAACGAACAAAGATTTATTATAGAGGGATCAGTTAAAAAATTAATTAGAAAAAGAACAAAGAGTATAGCTGACTAAGTTAAAATAGGTCATTAGGCAATCTTGGGCAACCTTGAACAACCTTGAATTGCTCATTAGAACGTTCTTTTTCCATTATGACTTAATGAAAAATGAAGCACGCGCTCCCAGCTAATTTAACTAAGTCACGTCTCTGAAAGCGTCATTCAGTTTTTACTGTCTTACTGTGCGGAGCTTATCCAAACGATCTTCAAAAACGTAACATGGATCCATACATACGCGCGCTTATAGAAAATGACGGTTTAGAAGAGATGTTAGCTGAAGAGCTAGAATGGACCGCTAGTCAAGGAGAGGCTCTGATGAATCCCGAGGACGACTTGGATCTGCTAGCCGCTTCCCGCCGAGCAGATCAGTACGGTGGAAATCGCCCATTTGCCGTGACTATGGAACGTATAGGCCCGATACGTCGATGGAGAGATGGGGTTGCTGTTCAACACGCTGTTCGCTCTCGCTTAATTCAGCTTCGCCCTCCTAATGGTGAATTGCAAGGAGAGGCCATTACTGAGGGCACGATTCAAGGCCTAAACGAATATGTCCGCGACCCCAGAAACGAACTGGGCCGTATTGAAGATTTGTCCATGTCCATGACAGTTCATCACAGTACAGGCACCCACACATGGACCAGCACCCGCCCTATTCCGTTAGAAGAGTGGCTTAATCGAAGTGAATACACTGAACATTGGTTAGATAAACTAGCCAAGCAATTAAACTCAGCTGAGAGTTTTGATGCATCCAGCGGCGAATTTTACATTGAACTGTTGTTCTTTAAAAATCGTCAACGTGGAAGCGGGTGTGAAGGCAAAAAAGGAAACCCCGGCAGTCTGTCGTATGAAGACATGCTCAAAAAGAAGAAATGTCTCATCACCATCAAGAATAAAGATGACCTTTGTGCTCCGCGGGCCCTTGTCACAGTCCAAGCCCTTGTGGATGAAAATCCGCAATATAAGACCATCAGATTAGGTCAGGGTCAGCAAGGTTATCTCGCCCATAAACTTTGTCAAGAAGCCAAGGGACCGTGTGGTACCGAAGAATTACAACAATTTCAAGATCATTTAGGTCCTCAAGGGTATCAAATCATTGTCTTTGAAGGACAACGTGGCATGATTTGGTTTAAAGATCATTCTTACAATGATGCCTCCAAAAAACTTTGTCTGCTCAAAGTAAAAAATCACTTTCACGGTCTGCGTAGCATTCCAGCGCTGTTAAACCGAAGCTATTATTGCCATCATTGCGAGAAAGGCTACAACGAAGAGACAGCCCAGAATCATAATTGTCGCGGCCAGAACTGTATCAGTTGCAGAAGAACGAACGGAGTGTGCCCTAATTTCGCTACCTATGTGACACCGGAAGTTTATTGCGATCAATGTAATAAAAAGTTTTACGGACAGAACTGTTATGACGCACACAAACAAGGAGCGAAAAGTGTTTGCAGTCGCTTTAAAAATTGTCACGAATGCTGCCAAGTGTACAAGTTCAATCCCAAAAAGAAACATCGCTGCCAACACGCCCTTTGCCGCAACTGTAAACAAGTCACTCATGTTAATCACTGTTGTTTTATTCAACCGATTGTGGACGAAGAAAAAACAGACTCATAAGAAGCAGACAACGAAATTATGATGGAGGCAGAGAACGAAGGAGAAATGCTAGAACCCATGGTTTGTGTCATGGACTTTGAATGCACAACGGATGAAATGAAAGAGTTTGAAGCAGTGCATGTTGGATGGAAGTATCTGGGCGAGAGGGATAGTTACCAGGAAGCGGGAACAGCTATGGATGTATTGCGTGACGCCAAAGCGAGAACTGTTGAGGACGGAAAAGAACGGAAAGTTTATGTGTACGCTCACAATATGCGTGGTTTCGATTCATCTTTTATTTTGCATGCTTTGTATGATCTTGGCTACCAGATTGTCAAAGCATTGAGTGTGGGTGCCAAGTATTTGTCGTTTGAGTGCGGTAACCTTATTTTTCGTGATTCTTTAAATTTTTTTAATATGGTGCTAGAGAAATTACCAGCGACCTTCAATTTGACGGAAACCCACAAAGGATTTTTCGCGTATTCGTGGATATGCGAGGACAAATATGGATACGTGGGCCTTTATCCACCAGCAGAGGACTACCATCCAGAAAGAATGTCCGAGAAACGCCGTAAACAGTTTTACGCATGGTACAAAGAAAAAGTGGAGAGCAATGCGGTGTTTGATTTTGACAAGGAAGTCTCTGCCTATTTGCATAGCGATGTTGAAGTCCTCGCACAGTCGTTGGAAGCATTCGGCCAAGAAATGTTTGAACTGACTGGAGTTAATCCAGTGATTAAATGCGTGACCATTGCGAGTACCGCCAATAAAGTATGGAGAAAGAACTTTCTCATTCGAGATCTCATTGCCCTTGAACCCAGAAACGGTTGGCGTCAAAACCAACAAAATCAGAGTGTGGAGGCTTACCAGTGGTTGGAGTTTGAAAATTCCAAGATTGGCGGCGGAATTCAGGTATGAATTTTTAGTTGCAGTAAAGTCTGCACATTTTAAATTTAACTTGCAGTGTTTTTCCGCATTTTTCAGTTTGCGAAATGATTTATACTGTGCAAACGTAGATGCACGCTACAAATCAAAAATTACAGTGTTTTGTATGAGAAATATGTGTAAAAAAGTCTGCACTTAAGAAAAATTATTTGCAGTGTTTTTCCGCATTTTTCAGTTTGCGAAATGTTTTATACAGTGCAATGGTCAATGCGCAGTCGAAATCAAAAATTATAATCTGCGGACCACCAAGGAAACAATAACAAATGTATATTTTTTTATTTTTCAGCATGTGCGAAACTCGCTCGATGGCGAAGCCCGTGTTTTAACACCAGCTCAGTCCTACAATGTGGATGGTTTTCACGCAGACAGCAATACTGTGTACAAGTACCAGGGATGCATTTTTCACGGCTGCAAACGATGTTTTTCTCTCCAGCGCCAAAAGAAGAGACATTGCCATCCGGACCGAACAGTCGAAGAAGTCTATCAAGCCACTTGCCTAAAGACCGCCATCCTCAGAGAGGCTGGCTACACTGTGATTGAAAAATGGGGCTGCGAGTTTGCCGAACAGAAAAAAACGGACCCAGAACTCCAATCCTTCCTGAAAAACTTTGAATTAGTGTCACCACTCGAGCCACGAGATGCCTTCTTTGGCGGACAAACTGGCGCCACAACCCTGTATGCCAAAGCCGCTGAGGGAGAAGAAATTTTGTATGTAGATTTCACTTCTCTGTACCCCTCAATCAACAAATATTGAACTTATCCTGTATGCTTTCCGGAAATTTATCTCAATCCTGCTGATCAGAACATTGACAATTACTTTGGTATCGCTCAAGTGGACATCCTTGCGCCTGAGCGACTTTTTCATCCCGTTCTACCCGTCAGAGAAGGAGGAAAACTCACGTTTCCGTTATGCAGAACCTGTGTTAAAGACGAAATGAGCAAACCGCTCCTCGAACGTAGTAATATGTGTGGTCACACTCGCGAGCAGCGAATGTTACATGGTACCTGGTGCACCCTAGAATTGCAGAAAGCCGTCGAGAAGGGGTACCAAATTATCAAGATCCATGAAGTCTGGCATTTTACACCAGAGAACCGCTGCACTGGTCTGTTTGCCGATTATGTGAACACCTGGCTGAAGCTAAAACAGGAGAGCGCTGGTTGGCCCGCAGGTGTTGAAACCCCAGAACAGAAAGCTGCCTATATCCGAGACTACAAGAAACACGAGGGGATTAAACTGGAGCATGTCACAGAAAATCCGGGCCGAAAATCGATTGCGAAGATGCTTTTGAACAGGTGACTGGTTATGTTAAAATCTTTCACGATGAAAAATGTCTTAGTTACAGTAAAAGTCTGCACATTTTAAATTTAACTTGCAGTGTTTTTCCGCATTTTTCAGTTTGCGAAATGATTTATACTGCGCAAACGTAGATGCACGCTACAAATCAAAAATTACAGTGTTTTGTATGAGAAATATGTGTAAAAGTCTGCACTTAAGAAAAATTATTTGCAGTGTTTTTCCGCATTTTTCAGTTTGCGAAATGTTTTATACAGTGCAATGGTCAATGCGCAGTCGAAATCAAAAATTATAATCTGCGGACCACCAAGGAAACAATAACAAATGTATATTTTTTATTCTATCTTTCAGTTTATGGGGCAAATTTGGCGAACGTCAAAATAAACCGATGACCCATTGCATCACGCAGCCTGCTCATTTGTTCAGGATCCTGGATGACAAAACCTTTGAAATTTCTGCCATACGTATCTGTTCCCAAGACGTGATGGAAATCGTCACTACCACCGCGGAAGAAGAATATGAACGGAGCTTTAAAACAAACGTGTTCGTCGCGGCCTTCACGACATCTCTGGCTCGCCTTAAGCTGTATGAAGCCCTTGATTTTTTAGGTGACCGAGCTTTGTATTACGATACAGACTCGGTCATCTACAAAACCAAACCTGGTCAGGAAAAACTGCCACTGGGTCCATACCTCGGACAGTTTACAGATGAACTTGGCGGTGACTTTATCGTGGAATTTTGCAGTGGTGGTGCCAAGAATTACGGCTATCTTACCAAGAAAGGCAAAGTGGAATGTAAGGTACGCGGGTTCACCCTTAATTATGAGACACTCCAGATTCTCAATTACTACACAATGCGGGATAATATCCTGAGAGAATTGAATCAGCCCCTGCAGCAGCGGCGAGAAATGGCCATTACGATTCCTGATTTCTTTGCCTGAGATCAAACAACCAAGAAAATCAAACTCACCGAACGAGTGAAAAAGTACGGTTTGGTCTTTGACAAACGAGTCATTGATCCTGGGACTCGCGTATCTACACCCTACGGATACAACTGGTTCGGTGGAGAAGTCGAACTTTTACTTTCATTGTAAATAGTTTTTTCTTTAGTGAAGTAAGGTTTGCATGGTGGCGCCAACTTCGTTCATTGTACATAGTTTTTTTCTGGATTTTTTCTTAAGTGAAGTAAGGTTTGCATGGTGGCGCCAACTTCTTTGATATTTGCATGCTTTTTAACTTTTTGAGATTAAATTAGGAGTAGGGTTTGTAACATTTCATCGAAGGGAGGTGAAATGGCTAGTAAACTAAGTTCGCGACAGAAATTATTGGTGCGGTCTCTGTTAGTATAAATAGAGGGGACATGGATGGATAAGTTACTTTTCGGAAAATGTCGAACATTTACCTGACCCTCGTAAGCGATGTCACCCAAAATTACGCGAGTAATGTGGCAAATCAGTTTAAAGTCAAACCTGGGTTAAGATTACACGGGGAAGGATGGAAAGTCTCAATTGCTTCGGCAATTTTGCCTAAAATGTCTCTATTTAAAGACGTGCAGAGTGCCGATGTGAATTTAATGGAATTATGGGCTGAGACTGAAAAAGCAAATCAATCCGGTGTGTCGCAAAAAGGCTATATCAGTGCAAGTGATTTACGTGAATGGGAAAAAGCAGGCGCCTGTCATGAAGGGGTGGATTTTTTTAATACAGTGAAACATAGAATAGAAGAAACAGCGCACGCTAGTTTGGATGATGGTTTTAAGTTTAGTTCAGCCCGTTGGCATACATTAGTGTGGAATAAAGACGGGGTGCAACCGGAACTCGTCTTAACTCATAGCCACACGGACAATTCAATTTATATCTACAAACCGTTGGCGGAAACATTGCATTGGATAAATACCAAGTCTAATCAAGCCGATAGCATGGGACCAAATTTGGTACATAGCTACCCCAATCACACTAAAGGAGCCAGTTCCTTGGAGACGGGAAAACCCACCCAAATACTTGGCAATTGGCTTCATTTAAGTACTCTCTCCGATTGGCGTTTTATTAACCTCAATCAAAGTTTTGAAGATGCCTTAAACCTCTACCCCAGGCCCCTGGAAGTCTCAGCCAAAGTGACCGCTAACAGCGTGACCGTCACGCAGTCACTGGGTCAAGTGTACTACGCGCCTCAAGGAAGAGAACGCTATGTGTTTTCACCCACCCGAGAAAACTTTTACGAGGTACAAGACAATCATTGGGAAGAGGTTGAAATCACGCTCAAAGAATTAAATGGCAATCTAGTTGAATTTCAATCAGATAGTCAATGTGTGTATCAGTTACATTTTACCAAGAATTAAAACAAAACACTTTTAATGTAAACAAAATTTAATCAGCAATAAAGAAAAAAAAAAGTTACAGCTTAAGTTTGCGTTTTGTCTGGATAATGGCTTTGACGATCCGTTCTTGTTTGGTTTTCTTCCCTGGGAGGTTTTTAATAGCGCATATCATTTTATCGTCCGCTTTCCACTTGTCCTTTAAACTTTTCGCTTTGGAATAATCGATGTCATGGATTTTCGCTAATTCGTCTAATCTATTGACGCCTCGGTCACCCTTCTTCAGTCTTTGTTGAAGCCGGGTCCCTGGACCAAGGTAACTTGCTTTAGGCCAATGAAACTCTTTGCCTGTTTTTTCAATTAATTTTTGAATATCCAACGCAGCCCCACGCTGACCGCGCTTTTTTCCCTTTTGCGGTCTTTTTCTGCGAGCCTTCCTTTTACCAATCCTTGCCATCTAATCGTCTTTTTGCTGGTGTCCCAAACGGTTTCCAGCCTGGAGCAGTTGCGAGTTTCTTTAAGGCCCTTTCTGTAGCCCTTTTTGATGCCTCGTTAATTTTTTTTTCAATACTCTCCCGAGCTTTTTTCCAAGGGGATTTAGCAGCAAAGCCTTCTTCTTCTTCTGCTGTACTAAAAACACTGGAAGGAGGGGAAGGAGTCTTTTTCTTTTTAGGGGTCTTGTAACCAGATGAAGGAGTCTTTTTAGGGGTCTTGGGTAACAACCGCTTTGCTTTGGATTCGGTCTTAAAGGTCAACTTGGCTTTTTTACTGGTGGCGGGAGTTTGTTTAACTACAGGTGTTTGTAACACTGAATGAGGGGTCACTGGTTCTGCTTTCCTTTTTATAGCTTTACTGATTTTTGAAATGTTCCCCATAAATTGCTGTAATGGACCAACCGCTAAATTTCCCTCCTCATCATCGCTATCGGAAACATCCTGCCCTATCCCGCGCGTTGCTCCTGGCTGACGAATTTTCTTAACCCATTTTTGTAATTCTCGGTTCACGGATTTCAAACGGGGTTCTTTCCAAGTATCTGGCGCAGGACTCTCCAGCAAAAGTTCTTTTTGAGCGGCTAAACTAGCAGCTTTGGTTAAGCGGCTATCGTCTAAAAGATTAGATTTGTATTTATCCCGCAAACGTAAAAATTTCACAGAGTTTTCAATCAGTGTGGATGAAATACCGTCCATGATGGCAAATGAACATCCTAGTCAAGCCATGCGCTTATATCTGTTTGGGTCTGCATCTCCCTTTGAGTTTTTGTTGAAACTCTTTGATCGTTTGTGCAATGAGAAGCACATAATCTAATATGCATAGGAGTCGTTGTAACACTTTACGTTTCATGACTTAATAACGATAATGTTTTTTAGCGCAGTGATAGCAGCGATTTAATTCTTTCCACGCACCGGCTCCTATTTGTGTAGTCATCAGATGTTTGCGCCTTTTTATACTCTGACGAGGATTCGCAATGACTCGGAGAGATTGACGATAGGGTTTTAAACGACTGACAGTCTTTCTACCAGGTCGTACAGCCCCACGCAACGTGTTCATCACCAGTTCACTCACTGCATTAATTTGATCCGCATTCGCATAACGTAATTTTTGCTGACGTTTATTTTGATTTGCTTCTTTTAAGACATCTCTTAAGAAATGACTCTGTCTTGTCATTCGCCCCGTCATGATGTTTATTTTTTCATTCGTTTACGCCTCCTTTTATACTTCTTTTTCTCTAAAGCTCGTAACGCTTTCCGAGTGCCATACATACATACATACATACATACTTTATTGACTTTCCCAAGGGGCTTTTCAAAGACAATACATGATCCTATTTACAATTAAGAAATGTTTTAAAATATATATAAAATTACAATTCTTTAAGTAATTTAGTACGTAAACGAGTTTTAAAAACATCAATCGAGTTACACAGTTTAAAGGAATTGTCTAGGGAGTTCCATAAGTTCACAGTTCTATAGAAAAATGTTCTCTGACCGGCAGCTGTTCTAAAAAAGGGAATTTGTAAAAGCTGTGAATTTCTGGTGCTACGTCGGCTAACCTCTGCTCGCTTTATGAATTTTGATGTAAGGTATTCAGGGGCTTGACCGGTCATACATTTAAAAGCCATTGTAGCGTTCCGGTAATAAAGCTGACTGGGAACTGAAAGCCAATTTAGCTCCTTGCGAATTGGTGTAACATGGTCAAATTTACGCGCGCCGCTAACAATGCGGCATGCGAAGTTCTGCACTGCCTGTAACTTGTTGACATTACATTTTGAGGTATTTGACCAAACATTGGAGCAATAAAATAACCTGCTAAAAACTAAGGAATTAATAATCATCAAAAGTGTACGTTTGTCGAAGACATGCTTGACACGGTTTATCTGGCCAAGGCGGGACATGCACGAGGAAGCGGTTTTAATTATATGTTCATCGTAAGTTAAATTAGAATCCAAAGTCACACCAAGGTCTTTGGCGGTGTCTGTAGGGACAATGTCCTTACCCATAAAGGAAAGGTAACGAAATTGGAATTTTGCACGCATCTGCCTGCTGCCAAATATCATCAACTTGGTTTTGCCAGGGTTTAGTAACAATTGATTGTTGGAACACCATTCCCCTATTTTAAACAGGTCGTCTTCCAAATCAGCAATTGCGTCCAGGTTGGCTTTAAGCTCGAAGGAAGTAATGAGTTTCGTGTCATCTACATAACTCTGGGTGCTGCATTTCTGTGGGATCAATGGAAGATCGTTCGTATATATGCTAAAAAGAAGTGGGCCCAAGATGCTTCCTTGAGGAACGCCACTGGTCACAGACAAAGGCTCAGATAGCGTTGAATAGATTCGTACTACTTGTGACCTGTTGCTTAGGTAACTACGAAACCATTGGAGAGTGTCACTGGAAATTCCGACATCTTGCAATTTTAAAATTAACGTGTCATGATTGACACTATCAAAGGCTTTGCTCATATCTAATAGTACAACTGCCGTTAACTTCTTTTTATCGATGGCGTTAAGAATTGTGTCTGTTGTTTCAATGACAGATGTTTCACAAGAGTGCCATCTCTTGTTACCGCTTTGACTCTTTGATAGGGTGTCATTTGATTGCAGATACGAGGTGAGTTGATTATGTACTACCCTTTCGCAAACCTTCGATAAAACTGGTAGAAGTGAGATGGGTCTATTGTTGTTTGCCTGTTCATGGTCGCCCTCCTTTAGGATGGGTGTAACCTCGGCTGTTTTCCATTTTGATGGAAAAACACAGTTTTGAAAGGATGCATTAACGATAGACGTTATTGGGTGAACAATTGGATTAAGACAGTCTTTGATGACACGGATCGGAATTTTATCTATCCCGGGGGCCTTGTTTGAAGGCATCGCTGCTATTATACGCTCTACTTGTTTATAATCAACGGTACTAAGTGTGAACTGGTCAGAGGAAGCGTATTGTCTCGGCACGAAATAATTCTGATTAAGTGTTAAGTTGCATTCATTAGCCAGGGACGTAATTTTGTCAACAGTGCTCTGACCAACAGATACGAAGAACTGGTTAAATTCGTCTGCAACAGATTTGACGCTCTTACTAAATGTTCGCTGAGATGTAGATTTATTGGGGACACACTGGCGGATTGCTTTCCAGATATTATTGGTGTTATTTGGGTTCCTTTGGATTTGTTCAGCATAATTAGCCGCCGCGCCTAAACCACCTAAAGCAACGGCTTTTCCACCACTCACTAAGGCTGGAATAGCTGCTGCTAACAGAGGAGCAATACCACCTCTCTGTCTTCCTACACCAGGTCTACCTTTTCTTCTTTTTCCTTTTTGTTTCATGATGACGAATGCGTTGGTTTGAGATAGAACGGCTATTTATATCTTCGTCAAAGGTATGAACGCGTGTTGTTCCCTCTGCTTTTGTTAAATGACTCCAAATGCGAAAACAGTCATCCGAGGCAGGATGTAAATCCAACATAAAGTAACCAAAAGGACGGGCTGTTAGCTTTAAAAACAATTTGAGTACTTGACGCCATTTTTCAGGGTACACTTGAAGCAGTAAATGTCGAATGCCTGTCTTATCCCTGGGTGATTTAAAACAAATCACATAGTGTGCATTGCGGTTAATAGTTTTCACAAACTTGCGCGGGGGAAAGAGATCTTGTGTAATATAAAGAGCGGTAATGCCTCGATGGTGAGAATCTTTCGTAAATAAATCCAAGACGCGTTTATCACTCCCTGATTCTTCCATTAAATCATCCAAAATGAGTATGCATGATGTTCAGGTTTAAACCATTTAACAAGAGCCCCTTCGGGAGGAAGTCCTTTGTAAAAATTAACGTGTTTTTTCATGCGATCAAATCGGGGTTGCCATCGATCATAACAATATACCACTTTTTTCGGAGGAGGGTCAAACAGTGTTTTTTCTTTGAGTAATTTTTCCACTAATTCGCTTTTCCCACTACCTGAGGGACCTGCTACAATCACACTAGAGGGTTGTCGAATCATTTTCGCCGTCTGTAATGTTGTACGTTATCTTTTATACCTTTCAGCGCTTGTTTCCCTAAAAAGGCCCCTAATTTGATAAAACTAGGCGAAGGACCAGACAACCCCATGGCTACCCCTTCGGCAATTTTATCCACAAGACGTGGTTTTCGCCTAAATCTCGCACCCCCTTTTTGACTTTTTCGTTTTATGACTCGACGCTTTCGCTTTCGGGCCATAGTTGTTGATACATCCGCAGTGAGTTCAACTGAGTGAGGATTAGTATCTGATCTTTCAAATGCGTTTCACCTATTCCTTTTATATGATTTTTTAAGTCCCACCACAACTGAGCTTGCACTAAACATCGTACAAATTGCCAATGATACCCATCCCACAGATCTGCTGGATCCAGACAGAGTTTGATCCATTCTTGTTTGTGATCTTTCCAATAAGACCATTCTTTTTCTAACAGGGCATCGAGCACTTTTTGAACATCCCCCCGTAATATCATGATAAAAATGACACAGTCAGAAGTAACACACACACAATTTTATTAATGAATGAAAAAAGAAGAACGGTTTACATTACATTGCTCATACTCTGTCAGCTCTGTTTTAATGAGACGCTGCAGTTGGTCTGCGACTCGCCTATCATTTAACACTAAATTATTGGAATGCCACTGAGCTAAAAAATCTTGAAAAGAGGCATGTCTGGCTTTTGCTTTTAAAAAGAAAAGGGCATAATGCCCACACGTAAAACTATCCATGGCTTGTAAAGTCTGATCACTGCTAATGATTTCTTTCCACTGGCTCAACCAAGCTTGTAAGGTAGGATTTTTGTAGGTAGAAAGAGGTAACCTAAAACTGTCAAAGACTTCACATGTAGTTCCTTCGGTCCAAAGGGCTAACCAATGTTCACCCGGTTAACTAGCTGGATCTGTGTTAACAATGTAAGCATTCACTCGTTTCTTAGACATGGGAGGTAATTGATCTGCTGGAAACACGCCACGAAAATAGGGTCGTAATTCGCGATCGTCTTCTGCTAAGTATTTGAGGACTGTATCACTGAGAGGTACGAACTCCATCCTAGCTGTTGATGGAATAAAGAATACCTCCCCACTGGTCTATTTCATAGACATTTTCGTACTCACTCCAAATTACCACGGTCACGTTGTGACCTACATTGGCTCTGAAGTCAATTTCATAACTGACATTCCCCGTGAGTTTAGGATTTCTATAGCTAGGATCATCCGCATCCCCAGGAGCATTGTTAAACATGAACAAGGTACAATTGTTGCCTTGTCCCCAGTCGCTTGGGAGCAGCATGGGTACCCTGTGTTGCTTGTAAGCGCCTGATGCTGTGAGGAAGCGATCATAGCCTACTAAATCTTCTGCTTTGGAATTGCCTGTTAGTTCCAAGGCTCTATACGGGTATTATTCGCCGTCAATTCGTTGTCGAACTCTGGTGACACCAAACTTTTCATAGGCATAAGGGTAATACTTCAGACTTCCATTGTAATTCGTGGAATTCATGAGTCCGATAATGACTTTGACAGGAACCTTGTTCAAGAAGACATTGTCCTGAGACCAACGAGTGCTGTTTCCATCGAACGAATACGTTCGGATTTCACTTCGAACTACAGGGTAGCGGACTTTTTTGGTTTTACTCAAACTTCTTTCTTTTTGTAGCCTGGAATACACAGAGGCATTGAGAGTGACTTTTTTCATCCATAGAGTGACAAACAAATCATTGTCTCCCAGTGTTGGAATCTTTTTGTTGACAGTCGTAGTCGTGTCTGGGGTACCAAACAGAAACATGTTGCTGTCGTTCAAATACAATTCCAAATCAATCTGCACGTTAGGAACCAAACATTTGCCTGTTTTGAACACCGCGATGTGGGGTTTGATGATAAAGGTATGATACGCTTTGCCGAGTAAGCGACTGGTGAGTGCTTTCAAGCCTGTTTTTCCACTCCAGTCGTTGGGGTTGGGTTTATCATTAGTGCCTGCATTGGTAGGGGTTAATTCTTCAAGGACATTGAGTTCAGTCACCCATCCTTGAGCTGCCAAGGTCGTTTCTCCTTCTTGGCGATTAAAATTCTGTAGGGTTTCTAGGTAAGCTTTCTGGTGATAGGCATTGCTTTGTTCTGTCATCAACACTCCATTGAAAGACACATTCATTTGATTAAAGAGAGAATGACCAAAATTGTTGACGCAATAGACATATTTGGTGTCATTACCATCCGAAGCCCCTGTTTCATCATTTGAAAGTCCTCCTGTCCCTGTGGTGTTCATACGCACTTTGATTTCTAGTTTGGTTTCATTCAAATCATAATAATCATCCCCTGCCGGTACAGTAAAAAGAATAGGACGTGTTCCAGTATTAGCTGGTTTGAAAGGAATCCACCGTTTGGCTTCATACCTATAGTCAATGTTGGGAATGTCAAACAGATTCAGCGACATGTTGACGGACTGATAGCTTAACGTCGTCTGCGTCGTCTATTTATACGTTTCTGTCCTTTGTTTTTCCAAGGGTAGATGACTGGATGCACTTTCCCTTTCCCTTTTGAGTCCTCTTTTTAAAACGTCTCCTGAACCTTTTAAGGCTTCGGAGGCTGACGCCCCTTTTTCATAAGCATGTAATCCGTGTCCAATCGAGCGAACTACACTCGGCCCTGCTAATTTTACCAATTCTTGCATAAAACCACTCCCGTACATAGTGGGGGTATGATAACGCGTCAGCGATCCTCCTAACATGTTGTTTGCTGTAGTTGTGATGTTTCCATAATACGGTGTCTCTTTTATACTTGTTGAAAACCAAGGGTAATGATGGTTTTGCCTGGGGATAAGACCAACAAGGACCCATCTGGTGTAGCCAACGACACTTCAATGCTTTCCATGTGTTGATTTCGAACTCGAATCCATTCACGATGGTAAGGTTCTATGGTCGCTCTCCCTTCTCCTTTTCTTTCTAATTCCACTTTTCTTAACAGCGAATGTCGTTGTGATCCTACAATGGTGGATTCTACAGCATCGCAATAAATCATGACCGTTTGTTTTACGGTTCCCACATGCGTATTAAACAGGACATTCAGATTTTGAAAATGCCAATCCACAGTACGCGTGAGATATAGATACGATTGACCATTCTCTTGTTTGACTTTGAATAACGAGTTTCCCCCTAATAAATCTGATGGACTAATGCTCACAAAATGCTCTCCTAGCCATTGATACTTATCATTGCTTTTGACGGGTGGAGTGTATGTCGTATAAGTGGTTGTGGGTAAGACAAAGTCTAAATTGGGTCCTAATTGGTATTGGTTGTTTTTGTCTTTGAACAATAAGCCAAACTTTTCCGCAAAATCCACATGTATCCCTACAGAGGAAAGGGGGTGAATTTTTAGCTGTCTGTCACGAGCAAACGCATCTTCACGGGATACTTTTTTCAACACGAGGGTGTTTTCGTTCCATTCAAAGGTGGGTTTCCAAGTAGATTTCAGGGAAACAATGCCTGTATTACCTTTGGTTGTTTTCCAAGTGTCGAAGGTTGACTTTACATCTTCCATGATGGTTTGTTCCATATGGGTCATAATATTCTGCCATAATTGATGACCTGAATAGACAGGATACGAACTACCCATGACATCTTTCAAAGTCACAGTTTTGTCTTTGGGCTCAAAGTTAGTAAACCAATCACTGGCCACAGCATGACGCTTGGTCAAGGTGTAGCGATAGTTGAGTATCTTGGTGTCACTATTACTGTGAATGACCGCAGAACTATGTCCTACATCAGGGACCGAGACACTCCACAAACTGGCTTGCCAGGTATTGCCTTCTAAATTGAGTCGCACCGGTAAACGCACTTTAAAATTATTAGTTTGGTTTTGGGGATGTTCGTCCGTGGGATCACTGATCAAGGTTAATCGAAAACTCTTCATAACACTTGCAAATCTCTTTTCCACACCCAAGAGTTATATTTTTTCGGCCAACCCTTCCAAGACACAAAGACTTGTTTTCCTTTGCGTTTTAAAACTTGATCAATACGAAACAATGAATCGTCTGCGACATTGACCTTTTGCAGATCTGGTTCATAAAACGTTCCTTTCATAGGAGACCCGTCCCATTCCGTGAGTTTATACGTTACCACTGGTTTTGTCGTATAGATTTGTTTCACTAAAAACACTTCTTCGGTCCACCCAGGCAAATACCCTTTTTTAAAAGGACGAAATTTTTTATTGAGTCTTACTTTATCACCTACTTGACATTGCGGTTTTTTCACTTTGTTGTCTTTTTTCGTATCGTATAAACGATACCAAATGTCGATTTCGTTGGACTCGTTGACATTGACAGGTTTTTCTTGAATACTACGATGATAGGAATGATTATATGCTTTCACTAAAGCAGGCAACACATCAATATACTTGAGCGTATTATGCGCAGTAAAATAGCGAAACATGTTCGTTTTCAAAGTTCGATTCCAACGTTCCACTACGGAACCATGAGGATCTCCATGCGTAGAAAAATGATTCACACCCTGTTTTTTAAAAAAGGATTGCACTTTAACATTATAAAATTCACCGCCAGAATCCGTTTGTACTTTTTGAGGTAAATGATCTCCTAATCTTGCCCATAGTCTTTGTAAGGCTTCTACCATCGCTGTTGCGCTTTTACTCTTTAACGGCTCTACCCAGGCAAATTTTGAGAGCACATCAATCACCGTCAGTAAATATTTGTACCCTTTGTTGTATTTGGCTAGTTTTTGCATGTCTACCAAGTCCATCACAAATTGTTTGTTGATGTTAAACACCAAAGTGGGTAATGTTTTAAAGCGCCGACGTCTTGGTTTATGCAGAGTGTAACTCAGTACTTGTTGCAGTTCCTTCTTGGCTTTGGACACGGGAATCTTGTGTGCTTTGGCAAATTTGGCAACACCTCCCAGTGATCCAGGCTTGGTAGGATCGACATACGAAGCGGATAATTTCGTTGACATAGTACACTAAAGGGCGACTTGCTAAATACCAAAATGAATACATGTTGTTGGCATGATGTTTCTTTAAATAGTCAAACACCTTGATTCCTTCAGATGGATGGTGTCGATGCAGCCAAGTGATGTACACTGCATAATGTCCCCAGGTTGTATGGTTATGATTTATCATCCATTGAAACATTGGGATAGGAGGACAAGTGTCTTCAGAGCATAGGTCGTTTAACAAACGACGACAAATCCACACCGTACTTCTATACTGAAGGTTTCCCATGACTGAATGAATACTTTTCAAAACAAATGATCGATTTTTATACGTCTTTATATTCTATTTTTAGAACACATTTCATTCCCCCTGTTTGAACATGTTTAATTCTCAAGGGCTAGGGTTTAACCCTAACCTAATTAACATTTTAACCCTAACCCTAATCGCAAGGGGCTAGGGTTTAACCCTAACCTTATTAGCATTTTAACCCTAACCCTATCCCTAACAAGAAAACAACCAGAAACAATTCCTTTTCAACACTTTTATTTAAAAATTGACAGAACTAGTAATTGCCTGTTTCAGAAGAGTAACTCAAAAGATACCAGTTCCAAATGTTCTAAATGTTTCATAGGAATAAGGAGGCAATCCACATTTTCTTCTCTCTGCATTGTTTGCATCACATTCTTGAACAAATCTCTTTTCTCTTTCTTGTTTTTGCTTGTCTGTTTCTTCTGGAACACATACATTCACTAATTGAGCAAAAAAACGTTCCTCAACTGACGTTAAAGGCAATCCCTTCTGCTTTCTGTTGCGACAATAGGAAGCCAAATTGCACACTTTTTCAGGCAAATAACCAAAAGGCCAGTCTTCATACACTGCTTTGGCGATGGCTGCTTCGTTCTTTTCATACTTTTCAGCCCCGGGAGGAGGTTTCCACTCATCATGTTTGCTTGCTATGCATGCATTTAAGAACTTTTCATCCGCAGATGAAAGAGAATGACCTTTGCTTTTTTGTTTTTCTAGATACTCAGCTACATTTGCATCAGCTAAAGGAAGATGATGCCATCCTTTCACACGAGAATTAAACCTATGGTTGGCAATACTAACAGCCTCCTTCCATTGCTCTCGTTTCTTGAGCTCCTTGGCTATCTGTGGACTCGACTGAAAGGTGCTTGGCAGATGGGTGCTGTTCCAAGGATTCTTTGTTTGCGCTTTTCTTTGTTCTTCTTGCTTTTTGGCTGATTCAGCAAACGTTTTGGCTGATTCAGCAAACCATGCACGTTGCTGATTCTGCTCTGTTTGAGTTTCGGCATCTTGTTTGCTGTACCAACCATTGCGCTGTTTCCACGTTTCAACATTTGCTTCCGCTTGTTGCTTCCATTCTGCTATGCTCAGGTTTGTCGCATACTTGAGTTTATGGATGGGTCTCTTATCGATAAACAGTGGTGTGTGAATCCACTGAAAATATTTGCAGCGAGTCTCAGCTGAAGCGGGTGTTCCACAGGTTAAGAAGACTTTGTTCAGGTTTCTGGCTGTCTTACTAAGGCGTAGAATAGGAATTCGTGAGCAATGACATTTCAAATCTCCCCATTCGGTTTTTACTTCTGCATGCATGTCTTTCTTTAAGGCATCATACACTTTTAGTTTGTCTGCATTCTTTCCATAAAATCTTGGGCAGAGTTTCTTTTCTTCAAAACATGACAGCAAAAAATGTTTGTTGAAAGGATCACTCTCAGTAGCTCCAAAATCGACGCTCATCATTTCAAGGTCTTCTTCTCTACTCATTTCACAAGTCATGGCTGCAGAGTTTGTGATTTGACCAGAGATTGCCCCAATTTTATAATCCTCCTAAGGTCCCTAGGGTATTGGGCAAGATCGGGCAAGAATCCCCAAGGGTGTTAGACCAATAGACACACGCTTTTAATAAGATCACAATGTTTAATTTTAAACAACAACAAACTTTTTTACAACAACCAAGAACAAAGTGTTTTTAGGGAAATTGAAATCCTCTTGCCTCTACTTTAGGTCGTTTCTGTAATCTTTCTTGTACCATCTCATGCATTCGTTTCTTGAGAACTGAGCGGCTACAGGCTTTAGGGACCCTGAGAGGTTTAGGTGCTTGGTGAATCCACTGAAAGTAATTACATCTGGCTTCTCTCTCCTTAGGACAGCATAGGAACACTTTGTTTGGATTTCTTGGTGTTTGACTCAGCTTGAGTCTAGGGATTAATCGGCAATGACAGCTAAAGCTACCCCATTCTTCTTGGAGTTTGGGATGAATGCTGTTACAAATGGTTTTCAACACTGTCTGCTTGCTGTCTGCATTGCCAAAGTACACGGGACATGTTTGACAAAGACTAAGCCAATTTTGTTCAGGCAGGACAAAGTTGGTATGTAAAGGTTTGCTTGCATCCATCAGATACTCTTGCAAAGCCAGTTCTTCTAAATTAGGTACATCAAATTCTTCTTCAATAGGCCACCATTCCACTGTACGACCATCTTGTGTCACAGATACTCCTTCTTCCAAGACATTTACGGGAGCTAGGTCAGGCTGTGTTTCCATAGAACTCGGTCCATTGAATAGATCTTGGCAGGCCTGCTGCATTTCCTCATAGGAAGGAAGTTGTTCATTGACAATCATTTGAGGTTCTGGGTCCAGGTATTTCTGCAACCTAAATTTATCGCCTGTAGTGTAATGGGATGCTGTCCATTCTTTTGTAAGAGGTTCAGCATTCTCAATCATTTGAGGTTCTGGAGTTTTCAGAACTGATTGAACCACTTCTTCTCCCGTCTTATTTTTGACTTTTCTGGATTTCTTTTCTTTCTTGGGAGGAACAGAGTTATCCATGTCAAACGGCGGTTCTTGCAGATAACACATAGTGAAAAAGCACATCAAATACACAGATTTATACTTACTTGACATCCCTTAGGGAATTGGACATGTCTGGGCAATGACGTCACTTCTGTCACGAACTCACACGAATCACCCCCTTGGGACATGAACATGTTAGGGCAAACTATAAAAGAGAGTAATTAGCTCATTTTTATTATTAAACAACATGACTCAGCCAAATGACAACTCGTTTTATGTGACGCTGACTAGTCAAAAAACACAGGAATTTCCAGACAATTTACCCACACAATTTCAATACCGTTTGCCTCAAAGCTTATGGTTACCGGGCAAATGGAAAGTGGGATTGGCAAGTGTGTTTTTACCTGGCGTTTCCAATCCCATTCCCCATGTTGTCACATCCCATGTCAGTTCCTCTCTGACGAAACATCATGACACAAATCCTTTCGGTATTCGCTCGATTCACAACCTGTACAAAGGGAGTTATACCGATATTTTATTTCAACAATATGCCAAAGCTTTCAAATCAAGTCAATCTCAAGAATTTTTGTCCCAACTTAAAACAGCAGATTTGCAAGATGCCTCCAATGGATTTGATTTTATGTCCAAAGTATTTCGGTGGATGGAACAGGATTTAAACAAAAAATTACCCACGGGGTATGAATTTGCAGATAGTAATGATAATTGGAGAATAGATGTTTCTGCTCAAGATAATTACACGAGTTGGTTGCTTCGGCATTACAATATTGACAGTACCAACAGAAAAAGTGTGCCTTATTTAGCCATTAATTTGATCTTGGCTAAACAAATGGGTTGGGTTGTAGAAACAACTACCAATGTGTTTGCAGTGGGACCGAATTTACTCATGGAGCTTCCATACGGTACTACTAGTGTAAAACCAGATCCCGCGACCTGTCTCAATGCAAAATTTACTTTTACTCAATCCATTCATGTATTAGACGGATTGCTGTATCTTTGCTCCACGTTTAGTTGGCGCTTTGTGAATTTAAATGAAGCCTTTGACAGAGCGATTCATCGACCCTATGAAACCCCAAAAACAGTTTTCAATGTGTTTAAACCCTGGATGACTAACCTTTCATTATGGAAAAAGGTTGTTGGATTAGACTTGGACGATTACTTTATCGACTTGCCTGTGTCTCCCCATTATTGGAAACCCAGGACTCTGAGTCTGCAGTTGTTAAGAGGAGTAAAAATTGTGGATGGTGCATCTCACGGAGATTACGCTGGGGAATTGGGAATTGATATGAGCTCCTTAACTCGCAACAAAACTTATACGGTGGCATTAGAGTGGTACCAAAAGGATGAGTGGCTGTTTAACCGTTCTAAATTTTCAGCGGAAGGAACGGGTTTACAAGTTCATCATTTGCGGCCTGAAAAACATACTCATGAGCAAAACAAAACCCATTTGATTTATTACCACACATTGACTATTCAATTCACTAAAACTTCAAGAAGCAATGCAACATTAAGCATCAAGTTTGAAATAGGGCTTCCACTGTCAGCGAAATATTCAGGTGATTTAAAAGACAACACTTTTTTGGTGCTGTATGGTGTGGATGGTCATGTAGAACAGGTACCAGATGTGTATGATGATCACCCGATCATTCCCTCTTCTCACACAACCACCGAAACAACGACTACCAGTACGGGGGACAAGAAAGCTTCCACACTTCCTAAATCTCATGGAACAGACAATTTACGCCCTCTGTTTTTGTCTTGCAATTTAACCAAAAGCATTGATGGAAACAGAACCATCATGAAGTCTGTCGCTTATAATAACAAAAAAACGCTGATTGAATGTAACCCCATTCAATTTTATTCCATGCGGAGTTATTTGGTGGACATTTTAGAAGTGACTGTGACAGAATGGAATAACATTATTCCCGACTTCAATCAGGATAGTCCAGTCATTGTCACTTTACTGTTCAAGAAAAAGCAAACAGAGTCTCAACGCAAATACATTAAGTTGGATGAATCAATCGACCATGACCAGCTCATATAAGCATGCATGGGCAACACAGTTCATTCATTATGTGTGAGCTCGAGTGGATCAACATCGCTAGTAAATCACTAGCTTATTGCGCTCAGTTGTTGCAACAGATTAAACAGCTCAAGGAAAAGTTTGAGAGACTCCAAGAAGAAGCGGCTAGACTGAAAACTTTGGTTCAAAAACAAGAACAGCTGGTACAAGATCTAACCGAAAGACATGGGGGCTACGACACCGTCTACTAAATTGGAACAGCTGTTAAGAAAAGTACAGCCTCGTCAATTTGCCTCCTACCAAGAATTTATACGAGCCTTGATGATTGAGACATTAGCCAACACAAGCATGACCTTTTATCAATTGAATTACGACTTGTTTGCTTTGAACCGAGAGGTATTTCATCAAGTGAACAGAGAAACCACGGCATTTTTTAAGTTATTGGCTAACAAGCAACAGTGCTTCCTTCCTGATGGACCAACTACCTCACAAGATCAATACTGAGCAGTCCAACAGACTCGAGGAAATTTTACAGCAAATGGACCCTTCGCTACTACAAGGCTACAAAAAGTTTTTGTATGAAGTTATTATACAAGGTATCAGCTATCACGATTTTACGTTTGACGCTTTAAACTGTTCTTTATTTGACTTCAACAAAGAAGTGATGAATGACATTTTTCAAAAAGCTATTTCTTACTACGAGATGTATGCACCAGGAACAATCAAGTCCTATGGGAATTGAACATGTCCGGGCAGTGACGTCAATGGTCTTCTATAAAACTCACGTTGTTCTACTCATCACCCCATAATACAATGGCTTTCACTGTAATCTCTGGCGGCGCAAATGGTGTGGATTTAGAAGCAGAAAAGTTAGCAAGACACTATGGTTTACCAGTACATGTCCTCATACCTCCTTGCCATCCGAGAAAAGCCTCCATACTACCCTTAACTCATCAACAATTAGCTGAAGCGATTCCTCTCACAACGCAAGTGGCTAATCGTCTCAACAAACAGTTAACCAACCCGATCAGTTTACAGTATATCCACCGAAATTATCATGTGGTGAAACAAGCTGAGATGGTGCTGGCATTTACTTATTTTCAACCAGAAAGAAAAGTTTGCTTGGGCGGAACAGGCTGGGCAGTAGAAATGAGTAAAGTCCTCAACAAAGTCCTGTATGTGTATGATGTGGAGCGAAACATTTGGTTTTGGTATAACCCTCACCAAGATTTGTTTTACGCATGTGATGAAATGTCAGATGAACAGTACGCTTTACCCACACTAGTGAAGAAAACCGCCATTGTAGGAGTCAGAAACATCTACGATTACCCTGAGGCTCTTTTAGAATTGCAAGAGACTTTTAAACGAAGTTTAAATCTACCGAAACAAGAATGCAAGAATGTGAAGGAACTTTGTAACCCATTTAAATTATTATCTATTTTATAAAAATGTCTCTCTTTTACTACCTCGTTTCAGATCTTCAAGGTATAACCATTGAAAACCAATCTTGCTCTGTGCTGACTTTATTCCACTCCATCCATGTGGTGGTTCAACGGCAATAGAGTAGGGAATCATCTGGTGATTCCTCCAAAAGTTATGGCAGGTCGATGCAATTGTGATGCACTGTCTAAGGGGATTAAAGCCTGCCTCCTGCTTCGTATCCTGTGTAGATAGGTTTGTCGAGCTTTACAGAGGTGCGCTTTGCGTCTACCCACAAAGTACTCCTGCTTTGTTTCATCGTTCACAAAGACCTCACTTCGTTTCTTAAAAATCGAGGGTTCAATCACTAGCTTAATGTTGACGTTAATAACAAGAAAATAATAAACATTGTTAAACTGACTACTTTGTTGTGTGGTTGATCTACTCCGAAAGGGCTGATAGTATAGTGGTTTAGTATCCCTGCTTGTCACGCAGGTGGCCCAGGTTTGATTCCCGGTCAGCCCGTTCTTTCTAAATCTTGTGGCGATAGCAAGGTTTGGAAAGACTTTTTTCTTAGTCCGCCATCTTGAATTTTTGATTACCTAACCCTAACCCTAATCCCAAGGGGCTAGGGTTTAACCCTAACTTTATTAGCATTTTAACCCTAACCCTAATCCCAAGGGGCTAGGGTTTAACCCTAACTTCATTAGCATTTTAACCCTAACCCTAATCCCAAGGGGCTAGGGTTTAACCCTAACTTTATTAGCATTTTAACCCTAACCCTAACCCTAAGAACAATAGAACAATAGCCCTAACCCTAACCCTAACAATAGCCTGAAACAATAGCGGCGGCGGCATCCTTTGAAGGCTAAACAGGCCAGGAATACTACTGATGTTTCTCAATACTTTTCAATTGTTCCTCAAGCTCAATCATTTCATTTTTATGTTCCTGAAGCAAATAAAGGAATTCATGATGCTTTCTTGCAGCTTCAATGTCAAAAGTCTTCAGAATTTCATTGTAGGGTAAAACCACTTTTGAATGTGTACATGGAATTTCAAATTCTTGACCAAAATGTTCAAGGACTGCAGCTGTTCCTGTATGGTAGCATTGTTTTCAATGGAAAGTGGCAGGATAATTGTTTTTGTTGGTCCTTCATTTTTCTTCCTTGGCGCAGTTTTTCGTACATCTAGCTTGTACTTCTGTGAATGGCTTTCACTGAGGTTCTGTTTTTTTAACCAGGCTTGAAAGTCTTGTTCACTCATGGCATCAAATTAATGTTCCGACACAGGAACAGCATTTAAACCGACATCAAGCAGCTTTGCCAGATACCAACATTTCACTTCCTCAAACACTTTCAGCTGCTCAGGGTTGGACTCTAAACACAAATCAAATGGACATTGATTTATTTTAAAAGTTAGTTTCAAATAGCAATTTTTTTCATTGCACATGTATTATACAATAAAGTTAATGTAAATAAAAACTAAGTTAAGAGTGTGTTCACATTTCATGCGAACACACTTCCTTGTCACAAATAGGAACGGGCAAAATGCCAGCTTATGGATTTGGACTGAATTGATTACACTGTATTAGATACTTTTAACAATATACATTGTAAATTAAATGTAAGTAATGCTTACAGAAAAGCCAAGAAACTGTATTTCAACATACCGATGAAGAGATCATCAGCCTTTAGCGATGACAGCTGTAACTGTGGGCGTTACGAAGTTTCTTTAGTGGATAGCAACTCCTTAATGTCATCACAGTTAGGAATAATGGCACCACGGACAGTGAAGTTCCACATTTTGGGACTGGCACTTTTGAGGAGTCTGTGATGCCGTTTTTTTGCCTCTGTACGTGTTGATATTGTCCATCAGCGATATGACGGGAACATCACTGGGGGCATGTTTCTCCACAATTTTTCTGTAATTTTCCAGCCTCCTTTTCAAGAAGTTCTTTCTGTAGGAAAAAAATATTCCTTTCCATTAGGCATGTTACACATGTAAATGCAGTAACTAAGTTATGTCATTGCAGCAAATACATGAACATTGTTACCCTGTGGGGAGAACGAGGGGGATGTTGTTCGAAGGGTATGGTTTCTCAGCCAATATTTTGTGACAAGTCAGGACAAACACACTATTTCAGTCAACATCGCTTTATTATTAACCAGTGGTGATTAAAACAGGGATGACTTAGAAAAAGGTTCAGCCGTTGGCCCACATGTAAATTTAAAATTGGAAATGTCACTTCTCCTAATGGCCCTAAAATTCACTTGTTATCTAGTATATACCACTCAAATTGATAAATTAATGTAACACTTTGGCCATGTGACCAAACATGAAAGGAAATAAGGTATGTTTCAGAACTGAAATTCCAGTTAAGTTTTTAACTTACAGTGAATCATAATGAAGATAAATCCCAATCGACTGCAGCATGTTAATACACTGCTTTCCTGCTCCATAGGACACACAGAGAAGGCCAAACAACAGGGGGAAGTCGTTCATACATTTAGAATTTCTCACATTTAATAGGAGGACCAAGGCGTGATGCCCACAAAGCACTTTCTGTCCATTTGTCTTGTGGACATTTCTTTCCGTAGCACTGGTGACAACCAAAGTCTCAACAATGTTTCTTAGCAAGGGACATCTTTCCTTTACAGCATCAACAAATTCATTAAACAGCGATGGAGTGATGACTTCACCCAAATCAACATCGTGGCAGCTTCTCACCCCAAGGTTACAAATCTCCTCGAGAATTTTAATTTCTCTAACAACAGTTTCAGTCTGTTGTCTTGTCAACTTTACATGTTCAACATCAGCCCTTGCACTGGCAAGTTCATTTTCAAAGGAAGTGAGCAATGTTTTCATAAGACGGTCTCTTTCTTGTGCCTCTCTTGTAAATTCAGCCAAGAGTGCTTGCACTTCAATCAGACCCTTGGTGGCAATAGACAACTGCTGCCAAATTTGTTTCATAACTTCCTCATTTGCTACAAGTCTCTGCTGGATATTGACCATTTCAGCTACAAGAAAAATACCCCAAACAATTCTTGATTTCCCTACAAATTTTTATACAAATTATTATGGCTGTCCTCTGAGAACAAGCTGTAACTAAAATCCAAAAGGAGCAATAATAAATTATTGATTTCAGCAAAGCTTCATTGGATAAACACAAAATGAAATAGAGCAAGAATATCACAAATACCACATTTCAATACATATTAAACAACCAAGTCATAATCATTCCCTGTAGGCATAGTAAAAAATATGATGGATAAAGATTGCTTCTCAGTCAATACTGTTTAGTTTTTTATCTCTCAGTCTTGGTCTCAGCTCATTAGTCTCAGACACTAACCTTCAATTGGTACTGGCATAAACATGTTTATATACAGTATACATGTATGTAACATTTCACATACCTGGCAATGTTTTATAAGGGTTAGTGCCAGAGAAATGAGTCTTGGCTTTCAGATTGACATAAAAGGTGCTATAGATATTGTCAAGGAAGATTCAGAAATCAATTGCAATAACCAAATCAATACTCTCCAGTTCTCTTCTAGGCACAACTATGCTGGTGATTTCCTCTCATCACATGCTCATGCAGGGACCGCAGAGGGGGAGGGGCTGGTAGGGCCGCTGCCCCACCACTTTTTTGCGCCCCCGTTCCCACTTTTTGCGCTAAAAAGAAAAATAATTAAAATAAAAAAAGACTTGAAACAAGTTTTTTTCCGTCTATATTCCGCTATATTCTCTGTATTTTCTTTAATTTCAAACGCCAGGCATTTTGTGGGGCTCCTGTGCTTTTCGCGGTAATTGTGCCCTGGGGCCGACTTGCCCCTTGATCAAACGCCTTGCCTTGGCCACCCCTTCGCTTCGTTCGGCAGCGTGTTGTACTTGCAGCTCCGGCAGAGTTTTTTATCAGTTTTATCAGACGAAATGAAGAAAATTACTAGCTTTTTCAAGCCAAACGAAGGTGAGTAGTTGTTTTGAGTTGATAAAAGTTTTATATTTTGTCTTTCTCCTTTCGAATTAATGAATAATCGATGGCAAGAAGAATTACATTACTTGAACAGTGAACGGCCATAGTTAGAATTTTTTCAGATCACTTCAGTGTAGTATTTTCTATACTAAAATTGTAATCGCGTCTTTTCTTGCATTGAATCTGAACTGACCGTGTATGTTGGTCGTTTATTAGAGCTAGTTATCTGAGACTTCCTCAAAGTCTGTAAGCTCTGCAGAAAAGACGACAACTACTTGCAGTGAAAATGGTGTGTTTGAGTTTGACCAGTAAACATTTCAATATATTGTTAAAAGTTTCATTTTTTTGGAAGTGCGAGTTGTTGACAAATACTGGATAAAGTATGCAAAGTCACGCGACAGAAACAAATCAAATACTATGATTTTATTCCTTTTTTCGATTTTCAATATGAAAAAATTATTTTCAATTGTCAGCCCTCCCACTTTTCACCTTGCTCCGCGGTCCCTGTCATGTAGCTGACAACAATTTCCACATATGACAGGCAAAATTTTTGTCAGTAACAATGCAGTGGGTGTTTTACACAGGGCACAACATTTATGTGCACTGTTAGAAACTGTATAATTATGACTTCTTATCATGAAGTTAGCAATAATCACAATTTGAGGTAAAGGATACATGCCATCTTCTTTCCCCCGCCTGGTTGACACCCCTGGAAATACACGTTTCAATGCTCATGTAAGTAATGAAGCCGAGTCTTCATTAAGATCAGGATAGGCCAACACAGATTCTCGGGAGACTTCAAATCCTTCTTTCTGCACAAATCCAGCAGTTAAAGCAGCCTCCAGTTTGGACCTTCTCCTCACAACTTCCTTGCCAGATGGCTTACCACCTAAATGTTTAACAGTATTTGGAGCAAGTTTAGAATACCTGGCCATTTATACTACATGTATAATAATAACAATATATAATTTACATTTCCATATATACAATAGATCAGTTTGTTATAATGTGTTGTTCCAATATGCATTAAATGGTCAATTCCAATGTGAAGGACATCAGATAGCATTCTACAGCCCTCACAGGTTTTATTCATGAACAACAAAAGTAGCTTTATACATGTAACAATTCCCAATTCACAAAAGTTAAGCTTAAACTACAGCATAGTAAGCTAAAGAAAACAGCAACCAATCGAGTAGTGCGAATGAAGTGATCAAGGAAGAACTAACAATCGAGGAAACTGTGATTATGAAATTGTTTTACCAACAAGAAAGCTTTTTGTCTTTGGCTGACTTGGGTTTTGCTTCGAACCAGGGGTCAAATCGTGTTTTTTTCCCCTTCTATTGTCATCATCATTACTGTCGCCATTGCCTGTAGCTGACCGATCGAACTGGCACGCAAGCCTTCTTCGAGCTTTCACTGGAGTGCTTGTTGATGGTAGATTACTGTCTGGTTCATCTATAGAAAATACACATCATAAGCTTTATGTTTACATACCTTAGCTTTAAATCGTGAAATTATGTTAAAATCTTCATGAAGTAGAAGAATAGCACAAAATAAATTCACAATCATAAAATTTAATATACCTACCATACTAAGCTCGTCGATGGACTTGTCCAATTCTTGTAAGCTTACATCTTCCCCGGAAACTTCACAAGTCAAACACGTGGGATCTTCGCCGGACGCCATCTTGGATCAAAACCAAGAACACGCAAAAACACTTCTGGTAACACCGACCGATGAAAAAAAGTGCATTAAGTAGGCCAATTGGCCATAATAAATACAACTACGGTGAAAAAAATCACAAAAAACGACCTCGCACAACTTTTCGACTCTTCGCACAACTTTTCGACTCAGGATCTGCCAGTCGTTTCTCCCTTCCCCTTTCCTCCTTCCCATCACCCCTCGCGTTTCTCTCCTTTCTCAAGAGGGACGACTGGGGACGAGTCAGGTCTAGTGTTTTGTTTTAGAAATTCGGGTGAAAGGGATAATTTCTCTTTAGTGATGCTTATATATCTGCTCATGAATTATTGGCTTTGCAGACGATAGAAATTTAGTGACTTTTGAAATAGTTGGATGTATTTATCTAACCTTAGAGTTCGAGTTCAAGGAAAGAGTTTTAAAGTGTTGTGCAACCTAACTGCAACAAACTCCGAAACCCGTTCATCAGTTTAAATAAAAAAAATTAATTTACAGTTAGAGCCAGGTTAAGAAATATCAATGTTATTTAAGTTTGGGATCTTCTTTAAAATTAACTGTGCTTACCTACTTAGAAAAAAGGCCGAAATTGGTACCAACAATTTGCTGTTACACTTCTCTACAAACCTGACTAATTCAAGACTGATCTAATTAAAACGTTTGGCTTATGATAAGCCGTAAAATATATTTTCTAAGGCACCGTGTGTTGAATGCTTAAAATTAAGTTTTCCCAATACTTTTTTTTACATTAAGCTTGAGATGAGATGCACAATTGCTTTTCGCCACAAAATTGTACAACTTTGTTATATTTTGATAGGTTGGTAGGACATTCGTGGTACAGAGAAAAGACTCCAAAGTTTCAAGAAGACAGGTTTCAGCAATAGCCCATTTCCCCCAGTTAATCTCGGATCCCTTTTCCCCAAGAACTTCCGATTTTCGAGTCCTTTTCAGTGAAGGAGGACTGGAAACTATCTTCCTTTTCCTTGATGGAGAGTCCTTTTTACTTTCTTCTTTCTTTCCATAACTGTTGCCGCAACTGTAAGCGGAACAATGATCATCACAGGCCTTGCCGATAGCGTAGCAAGGACATTTTGTCCTTCTCTTGCCAATGATATCTACACACGAAGAGTTCTCTGTTCCTTGGAACTTGCTTTTCTTCGACTCACCACAGCGACATGAAGTACTTTTTCCCACTTTTTCACCCTGCTGAGTTTTGTTCGCACAGTTGAGGCATTTGCATTTGCGCGGCTCACACAGTCTCTTGTTGAATACGCAGGGACAATGGGATTTACTAGTTGTGGCCGCATTACAAGACAACTGATCTCTCGACTTGACCTGTCTTCCGCAGTAGCACCCACGACTTTCACCAGGTTGTGAAACTGTCAAAATGCATTCATAGTTAAATTAGGGTTTTGTGATTATAACTGTTTATACCAGTATTGCTTGGGAGACATCTATTCGCCAAACAAGTAATTTCTCTGGATCCAGCTCCATATAGCGGATGGGTGCGTAATTGGTACTACCTACATAATATAATGGGGTACTGAGACAATTGTGACAGAGACCTTTTAAAGCTAATTTAGAAGTACGTTTTAATTGGAGAGACACATGCACTTAACAGGTTTAGTCAGTGGGCTTGTGTAAGTCTTTAGAATTGTTCGCGCTCGCAATCGAGGTTTATCTCTGGCTTCACTTTAGTGTTCTTACCTGCAATTTTATTGTTAGTGGCATCATAGTGGCCAGCACCGTAATAGTGGTACGCTATATAAATGGGTTGGTTGGTCAAAGGTTCATCAGGCGTGAAAGGAACAACGGGAACAAACCTGCTAGACGTTATCACAATCACTGGCACCTTGATTATAGAAGAACAGACTTATATCACTGAATCACCAATGTCGCTATCGAAAACTCTCACGCACGCGAAACCCCTCTGCTCTTCTTGTTTTCTCCTCTGCAGAGCCTTCTAAAAAGGACGTAGCAACGCCTGAATCTTTTAGAAGTTCATCCACAAACAGTTGCCTTAAAGTGAACGTGTCTCTGTCATCGTCGATTAGAAGCCCCAAAGAACACAGATGTGCTGGTGTTTGTGGTGCATTACATGCCCTTATAGTGGCTTGTCTCACAACACTTCTAAAGGCGCAGTCGCCATCCGGGCTGAATCGTATCTATTTCAAGGTTGAACCCTCCCAAGTGTCTGTTAAGAGTTTCGGTATGGGAAATTATCGTTGGGTCATCTATTTCACTGTTTTCCTCCACGGTTAAAATGGCTGACATGTTAATCAAATGTATAATATCAAGGGCTTTAAAAGACCTGTAACAATTCTTGCTGCCAATATTATCAATCAATTGCTGTAGGTTACACATAACAGTTAAAATGCTCGCAGCAATAGACTCCTGAAAAAGATCTTCTACATTGTCTGCAATAACCACCAGTGGACTTTCGTGGGTGGGCTGATTAGACTCGGTATTGTTGGTTTTCACGTGACGTCACTAAAATTCAAACTAAAGATTTTACTTTCACGATGCATTAGAGCAGCTGAAAACTAATTTTCATACAAATTTTTGCTTCAGAAGGGTTCTTTGCTTTGTGATAGAGTACGCTTGAATTTCTAAGCTTTTGCGTGACATGGCATTTACATGACGCCCAAGAGAGCTGTCATGTAGGCAAAAAAATGGCATATTTCAGAAATTTTGCTATCTAAACAGTTTATGTATTAGAAAAAGTATTACTTTAATGTTTATGAGTTTCTCGAAGAATAAATTCACGCTTTTGTAGCAGAACTTGGTAACAGATGTTTCTGTTGGTTTCCGCCTGCCATGTTGGAGCTCATGCAGGTGAACACCAGCATGGCTTCTCCATACAAATCTCTATAAGTTTGGGTAAAACATTTCTTCAGATATCTCGTATACGAAATATTTCTCTGATCTGAATCTTGCCGAAGGTCTTTGTATATGTATCTCCTTTCATTTCCCAGATTCTTGGCTTTCTCTATTGAATGATTTTGATTTTGATTTTGATCTATTTTGCATTTCAATGTGCCTGCTGTCAGGGACGGCGGAGCCGGGGGGTTGGGGGGTAGGGAGCTGGGAAGGCCTTAGCACCTCCACTTTTCTAGAAGAAAAATGTTTTTGATTAAGTATAAGGTACATGCTGGAAGCACTAGAAGTACCTGTCATTTTACACCTTATCCAGGTTGAGTTTCCCTTAGAGAAATATCTCATTGTGAATGTTGAAAATACCATTTCCGAGCCTCTATGTTTCAAACTTTTCTGAGGAGGATGCCCCCAGAACCCCCGCTCCCTGCGCACCCTCCTGAACAAACCCCTCCGGTGCGAGTTTTCAAGCCCCCCCCCCCCCCCCCCACCGCTATTGAAATTGCGCTCCGCCGTCCTTGTGTCTATAGCCACCCGCTGCCCTCAGAAAAGAAACGGAGTAAGGGGGGTAGTTTCGAAAACAAAGCACTTGAAAATGAAGTCTGAAGCACGAAGCTCCCAAAACTCAAAACCACTGTAAGTTGAAGAACTACAGCTTTAAGTCTTGCATGATGCAAGCCAAACCAGGTTGAGGCAATGGATTCGTCTGCACCTCCAAAGGTCCACAAATGCATCCCAAGGTCTCATTTTAAGGCACCGCTGTAAACTGTTTAACTGAACGTTTCTAGATAGGAAATCCTGTATAATTAGTCTCGCGATACTTGACACATCTTAATAATCATTTTTTTGGTACACATATGTGTTTATGACAACATATGGGGTGTTTATGACACTGCTAGATACGCAGATCAGATCCAGGCAGAATTTGCTCTCGGGCAATAGCCTGGGACCAAAAAAGCACTTCCTCTTCCGTCATTTTCGAAAGTTGCGCGCTATTGCAATTTGAATCGCTTGATCCTGGCTGAAATATCCGGGTAAAATTTCACAGAGAAAACGTAGTTAGAAAACAGATGTCACGTTTATCTAGTTTTGTAAAGAAAAACCTAGGAAGAATATTCTGCCAAGTAATTTGGCCTAGTGAAAACGGCAGCCATTGTAAAACACTTTGACCACGTCCAAAAGTGGAAGTCGTCATCACCTTTTAAATTTAGTCCAAGCAAGGACGGAAAAGGACTCGTTGGGACATAAAACGACTAGGAAAGACAGAAAAGGACAAGTAAGGACATTAAAGGACTAGTAAAGACAGAAAAGGACAAGTACGGACATAACAAGGACTAGTAAGGACAGAAAAGGACTAGTAAGGACATAAAAGAACTAGTAAAGACAGAAAAGGACTAGTAAGGACAGAAAAGGACTAGTAAGGACAGAAAAGAACTAGTAAAGACAGAAAAGGACACTAGGAAGGACAGAAAGGGACAACTAAGGACATAAAAGGGACAAGTAAGGAAGGAAAAGGACTGGTTGGGACATAAAAGGACTAGTAAGGACAGAAAAGGACTAATAAGGACATAAACGGACTAGTAAGGACACTAAAGGACTAGTAAGGACAGAAAAGGACTAATAAGGACATTAAAAGACTAGTAAGGACACTAAAGGACTAGTAAGGACAGAAAAGGACTAATAAGGACATTAAAAGACTACTAAGGACACTAACGGACTAGTAAGGACAGAAAAGGACTAATAAGGACATTAAAAGACTAGTAAGGACACTAAAGGACTAGTAAGGACAGAAAAGGACTAATAAGGACATTAAAAGACTAGTAAGGACACTAAAGGACTAGTGAGTACAGAAAAGGACTAATAAGGACATAAAAAGACTAGTAAGGACACAAAAGGACTAGTAAGGACAGAAAAGGACTAAGAAGGATAGAAATGGACTAATGAGGACGTAAAAGGACTAGTAAGGACAGAAAAGGACTAATAAGGACATAAATGGACGGAAAAGAATTTGTAAGGACAGAAAAGGACTAATAAGGACATAAAAGGACTAGTAAAGACAGACAAGGACTAGTAAGGACGGCAAAGAATTAGTAAGGACGGAAAAGGACTAGTAAGGACAGACAAGGACTAATAAGGACACAAAATGACTAGTAAGGACGGAAAAGGACTAGTAAGGATACTAAAGGACTAGTGAGAACAGAAAGGGACTAGTAAGGACATTAAGGGACTACTAAGGACAGAAAAGGACTGGTAAGGACACTAAAGGACTAATAAGTACAGAAACTAAATAGTTTTGAGAAGGGCGTATTACTTACAAAACGTTGTGCACAGTGTTCATTTAATTTTTGTTGCACGACTATATGGTTTGCTAACATGTAGTTCATGCCCTGAAGCAACAAGCTGTCGGCCATATTGGATTTGAGGAAGATCTGTCGGTTTTTTCAATTTGTTGTTACATTTGCGCCCCTAGAAGTTGCCTTTAGGCAGTTTACAATACATTTTATCCATCTGGGCCATCAGGAGTTAGAATTATGGCCACGATCTGTAGCAAGTCACTTTTATGGTTTAATCCAAATTATCATTTTCGCCTTCCTCTCTTTTAGGAAAATAGGATCTCTTGTTCTTGTGGAAGCACTTGCTTAACAAGACAAACCAGCAGCGCAAACAGGTCATCCCCATAAAACAGAAGGCCTTATATGCTCAAGCCATTGTTCTTGCAGCTCGACAGTAAAACCGTGTCGTAACAAGGTTGGCTCTTACAGTTACTGAATTTGCACTGCTTTTTTACCTTAAGGGGACACTTTACTTGTGTTTGTTCATCTTAAATGTACATATGTAAGTGAAAAGATTTATTGATATACAACTTTGTAGAAAGTTGTGTAAGAAAGCCTTGCATAACAATTGCTCGTGGTATTTATTTCTCTTGAGTGTATTTGTCCTAGCCTCATACAGTTCATCGTCCAGTTCAAACAAAAAAACAGAAATAAGTACCAGGCCCGTAATTACAGGCCCAGGGAAGAGGTGGAGAGAATCAGGGAAATCAAGATGTGAAGGTGAATAGATCAGCTCTAAAAACTGAGATTTATTCCTCTACCTTGTAAAAATATTTTACAATTTACGTTTTACGTTTACAACAGGTATTAGGTACAATCTCTGCATCCTGAAGAATGTGGCGTCTAAAAGAAGGACAGACCCATAAATCTTGCCGTTTTTTAAACTTTGTTCCCTGATAGCAGGATTGCAGCAGCTACGTGAAGATTGTTAGCATACATGGCATTAACGTATCTGGGAGAGGAAAATCTCCCGTGGTGACCAGATGGGCAATTCCAGTTAATAATCTAAGTTGGGCCTATTGTGTGTTGTTTAAAACTTGCTTTATTTGTACAGCCGGGATGGATGCAGTATTTGAATAATTCCACAAGAATATCTAACAATCAAGTAACTTTGGTTTCCTTAACCAGTAATATTTCTTCCTCCAGGATGACTTGTTCTTCTAAGTTTGCGGTCTTGTGCAGTCACAGTAGTCGCGGGCACAGCAGTCATAGGCACAGTACTTACTCACAGGCACAGTAGTCACAGGTACAGACGCCACAGGTACAGACAAAGCAGGCACAGTACTAAGAAGCTTACGCAAAGATGACGTCGCTTAAATTTCCCTGTGGCCATCGACGTCTTGGTCCCAGTCGTCACCCGTCATGATACTTATGCAGGCAGTATCAAAAGTATTTCGTCTTATTTTCTGTGCTCTCACGTGCAATGTTTTGTAGAAATTTATGTAATGATAGTGTATCCTCAAGGCTGGACATCCCAAAAACGTTCAGGACTGCTGTTATTATGTAAGCTTTCCCTACACTGAGGAACAGCTCTTCACGTCCTTCATAGGAGTCAAGAACTTTGGAAGGGGTAGCATTTCTTCTATTATCCTTCTCTCTGAAGTACTTCAAGGTACCAATTTGATTTACAGTCTCTGCTTTGTACAGAAATGAGTATGTGTACTGTAGAAGAGAAGCTTTGGTGTGCCACATCACAGGTTTAAATGGGGAGCCATGTTTAAAAAAATCAGATGCTGTGTGTGAACCTGACAGCAAATCTTTGGCTCCCGCAAATCTCACCCGGGTTAGCTGATTACCAGCAAAAAGAATCTTTATTTCCCTCATTGGGTTATCGTTAGTGTCTTGTCTGTGTGCATTTGTCTGGCCAGGTGCTGCAGGTCCTTCAGGAACTGGTGGACTGTCAGTGTGTGGTATTTCATCTAGCAGCCAAGCCTGAACATAGATTTCAGCAATCCACTTTTCGTAAGTTCTTAAAATGTTAACATAATCATCATACTTGGACTCATTTGCATTGACGATTGGCAAACTAACTATGGTAGACTTCTGTGACATTTGTGGACTGTACTCATGAGAAATGTGATTGGGGATAACTGCCCTCAAGAACTTAAATTTGGGACAGAACTCAAGAACAGTTCGCCCGACAATAATTTTGGCACATTCTGCGTATGTCTTCCATTCATTTACATTTAAGGAAAAAAAATTTCCTCAGGGGTTGTCGTTGGGCAAGTGATTGAAGTTGATTCTGTTTTCAGTTAGGTTACTGGCAAACAAGTGCAAATCCTCATTCTGGACTTCCTTTCTCATAATGTCCTTTCAAAATTTTTAAATGCCAGTTGTCACCAGTACCTCGGAACACACTGCCTTTCTTTACTATGTCTGAGAAGTGCCCTCCTAACAGCCTCAGAAGGGTATCTCTTCTCCCAGATGACAGGCATACACCATGTTTATTTAGTCGTTCTTGGAGCTATTTAAAGGGAGACAATAATTAAAAACAAATTCAATATCCACAGGGCAGTTCTCTTTTCTAGGCTTCATTATAAGGATGGATCTTTCAAATAGAAAATGAATCACAAACTACTACATAACAATAACAAGCTCTACAAGAAGTGTGAATTTCAGATTGCATCCAATGCATGATTCGAATGGCAAAATATAAATACTGCTGTGTGGGTGAAAGGAAATATTAGTACGGGAATCAACCACGAGGGGGTACTCCCCTATACTGATAAGCTATATAGGTATGTGCGGCCCATCGGGTAGGGTTTTTACGCCATTGTGGTCTGAAAACTGGTATACACTTTGCCCATTTTGGTCTGAGATCGGGTATGGTTTTCGAGGGAACTACAGGAGTGTCTGAACATATTTGTCGTTTCAATAGCATACAAATGAGTAAGAAATAAAGAGAGATATGCAAATTGGAAATGGATTTGAAGAATTGTTTTGTTTGCGCTCTAAACTAAGTAATGATAACATAATTTCTGCCTAAAGGCCAGGTCTGAAAACGGGTATGGATTTTAGAAGTCTGGTCTGAAAACAGGTGTGGAAAATTACTTTTTTTGGTCTGAAATAGGGGCAGGATGTCAACCAATGTTTGATGTTTTACATTTCAGTAAGCTGAAATACCTGTTTGGTACATTCACCCTCAGTGATGAGAACTGTGCTCACACGCTTCACCAGGTTAAGTTCATGCCATCTCTCGCTCATAAGCATCACTGTACAGAATATTCTGAGTTTAGATCAGACAGCGTATTGTCTAGAAATCGAGCCCTTCGAATAAACTGATCCATTTTTTCTACGAAGGTAACGCAAGTCCCACACAACATTGTTGACCTCGCTGACCTAGTATCGTCCTCAGAAATTTTGATCCCACATGTTTTTTTTAACTTTCTAACACAGATCTTTAGTTGAACTGGCCTTGCTGAATATCGGAAGCATATAGTGACTCTGATAGGAACCGCCACATAGCCTGCAAACTGGATTTCTTGCAGAAATCTTTATTGGAGTTGAAATACTGCCATTTCGATTTCGGTATAATGCATAAATTATTTTTTGTTGATCATTTTCTTACATAAATTACCTAAATCAATCAACCAATGAAAATGACAGATCGACTGGCCAATGCCAGGGCCTTTTCCCGCCCCACCTCCCAAGCCAGGGAAAAGCGCCCTGGGCACGAAGTTGCTTCTGCCTCATTCTTGTGTTATAATCAGTGCTACTCTTTCTGTTTTAATTTGGCATACTTCCTGGTAGACAGTAATAGTTTGCCATCCTCACTTGAAGAAAATAAACACAAGATGATGCATGTTTTTGGCAGCTCATCAACCCATGGTGTCCGCCTGCTGAGACTCCACTACCCCTTAAAGGACACTTTCCACTAGTGGATCTTGACCATATTTTCACTCACTTCAAGAACCTTTCCAATTACTTGCACTTTATCGTAATTGGCCAGGTGGACTGCAACAAACGTTCCCTCCTCAATCTTCTCCAAACAGTTATCAACACCTTCCACCTGGTTTTCCCACTCCCATGGTGAGCTCATGAATCCAAGAAAATTTTATGGTAATCAACCAAAATGTAAACAATGACGTCAGCCAAGATTAGCCTATAGCAGTCTGTCCTGATGCGTGTTGCACTTAACATTAGGGAGCTTAAGCAAGAAACATAGCGACAACGGGAACATGAAAAACAATAGGGGATTATAAGCAAAACCAGAACTCTATGCATGTGCATCACACGTTTTTGTACATTTGTTTCCTGTCACTGCATGACTATGACGTGAAACATCCTAATTACACATTTTCAGGACAAGAACACTGTCACAATAAGTTTCTTTTTTTTATTTGCCACTTAATTACTAATGTATTACATCTATAACAGGATCTATTAGCAGGAGATCTCTGCAAGCTCAGCTCAGCTTTTCCAGGAAAGTCCCCTTTAATTTATGCATTAGAAACATTCGTATTGAATATGGTGGCTCTACATATTATTAAGCAGGAAGAGTATCACTTGTGAACAACACAGCGTTAATGTTACTTTGAAAATTGTAAAGTCAACACTGTTCAAAAGTCTTAACTGACGTTTCAGCAATGCTGCCTTCTGCAGGGTACAAGACTAAGTACCATTAAAGAGTTCATTAACTTAGCTCGCATGCCTGATTGTGTACACACGTATGGCGCGCCGTTGTTTCAAAATTCATTTTTTCTTTGGTTATAAATTTTTAATCTTTTTCTGTTCTGAATCATGGATATAAGCGCTGAAAATGAGAAAGAAGGACTCCTTGATCTTTCCATTATTGCTTTTTCGTCGTCATTATTAAGAACACTCTCTTAGTAGTTTACTATCAACTCCAATCAATCAGTTTTGCAGATCGGATTCACCGACCAGTTATCGATCAAATTATATTGTGCTAATTTTCTACCAGATACATAAAATCAACTGATTGAAAATACACTCAGCTGATTGATCATATAACAACTGATCGATTTTAGTCACAACTGAATGAAAATACGTACAACTGATCGATCATATAACAACTGATTGATTTTAGTCACAACTGATTGCAAATACACACAACTTATCGATCATATAACAACTGATCAATTTTAGTCACAACTGAATGAAAATACGCAATACTGATCGATCATATAACAACTGATCGATTTTAGTGGCAACTCAATGAACATATGCACTACTGATCGATCATATAACAACTGATCGATTTTAGTCACAACTGAATGAAAATACGCACAACTGATCGCTGATATGATAAATGTTCCATTTTAGCGACAACTGAATGAAAATACGCACAACTGATCGCTGATATGACAACTGTTCGATTTTAGTTACAACTGAATGGAAAAACACAACTGATCACTCATATAACAACTGATCGATTTTAGTCACAACTGAATGAAAAACACAACTGATTGATTTTAGTCACAACTGAATAAAAAACGTACTACTGATCGATCATGTAACAACTGATCAATTTTACTCACAACTGAATGAAAATACGCAGTAATCGATCATTTAACAACTAATCGATTTTAGTCACAACTGGATGAAAATGTGCACAAGTGGTAGATTGCACAAGCCGAGTTTATGCTGATCAATAGTATAGTACCCGACAACTGATCGATTATCAGCAAAACTGATCGAAATTTGAGACAGCTTATCATGGTTGGTTACGGACATATGATAGGCCATTTGCACTAAGCAGTCACGTGACATCGTTTTTATGAAAATGAAACTTATATGATTTTGCCTTCGAAAAACGATGAGTGAGTCACATCTTGAACAAAATAATAGTAATTTGGTTTTTCAAACCGGCATCATTTTCTTAAAATGAGTAAGTTCGTAGCTGGTCAGGTGACCAAAATGTGATTTTTAAAATTATGAATCACCTCTTTCTGAATTCAATTTTTAAATTAGACTTCAAGGAATGTTGAAAAGATGATGTGGTAACGTTTAAAGCACATCTGAGCCTAACTGTCACACGTTTAACAAGATATAAGCAAAAAGTAGTTTTGGCTGCCATGTTGGAAGGCAAGAGTGTGCCCTCCAACATGGCGGCCAATACAAATCAAACTGCATTGTTGAAAAATCAAAGTGCCTTAAAATATCTTCCTTGAATGTTTTTCCCCTCAAATTTAAGGTGTAAGATAACTTTTATGTGCTCTGTAAATTTTTCATATAAGCAAGATTCCAACTCATTGTTTAAAGGAAGCATTGGTCACGTGACATCTTAGTGCAAGTGGCCTATTGATTTTACACGACAGATTACTGATTGATGATATGCTGGCTGATCGATTCTACGTATCTGGTAGAAAATTAGCACAATATAATTTGATCGATAACTGGTCGGTAAATCCGATCCGCAAAACTGATTGATTGGAAGAGACTATCGACAAATTTACTTCGACAGGAAAGAAGTTATGTCTCTTAGGTGATTTTAATTTTATGTCTACAAAAAATCGAAACCTGTAATTACAGTCGCGACTTCTTAATGGCTCTTTAAAGTTGTTATCTCCTTCCAACTATTGACAAACCAACACATGTTCACAAAAATTCTGCAAGCTTAATCGATAACATTTTTGTGAACAATCCTGAGCAGGTGCTAATCAGCAGTAATCTCATTACTGATGTCGGCGATCATTTTTCGCAGTTTTGTATTTTGACATCAACAAGAGATAAAATTAAACGGAAGCAAATTAAAAAACGCGATCTTTCGCCTTTCAATCGTGATAGTCTTAACAGCGACCTTGCTACGATTGACTGGAGTTGCATCATTAAAACGCATGCAAATAATGTAGAGGAGCTATTTTCAACTTTCTATAGAAATTTTAATAAAATTATAAATAAACATGCACCGTTTAAAACCCTTTCTCAATGTAGGATTAAACAATTTTCTAAGCCTTGGATTACAAAAGGTATAAGAACGTCAATCAAAGAAAAAAACAGACTTTACCAAATTGGCGATCAGGAAAAGTATAGATATTATCGAAATAAAATTTGCAGTCTTACAAGTTTGAGTAAGAAACTATTACTGCGCCTTTCTTAATAAGAAAAATAATATGAAAAAAACATCGCAAGGCATAAATGAATTATTACATCGCTGCAAAAGAGAGTGTAAATCTGTTGGTAAATTAAAAGACCCAGATAACAACAATAACCTTACTAATGATTCCTCGTGTATACCTAATATCTTAAATAACACTTTTCAAATGTTGGCAACATCTTAGCAAGCAAATTAGCACCGGCAGAGCGCCCCTTCACAGAGTACCTAAGAAAGTCCAGTTCACCAGAACATTCGTTTTTCTTCAGACCTGTAACTCCATCCGAAATTCAATTTCAATTTTATCTATACCAAACAGCAAATCGCATGGCTTATACTCCTGTCCCAATCAACTTCTCTAATACTCAAGCGAAGTCATATCTCAAGTTCTCTCAGATATTCTCAGTACATCTGTCTCTCTTGGGGCCTACCCCCCAAAACTTAAAATATCAAAAATTATACCTGTCTTCAAAGCTGACGATAAGACCAACACTTCCAATTACATGCCGATTTCATCATTATCAAATTTCAATAGAATCTTCGAAAAAATTATGTACAACAGAATGAGAGACTACAAACACCCGTTCAATTTAATTGGGACTCGTTCAATATAATTGGGACTAATTGCTGTTAGCTGTTATTGCCTGTTATCAGCTATTAGAGCCAATTGGGATCAAGATTATCTTTGGCTAAGAGCTAGTCTAATGTTATCAGATAACAAACCCATTAGATCCAATGGCAAGCTTGTTAGTGAATAACAGGATAACAGCTAATAACAGTTAATAATACTTCACCCATTATACCCAATCACAAGTTTGTTAGAGAATAACGGGATAATATGCTACATTCCACAAGTGTGAATTTGACCCGTGAGGTAAAAATCTATTTCATGACAAGTCAGTGCATCATTCTCGAGTTACATACTGGAAGGTTGCACGCATATACGCACATTTGATCCATTAGCTGCCGTGAACTCATCTAAAACTCCTTTTGGTTTATTTATCATGGTTTTGAAAAACGTCAAAATTTTGCCGTTTTCAAATAACCGATAGGCTTTTTAACCCAGCACCTACGAAACAGTGGAATGTTCAAGACTAGAACAAGAAAATCAGAAAATTACTTTATGATCTTTGAAGAAGCGTAGCTCATATCAAGCATGCAACTATCCAACGATCTCTCGATAATAGGTCAGTGATACAATAGTTGTGAATAGGAAACTAAACAAATCAACACTGCCCAGAGGAAGTTTATCAGTTATCAAGTGACAATTGCTGACATTCCATGCCATTCCTGCACGCAAATTTCTTAGACAGTACACTAACACATTTATTTTCTTAAGTTGAAATGATCTTTACACTTCTGTTTATTTCACTTAGATTTAACGATGAAATCTGTTTAGAATAAAAAGAAAGGCAAACTTGACATCACCTAATGAAAAACCGCCGTTTCCGTTTTTCATTTTGCACTAAGCATCACTTTTTAAAGACATATTTATACGTAAAATGTAATAACTTTTATACAGAAAAATTTTGAATTGCCAGAAAGGTTTTACTCTGACACGTTTTGAGAAACCTTTTGTTTGACCATTATTCCGCGATCGATCATATTTAACGGGCACATTTTTACGCGCCCTTAAAAGTTGTTAGAAGAAAGTTGCGAGTATAAGTTATTTAGTCATACGGCAGGGCGACTTGACGGAACGCAAAGAGAGCGTTACAATCTAATGGCATACAAGCGACTGCAGGCATCTCATGACATGTCGACTTTGAGATAACTATCAATGGCTTTGAATTCTTTCCATGTGCGAGAAAACAAAAAGTATGCAGACAGGACCAAAGCGGCAATATGTTATGGTGATAATGGCCGATAATCAAGGCACCATCAATTGTGATGAATGGTGAACAAATCTACTCTTTTTGCTGAACATTTTAAACGGTATTACAAAACAAACGCACTCTCTATTTAAGTCATGCTTGTCACAAAACCCTTTCATTTTCCCATTCATATGAAACAATTACTTTCGTTATCCGTTTTGGCGCCAAAGTCGGTACCTTTGCGCCAACTTTAATTCTCGTCACGTCCACTGGTGTAAAATCGATGTAATAGAAACAGAAGCCTGTTCGAAGGTGCAGTAGAAAACTCAAAGTTTCTTACGAAAAGTTCTCTTAAAAATCGACATATTATAATGCCCCCCCCCAAAAAAAATAATATAAAAAGCTTACCTCGGGTGTTACTTCATTTTCATCTAGAAGAATATATCACAAAAAGTATCATGATGTGTATGTATCCTTTCGCGTCCAGCAATGGCCTTTTTTCTCGTCTCTCTTAATTCCGGAAGTGACTTTTGTATTACGACACCTTTCGGAAGTAAAAATTTCCAGGACTACGCTTTCTGCTCTCATTTTTGGACTTGCCCCAGAGCAAAAGATTTCCTTAGGAATTCTCCATGTTCACATGAAAGGACGGCTTACGTGGGTGAGTGGGTACGCAAACAATAGCCCTTTCTGCTCTCGTTAACTTTAACAACCGGCTGATCAACATTTTCCGGCTGTACTCTCTTCACTATTTGATATTCCCGTATTCTTGCATTTAATCAATTTTGTATATACATTGTTTTATTCAAGTAAGCATACTACATATTATTTCCGAGCATGGAATTTGCTGACAATAAGAAAACCATGACTCAGGCCTTAAATGTCAAGCGGGCAACATTTTTTGGCTTATCTCTGTTCTCCCGCAATGGCGAATTTTAACAGCTTTTCATATCAAATGTTTTATTCGCGTGAAATATGCTACGATAGATCACATTGATTAAAACGTGTAGTTATTAAGCATTCTAATGGAAGTAAAACCGTGACTTATCGTGAATCAGTGTGTAAATTAATATAGGTACAAAAAGCATTATACATAATTGTTCTAGGTCCACTTTGCGATTTTAGCACCTTAAAATTTTCTAAAAACTTGCAATAAAACTTATTGTCAGATTGCCATACCCACAAACAAAAGAAAAAGCACCTCAATAAACCAAGGGTAAAAATTGAAACGCCAACATATTTTGCAGAGTCTTTCAAATAATGCTATGCCGGGCTAACAAAATCATAAATTGGAGGTACAATTGTCTCGGGTTACAACAACGATGAATCTCGAAAATCCTTTATTAATGGATAAATAAATCTAGAAATAAGTGTGCATGCTTGACTTTAACTATGGTAAAGAACATTTCATACGTATTGCGGCTGGACAGATTCAGCCACTTACAACACCGGCTCATTTTTAACCGGCCCTATGCGTCTTCTTCAGTTCCACAACATGCACACAGAAAACGCCAAAAACACTCCAAATACAGGGAATAGATACACGTCTTAGCCTAACTTACGTGTTTTCTTCGCCAAAATATTTGCGACAAAAAGCGCGAAATTTGCTTTTTATTGATGTCAAGTTTTTCACTTGCACACTCTTAGTATCGTCAATGACCTCTACATTGCGATAGAAGATGAATTCTGGAGCTACTTTATCCCAGTCCTTTTTTTCAGGTCACTGAAAAATTCCATTTCTCTCTGTCAGAAAATGTTCAGCAGAAAGAGTAGATTTGTTCACCATTCATCACAATTGATGGTGCCTTGATTATCGGCCATTATCGCCATAACATATTCCTGCTATGGTCCTGTCTGCATACTTTTTGTTTTCTCGCACATGGAAAGAATTCAAAGCCGTTGATAGTTATCTCAAAGTCGACACGTCATGAGATGCCTGCAGTCGCTCGTATGCCATTAGATTGTAACGCTCTCTTTGCGTTCCGTCAAGTCCCGCCGCCATATGACTAAATAACTTATACTCGCTACTGTAGTGTTTCACGGTTGTGAAACATCCGGATTTAACCAAAATAAATGCACACAACAACAGATTCAACTCGACACTTGACCATGTGCTTTTTTAATTACCCATAACTCATTTCGACCGTACACAATTACATCATCGATACTACAGCTACTATCTTCCAACAACTTTTTAGGGCGCATAAAAATGTGCCCTTTAAATCTGATCGATCGCAGAATAATGGTCAAACAAAAGGTTTCTCAAAACATGTCAGAGTAAAACGTTTCTGGCAATTCAAAATTTTTCGGTATAAAAGTTAATACATTTTACGTGTAAATATGTCTTTAAAAAGTGTTGCTTAGTGCAAAATGAAAAACGGAAAAGGCGGTTTTTCGTTAGGTGACATCAAGTTTGCCTTTCTTTTTAGGGAGCGCCTCCAAATATCGGTAGGGAACCCGATCATGGGAAACGGACCCGATTAATTTTCCGATTGTTCGGAATCGGTACCGATCTGTAGGCACCAGTTGCCGTTTCCGATTACGATAAAAACTTTGCCGATTCAATCGGAGCCAGTTGACATTCCGATGTTCATCGTCATATTATTTTATCTGATACATAAAATGAAGCGTCACAAAACCAAAAGAGTCGTTTCACTCCAAAGTAATTTGTATCGACTGTACCTTTTTCCTACTCCATAACAAATAACAATATTGTATGTTCCATGTTGTGTTTCTAGTTTGTTGATTTGATGCGTGCCTACACGTGATTTTGGACGTTTTGCAGAGGTATTTCCTTCAGTCGATCGCAGACACCACGCTGCTCCATAAAATTTATGCTATGAAAATTAAAAGGAGTTAAATATTACGGCGCAAAACACCACTGTTTTTCGTTGATACATAGCAAACAAAACACCATACTGAGTAGTGTGTTCTTTACTCGATACTTTCTAACAATGCAATCCAAAAACATAACTCACTTTCTCGAAACACAACTGGATGCATAGACTTGTTACAAGTAGACCTCAACGGGTTTCCTAGCGGAGCAAGAGCAAACCCATGGATGATATAAAACCACGGGATAAACTTTTATGAAAACTTGCGACTTTCATTCAACGATCCTCAACGCAAGGTGCAGTGCGATCTGCGGCAAAAAATACTGACCAATTAGATTGCAGCCTCAGATTGTCTCCAAAGAATTAGCAAAAAGAACTGAAAGATTCCCACACTCGTGAGTCACGGAAAACATGGAACGAAGTTTCATACAAAGAGAGAATAGCTTAGCGACTTAGCTGTTTTGTGAGCTTGAGCATGGTGCCACGTGAAATTGCTTTCCATTCTCAGCGCTTAGGAAAATTTGCACTTGACTCAAGGTGGCTGACTTTTTGACAAAAAGCAGAACCTTTTTTACCGGAGTGTTCAACTAAAGCAAACTGTGCATACATCCGGTAAGTTTGACTCAATTTAATGGCGGAAAGAGAATCGAGGAAGAGAAAACCAGTTGAGCGCCTCGATCAGTCACTTTTTTGAGTTCATATGCAACCAATAAACAACTTGCAGCCTGATTCTCAGACGATGTCCTCTTCTCTCCTGTGGCAATTTAAGCAGTTAAAGTACACAACATGGTAACAACATTTGCATTTTGGTCGTGGATGTTCTGACTTCTTTGTATTTTTTTCGCTTAAAGTCCTAAACTGGTTATTCCTTTAAAGATTTCTTTCATCATGCGTTTTGGGTTCCGGTTAGCATGGGCCCTAGCTATTTTAAAATTGTCATTTTGAGATCGTACACTTGAAATGTACATGCTCTTCAGCGTTGTTGAATGACCTGCTGTTTCTTCTCGTGCCCATTTTGATACACAAATTTAATATTTTCTGGTCATACTCTGTCATGGGTAAATACAAACAAATGTTCGAAACTGTGACGTTAAATTTCGGTTGAAACAAGACACATTTATAAGAAAGATAATGTTAATAATAAGAAGAAACACTTTATCTGCTGGTCTAGAACATTTAAATTGGAAATTAAAAGTGTTTGCATCGAGAAACTATAGCTGCCAACTTTTTCTGAGATATAAGCGTCGAGAAACAACATTCACGATTTGAGCTGCCAGATATTTTTTATTTATTTATAAGAAAGATAATGTTAATAATAAGAAGAAACACTTTATCTACTGGTCTAGAACATTTAAATTGGAAATTTAAAGTGTTTGTGCATCGAGAAACTATACCTGCCAATTTTTTCTGAGATATAAGCGTCGAGAAACAACATTCACGATTTGAGCTGCCAGATATTTTTGATGACCTTTGTTAATTGGCCCGATAAAGACTTGAGACCCGTTGTCGATTCCGACATTCAACGGAATCGGAAAAAATCGGTGCCCAATTGATCAGCATCGGTGTGACCCGACGCAGATATTTGGACGCGTTCCCTTATTCTAAACAGGTTATTTGAAAATGGCAAAATTTTGACGTTTTTCAAAAACATGATAAATAAACCAAAAAGAGTTTTAGATGAGTTCACGGCAGCTAATGGATCAAATGTGCATATATGCGTGCAACCTTCCAGTATGTACTCAAGAATGATGCACTGACTTGTCATGAAATAGATTTTTACCTCACGGGTCAAATTCACACTTGTGGAATGTAGCATATTATCCCGTTATTCTCTAACAAACTTGTGATTGGGTATAATGGGTGAAGTATTATTAGCTGTTATTAGCTGTTGTTCTGTTATTCACTAACAAGCTTGCCGATTGGATCTAATGGGTTTGTTATCTGATAACATTAGACTAGCTCTTAGCCAAAGATAATCTTGATCCTGATTGGCTCTAATAGCTGATAACAGGCAATAACAGCTAACAGCAATTAGTCCCAATTATATTGAACGAGCCCCAATTAAATTGAATGGGTGTTTATATTGAAGAGCACAGCCTATTATATTCGTTTCAATATGGTTTTCATCAAGCTCACTCTACCCAACATGCTATTCTTGATATGGTAGAAACTATACAAACCAATATGGACAAGAAACCCTTTTCATGTGGTGTTTTTATTGACTTAAAAAAATCATACGATTTTACTCTATAAACTAAATTATTATCTCTTCCGTGGAATTGTCAATCAATGGTTTTCCTCTTATTGATCAAATCGCACACAAACTACGGAAATTGGCTCTCATAGATCTAGTAAACTAAATATCAATTGTGGTGTATCCCAAGGGTCTGTCCTAGGTTCACTTCTCTTCTTGCTATATCTTAATGACATCCAATATTGTTCGAGCAAACTCCAATTTTTCCTTTTTCCTGATGACACCAACGCTTTTTATGCTCATAAAGATTTAAAGGCACTGGAACTAACAGTAAATGCAGAATTACACAGCTTTTATAACTGGCTGACTTCAAATAAACTTTCTCTGGATATTAAAAAGTAAACTATGTAATTTTTCTTCCATACCAAAAAAAAACCAACTATGATCCCCAGGTTAATGTTTTTGACAATGAAAGCAGTAAAAAGGCTACCCTTGAACGCATACTTACAAAACATGTGCCTCGACCTCTGAACATTTTTGTACTAAAGAATCTCGACTCGACGTCAAACGAAATGCTTTTTCGCTTGTTGGGGTCAAAATTTGGAATGGGATACTTTAAATACGCCGATTCAGGAAAAAACCGGAAGTTGCATGGAAGCGAGGCCTAAGGGCCCTCACACTTAAAATGGCGACGTAACAACAAGATTCTTGTAACCAAAATAAGACAAGTGCTGCACCCACATAACATAATCGAAGTGAAAATCGGCCGGATCTCACCTATATACCAAAAAAGCTTCATCAGATCCTGAATCAAGTAGAAGATGGGAAAAAGAAATATTGTTGTTCAGAGCATTTCGTACCAAACGACTACAGAATTAGTCTCGCCGGTCATAGAAAGGTCGACTTAAAAACAGGAGGCATCCGTTGCTGTTTCTGCTTCGTCTTCAGCCAAATCAAATGTTAAAGAATAACGGGGGCATAAGGAAAAGTATCCCATGAGAAAAAAAAGGTCAGAAGAATCGTCATTGAGTGATAAAGTACAAGCTGTTAATTCATAGGTCTTCCAGCGATCGAACAAATTGTTGAAGCGAAACGTTTAGAAGTGGAAATCCTTTAAAAAGGATTAAGGAAGAAGCAGTAGTTTTTCACGTTTGGTCTGGAACGCGTTTTGTAAAACCCAGATGATATTCATTTAGTCTACACTGGGTTTCGAGATTATGAAACTTTACTTTACGTTTAACGTTTTGGAAGTATTATAGAACCAAGCGTTTCCCGTCTAACGTATTATAGCAGTGTGAGAGATGTCACTCAAGTGAATACTGACGACGTTTTCCAAAAAATAAATACACCTGGAAAAAATATTTTTCAAATTTTTACTTTTGGCGGGAAGGAAATGGATATAAGGTATAATATCACACACAATTAATAGTTAGTGTGCAAACATTAAATTTGTTACAGGTTGTGACATGACAGATTATAATAAGGGATTCTTCACATGTAGGATCAGAGTGAATAAAAGACCTGTGCTAACAATAACCCAAGCCGACTTGCTTGATTTACAAAAACTATCTTAACTTGAGGTCATACCACAGGCCAAACTTGAGCCTGAGGTATGCTAATTCTGGTAAAATGTATTGGTCAAAAAAGTTCTAAAGGTGTACTAATTTCTCCTTCCATGATGCCATAGTAAAAGGTACCTGCTGCTGAAACAATTCCTTGTTGATCCATGCTGAAGGGCTGATCTATTAAATGATTTGTGTTCAATTTCAGGTAAATTACAGTATCTGTATTGTTGACTGTGTTTAATGGGCTCAGTGAGACAAGATTGTATTTTTTTTGACACATGATATCATGAAATTGATTTGTGGTCACATCAGCTATTGTCTGTGTGTATTGTTGGCTGTGACTGTTAAATTGACTTGAGACACTGTTGTATTTGTTAAACATGGATTTGGTTGGAGAAAAGAAGTATATGTACTATTGTCTTTCGATGAAACAGATGTGAATAAAATCTTTCATTTCCATTTGTAGAGCAAATCCTTTAGCAGCAATTTCAATTAGGGAATTCACAAGTACTATATCAGAAGCATTGGGATTCATCTTTTAAAAGGGAAGACCTTTGTTAACTCTGACAATGTTCACTTTGAGTTTTTAAACAGCATAGGGGTCTAACTTTCTCAATGTCAAACGCCAGGGATCATAAAAAGTAGACAACATGCCCCTCCTCTTATGACCTGGTGATATGCATGGTGCCTTGGCTTGATAAGCTTTAAGGCCATGATTGACCGCTAATGTTCCACTATTCATCTACCTGGAATTCCCCATTTTCTTGACTAAGAAGTGCAGGGAACGTCATTCTCGCATTGATTTTTCATTTCATTGTTCCATGACATTTCATCCAATTTCCATTTAACTGCCAAGACATGGCAACTGCAGCCGCTCCTACCAGCAGGACATAATAAATCATACGCGGCTAGTCATAAGTTTGGGTTTTCCAACTGGGTTAACAATCCTACGTGCTTTATATTTGACACAATATTTTTTGTAGGAGGAACAACAAAAAGCCCTAGCCTAACGTAAACAACGTAGTTATCAACAGGTTTAGATACTTCATGATCAAGATCATGTACAACATTTCCGCAATTGTATGCGTAGAGAGAGATTTTTTCAGTAATCTTGCCGCAATCCTTACGGTGACCTAGGGTATCGGTCAGTGACACTGGAGATGGGCCTGGTGAAGCCTTTGCCTGGATCAGGATCATAACCTTTATCTCTATTTTCAGACATAACATTAAGGTTCTTGTCTCTGTGGGCCGGGAAACAAATGAATTTATCGTATCTATCGGTCGGTTTGTAAAGTTATAAAATCATTTCACCTTAAACTTAACTTTCCTAAAGGACTTTCTTGTTACTGCCTTGGTTTATTCTTCTACATTTTTATCAGAATTTTACCTGGTTTACTTTTAACCTGCAAATTTTTAAGCTCCCGTTCTTTTTTCGGGTATCAATTTGACCACTTCAATATTTACTTACTAGGTCTTGAAACTTTTTTCGACAACCATTTGTTTTTATCGCCAGGCGCCGCAAAGGCCGAAGGGCCCTTAGGCCTCGCTTCCATGCAACTTCCGGTTTTTTCCTGAATCGGCGTATTCTCAAAGAAAGACTGAAAAAAGCTGTTAAATGATCACTAAAAGCAATTCTACTCGATATCCTTTAAACTGAAGACTCGTTTATTGATGTGGATAAGATTATTGTGAAAATGAGAAAGTAATTCTCTTGTGCTTAAGTTCATTTTATTTTAGTTTTAAAATTTCACTTTAATATTGTCCTTGTATTCAAGTAGAATAGTATTTATTTACTGTAAAATATATATACTTATATAACGTCTAATTTCTTTGTATTTGTCTAGTTTGTAGTAAATTATGTAGCCTGGCCTGCCTCGAATAGCCTTGCTAACTGCAGGCCAGTTCCTATGTATTTCTTCTTTTTTTTTTGTTATATTTCCAAATTTAAATAAAGTTTTAAAAAAAATTGGACTTCATAGTAAACTACTGAGAGAGTTTTCTTAATAATGATGACAAAAAAGCAATAACGTAAAGATCAAGGAGTCCTTCTTTCTGATTTTAAGCGCTTATGTCCATGATTTAGAAGAGAAAACGATTAAAAATTTATAACCAATGAAAAAATGAATTTTGAAACAAATGGCGCGCCATACCGCACATGTGTCAAATGCGATAGTGTGCCCTGTTACACAAGTAATCAAAAAGTGAGTATTTTATGTGAAAATAAAGTCTTGATTAAAGCCACCAGCACCCACAGTCCCATACTTGAAAAACAACCTCATTTGCTTCTTACAGTATTCCTGGTTGGCTAGGCCTGCCTTTACTACAGCAACCGTCATGTTCCCTAGTGCATGATTGGCTTGGTTGAAGTGAACAGGTACAGGAAGGTCATTCCTTTAAATGATGACATCTCTGCGGTGCTCTCTAAAGTGGTCAGCCTCAATGTACACTGTCGACAGACATTTGTTGCACGACAAACCACATTGTCCGTGATGCAGGAAAAATATCCTGTGATGTTAACATGCCCTTTGGGTGTTGTAATTGTGGATGATGAATTGATATGGGTACATGTGCAGCAAACGGTCCAGTGTTACAAGGGAAAGTACCTGGGGTGGAAAGTGGTGACAAAAGGTACTCTATCATCAGCGTTGTTGTTTACAGCGTAATTCTTCAAAATTTCAGCCCTTGATTTGGTAGATGCTAGTTCTCTTCCCCTTCCAATGGGGTCACTTGCATAACTGTGTATTGCAAAAAAGGTCTCCATTTTTGCTGAGTCAATGTCAAAGTCAACGTCATCACTACAGATCTTATGCAGTCTGAGAAACTGACTATAAGGTATGGATGACTTGCAACTGTAAGGTTTGGATGAACTGAAGTTGAGGTAAGAGTGGCTATCTGTGTTCTAGTAATGTATAGAAGTGGCTATGCTATTAGCTCGAGGCTTGATGTCTTTTTGTCCGTCAAGGTGAGGGTGAAAGAGGAGGCAAACTCAAGGAACTGACGGAGGTCCTGTTCACCACATGAAACAGCACCGTCCACATCATCCATGTACCACTTGAACAAGCCTTTTTTTATACCAATATAACTGGAAAGCATGCGTTCCTCTACATAGCCAACAAAAAGACATGCATAATCTGGCCCTAGTCGACTACTCATGGCCACTCCACCTGTTTGTTTGTAAAACTCACCATTAAATTCAAAGGTGTTAAGAGCGCCTGTCCGTAAAAATCAAACATATCGCGGCAAGGGTAGAAAATTCGATTTCTTTCATATTTTAATGTTACATAGGCTAGGGTATAACCAAAATCACTGTATGGTTTTTTTGGGTGAAATATCCTTTTATTTCAGAGATAAATGCAACTAAGCAAAATCCGTTAAAATCATCATTTGAGGCGCTCCTTTATTACATGGGTTTGAAAGCCTCGCGTGCAAAAACCGATTACTCTACCGTCTTTAAAACATCATAGCCTTCTTTTACAACTTATAAATATCAGTCCAAATGATTTGGGGAGATAGTGCTCTGTTCTTTGTATACAAAATAATTTAATTTCGAAAGCATACAATTTACTTCAGTAAAAGTAATGCCTGAAAAAACATAATTTTCACCATGTGCGAAACCTTCAAATCTATTAAGCTACTGGTGGTTGAATCTTAGAAGGATGGTCTACAGATTCCTGTAAAAATTTCTTTGGGCAAATGATTACTAGCGACGCGAGAGCTTTACAAAATCTGTTAAAAATGCAGGTATTTGACCTTCCGCGGTCAACTTTGAAGTTGCGAGTCGGACATAAAATTTAGTCCCTTCACCTGTCTAAACCCACAGTAGATTAAAATAAGCAGATAGAAAACCGTTTTGAAATGTTCTTACCTTATTATGAGCAGTGAAGGACCGGTCCAAAGATCATTTTAGCACGATTTTCGGGTCGTTGGTCGCTTGACCTCTGGTTTGTAACGTGTGCAATTTACACCTCACACCCGACACACCGCGACAACTTTCGACGTCTTCAAAGGTCGAATACCAATCTTTGATCAGTTTTAGGCGAATTTTATCACGATTGCATCTTCTTCGACGGCTTAGCCCTTTGTTAAACAATGCTTTACACTGCACGAAAGTATATATCTGACCGGTGCTACAACGACACAATAATGTTGACGCTGTTCGTCACGCAATACTGTCATGTGCATTTTCACGGGAGAGGAGTGGTGGTGCTTGAAAGTACATGTAGTAGACCTAGAAACCCTTTATACACGACTAAAGATTTTTTTTAAAGCCAGTTTATCAACGAATGCTACGCATTTGCACGATAGCGTTACTTTACTACTACGACCAGAATCCTTTTCGTATTTTCCTTTCATGTTTTTTTTTTTTAAATTTGGTAATCCCAGCGAGATCAAAAGCCCTGATTTGTACAAGAAAGCGAAACTCCTGAGGATTCTGGTCGTACCAGTAAAATGGCGTCATCGTGCCAATGGCCTTTTTCTTCTTCTTGCTTGCTTCATCTTTGCTAAACTATAGTTTCTACTTTAACCACTCTGGCACTCTACAATCTAGCACTGTTGTTTGTTACGACATAGTAAAGATCGACAAAAAACTGAACCTGTTCGCACTGCGACAGAAAATAGAGTTTGGTCTTTGCAAAAAAATGGAAAATTTCGTAATTACCAAAACTTTAAAGATGCCTACAGCTTTTTGTCAGGCAACAAAATCCTCTGTTCCTTTTATTTTGACAGCTATCCTTCGTTGGGTCATCTTTGAACGGGCAAGGGCCAATTCCAAAACACAACACGTGAACTCACAATCAGCAAATGTTTTACTATTACCAAACCCAAAAAACAGTAAATTCCTACAAAGAGCGAAAAATAATAGTTACAATACAGAAAAACTACTTTAAAGCGACTACAAAATGAAATTAATGAAAAAACGATGAAAACGAAGCTGCTTACCAAATGCTGAGGATAACAGAGTCGGTGGTCAGGGCCACCGAGGAAAGAGATAATCTACTTCGACGAATGATGTTACACTAATAGACACGTAAAAAACTGGTAATAAATAGGGGCGAGATAACAAACTATAACGAAATTTACATACAGCACGTAACAAAGGAGCGTAATTAACAAAATACCGGAGAGCGAAAAGAAAAAGAATACACGATAACAAGTAAGCGAGAAAACGAAAAAACAAAAGAAAAAATAATTGCCCCAACAATCTTATTTCGCGAACGTTACCAATTAACGTTATTGGTTACACTAAAAACTCGCGTGTCTCATTTGCGAACAGGGTTTCAAAAATGAAAAAGAAGCAAGAATCATTGTTGCAGGCGCTAATCAAAAGGGATATGCTGCTAGTTGCGACCTGTTGTACACAAATTTTTGTGAGCGTACGTAATCAGTTTTTGGTTTGTATAAAAAGGTTATCAAAGTTTTCTGTACAGATGCTTTGAGACATGTGCCTTTTATTCGTTAAAACAGAGGTTGTTATAATCAAGAGTACCGAAGTCCCATTAAACACTTTACACAAATGTATAGTGATTGCGTTTCGGGCGGGGGGTTACTCCCTTATATAGGCTATATAGGTGTGTGCGGCGCCAAAGGGTATGGTTTTTTAGCCGTTTTGGTCTAAAGAAAGGTATCAATTTCGACCAGTTTGGTCTAGATATTTTTTTTTTAAGAAAAGCTACTTCTTCATCATTAGGCGATAAGACCATTTCGCTTTGGGTTCTAAGCCAACTGAGTACGTTCCGTAACAGTACAGTTTTGTATCCTACTTAATAAAATCGTATAAACATTGCCTTTAACAATGGTCTGACCTAGGAAACTGATTATAAGGCAGGTCTGAAATAGGGTATTGATTTAAGTGTCAGGTCTGAAATAGGGTATCAAATTTTTGATCAGGTCTGAAATACGGTAGGGAAAACCACAGATTTTTGGTCTGAAATAGGATAAGGGTTTCAGGAGGCGTGCCGCACATCCCCACTCAATTTTTCGCGCGCACTGCAAAAGATTGTGACATCACAGCTAATCCAAATCCGACTTTTACATGGGCTGATTTAGCAACAGAACGCGAACGTCAGTTGACGACGGAAGAGCGCGCGGAAAGGACTAAACGCGACTTTCGTTGCCAATTTGCCGCTCTGTTGTTTGATTTGCGCCCGCTGGCGTCAGTTGACGTTTCCGTTTTGTTGCTAAATCAGCTTGAAGTTGTGTTTGCAAGAGGGTTTGTAGTAATGACGTCACGATCTTTCACGGTGCGCGCGCTATTTACGCGCTGGCACTTTGCTCTTTATCTTCGAGATTATCCTCGTCATCAATAAGCAGATCGTCCCATTCCTCTTGTATTCCTACTATTTAAGAAAGTTATGAGGAGGAGAGAGGGCAAGTGTTTGATATTATGGCCAGCTGGGTGAGTGCTTATTCGGGGACGGGCCCTTATTTGAGCGTGGGCTCTTATCGAGGAAATACGGTACACAGATATGTAACAGGTTAAATAAAAAAGAGGTAAAATGAACACACAGTACAGACCGCCAAACGCATTAAGATGCATTTAGCCAAAATAGAAATACCGTTTGTTGAAAGGAAAAGTTAATAAGCGCCTCCCTTATTAAGCGCCCGCCTTCCTATATAAGCGCCTCTCCTTTTAGCCGAAATTTTAAGTAAGCGCTGGGGCGCTTGTTCGAGGAAATACGATATTTACATGGCTTGCAAAATATAACGAAGTTTTAAAGAGCTGTCTCGTAACACCACCACTACTATGATTCTAAGAGAATTAGAGTTGGGAAATGACCTTAATGCCAGAGGTCCCTAGACTGCGACTGCATGCTTACGTTGGAGTTTGTTCTACAGAATTGCAGCTGCTGCCTTCTCCTAAATTATTCAACAGTTCCAAGTACGGCTTGTTTGGGCAGGTTATGGCACTGATAACGGTCCTGATACCGTTTAATAAAATCGGCCAGTCCAGGAGCTGACAACCAAAATTGTGAATAAACAAAATGACCAGTATTTGGATTTTAACAAGGAAAGACCGTGTCTAAGGGTATCACTATCTTAAGCTATAGATTTTCTTCTGTCACTCTATTCCGGATAGCTTTTGTGCAGGCACAAAGAGAAAGCATACCCGATAGGGCTTCTGTTCACACAAAGAACGGTGATTTCGGCCCGAAAAAGCAAAGCTGCAACGCGCCGATCACTAAACAGGAGAGTCACATACCGGATAGGTGTTCATACTTTACCGGATAGACCGGATAGCTTTTTGTGTCTGCACGTAAAGTTATCCAGTGTAGTGTGAACTTAGCCTTAGTTATTGCCTTTGTTCTCGTTGTGGCCGTTTGCTACTTCACCCTCGTCCACCCCTCTTAATTGGATTGCGTGACTTACAAACAGCTGCCTGCAATTCAAGATGTGAGCACAGGCATTTTTGTGTCATTCTGTTGTAGCAGTCAGATGTAATATCTGGTAATATTTTCCGATACTACGTTCTAAGCTATGTGTAACAAATAACTGAGCCGTCGAAAAAGATGCAGTCGTCTTGAAAAGCCCCGAAAGTTGATCAAAGAATTGTATTCGTCCTGTGAAGACGTTGACAGTTGGCGCGGTGTACAATTACACGTTACAAGACAAAGTTCAAACGACTCCATAATCGGGCTAAAATGGCCTTTGGACTCGTCTTTTACAGCATATTTTAAGGTAAGAACATTTCAAAACGGTTTCCTATCTGCTTATTTTAATCTACTGTGGGTTTAGACAAGTGAAGGGACTAAATTTTATGTCCGACTCGCAACTTCAAAGTTGACCGCAGAAGGTCAAATATCTGTTTTTAACAGATTTTGTAAAGCTCTCGCGTCGCTAGTAATCATTTGCCCAGAGAAATTTTTACAGAAATCTGTAGACCATCCATCTAAGATTCAACCACCAGCAGCTTAATAGATTTGAAGGTTTCGCACATGGTGAAAATTGTTTTTTCAGGCACTACTTTTACTAAAGTAAATTATATGCTTTCGAAATTAAATTATTTTGTATACAAAGAGCAGAGTACTATCTCCCCAAATCATTTTGACTGATATTTAGAAGTTGTAAAAGAAGGCTGTGATGTTTTAAAGACGGTAGAGTAATCGGTTTTTGCACGCGAGGCTTTCAAACCCATGTAATAAAGGAGCGCCTCAAATGATGATTTTAACGGATTTTGCTTATTTGCATTTATCGCTGAAATAAAGGGATATTTCACCGAAAGAACTATACAGTGGTTTTAGTTATACCCTAGCCTATGTAACATTAAAATATGAAAGAAATCGAATTTTCCACCCTTGCCGCGAAATTTTGAATTTGTCTGATTTTTACAGACAGGCGCTCTTAAGTGTCAATAGCTGGTTCAAGGATCTCTTCCTTATTAAGATAGTATTGCAGTGCGCGGAGACCACCATGATTTGGTATAACCGTATACAGTGACTTAATGTCCATCGTGAAAATTCAACGCTCTCTGTCACCGCCCCTGAATTGAAAGGAATCAAGGATGTTCAGCATGTGTGTGGTGTCTTTCACATAACTGTCTAGGCGCTGCACAAAAGGTGCTGTTAAATGATCAAGATAGATGGCGAGAAGTTCAGTAGGGCACGAACACATGGAAACTACCAGGATTAGCAGGCTTGTGGATCTTGGGTAATGAGTAAAATTGGAGGTACGTTGGCGTTGGTGTTCTACAATGAGATTAGTAGCAGATGGAGAAAGCTGCTTGCTCTCTATAGCAGTGTTAATAAATGTCTTGGCCTCTTGTTGAGAGCTTTGTGTGGCAGCACTAGGAATCTTGTCGTAAAACTGTTCCTCTGTCAGTTGTCTTTTGCCTTCAGCTATTTAGAGATCTGTTCACACAACAAAAGCCCCTCCTTTATCAGCTTATAGTCCAAAGACTAAGCAGCCAAGGAGAGAAAAAAATGGGTATACAAGAAATTATTCAGCAACAACATGGAAATAATTCAGACAGATTAGCTTGTTGAGCTAAAAATGTATGTAAGTTCTTTTTAAAGACATAAGATTCGTCTTTGAGTTCAGCAGGGTATTCTAAAACTTTTGGTCCTGATATGCTATGGTAAATCTCCTGAAATTGGTTCTAGAAACTGAGATCTGTTATTCATGGCATTTCTTGTATTATAAGAATGAGGTTGAGAACTAGACAGGAACATATCATGGAAGCCTACTGGAAGTAACGTATTTTTGAAGGAGAACATGAACAAGCTGATCTGTAGCGTATCAATATTAATTATACTAAGAAAATTAAACTCATAGAGTAATGGAGCACTGGGGGCATCGAAACAGGACTTAGTGATTAATACTCTTATGATACGTTTCTGCAACACAACAACTCTATTCAAGGTAGTTTGATATGTAGACCCCCAAACAGTGGTTTCATATTGGAACTGTTCCCTTTAGAGGGTCTTTAGTGCGAAAAGCATATGACAGTCAAACCACTCGATTATAACAGCTATTTCAGTGGTTGTCCACTGAAGTAATGCACTCTGGGACTAATTTGAAGGAAATCTTGCCTTGTTCCTAGAAGGCCAGGGCTCAGGTCAATAAGAACCATGAGCATTGACCTAGAGTTGGTTTACTCAATAATAACACTACTTTACCTTTCATAAACTGTTTTGGGCCTGTAATTTTGAGACTTACACAACTGACTCTCTGCGAAAAACGAACTGCAGTAACAACAGTTGTTTCTGAGACAAGGAATTTGGTGTGAAATTTTACTTAAACAGGGTGAAAGCTTCTTACAAAACTGGCTTAGAAGTTGTAAAAATTATCATTTTTTTCACAAAGAAAGCACGCATAGCGAGCGCAAGGGCGCGTCCCATGCCAAAACTTTACTGCTCACCTTCTAAAAATCTACAATAGCTTATACACCGAAGATCATGTGTCCTTTTTCCAAACCAATTTTCTAGAGGGAACTTTGTTTGCTTTTTTGAGGACACAGAATAAATTGGGCCTCATGCTCTTCGGTGTCCCTGGTATGGGATATGAGGGGGATTAGGCCACCTTTCCCGAACATCTTTGATGACACAGTGTGGCATAACCTCCCTCACGTCATCAATGTGGCAGCCAAGTTGTTCGTTTCTGGCCTGGTACACAGGGTCCTCCCATAGACCACAATCTTTGAGTGTCCTCCAATACCACTTGTAGTCTTTTCTCCGCTTTATGTGATTATTAATCCGTGCATTACCTCTTGCCTGTGGTTTGACAGGGGAAGAGGTAATGTGTGATTCCAGAAAATATCCATACCCCTCCCACGGATGGTTCTTCAATTTGACTCCCCCACCCCCTCGGAATTTCCCTTCCAGGGGGGTTATGTATAACCCACCCCCCAGGAATTTCTTATTTCCCTTTTCATGGCCTTTATTTGCCGCATTTAGAGATTATCGAAAGTGTACCGCTTAAAATTCTCTTATAATCTTTGACCTATTTGTAATCTTTTACAAGGGAATTTGTATTTCTTACGCAGGTAGACCACGCTTGATAATGAGCAGTCTCTCTTTTTTATTAGTCCATCCAGCGAAACGCGCGATGCACGAAAACAGAGATTAATATGCTTGTCATCTCAAGAAAACATTTACAGCATAACTTCAAATTTGAACTATTTATTGAAATAAAACTATGTGAACATTTTCGAATTTCAAAACGAATCTTCTTCTTCTGTAATTAAGTTTCAATGATGTACACGTCTAGTCTAAGTCAGTTTCATCTTAGAAGCAACATTTACAGCATAACTTCAAAGTTAACTATTGATTTAACATTAAACGATGTGAAGATATTCGAATATCAAAACGGATCTACTAAAAACTAACTTTCAAACAAAGTTAAGCGTAAAATGTTCGGCCTCGGGTCCTAAAGTCACCACAAAGTCGATGTTTGTAATTAATTTTAACTTTGAATGAATTATGCTTGCAGCTTAACAAATTTCAGGAATTACAATAAAACTTATTTGGGTTATGAAAGAACAAAATATGCAAACATTCATGTTGCGTCCCATATTTGCATCGATTCATGTTCAGAAATGAACACCAGTGAAATATGATCTATTTCGTCGCCTAGCACGTGATCGAAAGTCTCCTTGACAAAGAAGAAACAGATCGTTAATATTTTCGGGAAAAACTTGATTTGGCGAGAAGTCTGTTCGACAAACAGCTTGCCTTCAACGGTACTTTATGCAATGCTTTGTCACGATAAGCTCCCTGAATGTCAACAGAAATTTGCATAAAGTTGTTTACACGAAGCTTGAGACATACAGCGCCGAGATAGACGACATTGTTTTTTTGATTAACCTAAGTTTTTATCAGACTAATCTGCAATCGAGTCCGAATCTAGATACATGTTCGACGTTATTAACCGATGCGCTAAAATTTATTCCTGGAGAAGCAAGGGACCTGTTGAATATTTATTTAAAGACTTCATCATAGTCAAACGTTGGATGGACAGACCGTTACATCTTTAAGTTTTTTCTCGAAAGGGCATCTATTTCTGATTTGTGTTGTAATACAAATCAAAATAATCCACATATACTTAAGTATGACTCGTGCGATCGTTCACGTCTTTTACAACCCCGTGGAAAATTCTTCTCGTGAGCATCCCCCCATACCCCTCAGAAATTTCTACGCTTTAGCCCCCCCCACCCCTTAGGAATTTCCAATGACCATCCGTGGGGGGGGGGGGGGGGGGTATGGATATTTTCTGGAATCACACAATGCACCGAGTCTGGAGGCAGTATTCAAAGCCTGTGGTGTCTGTAGTGTTTTGGAGATCTTCTCCAGGTGATGCAGGGCCAGGGACAGGAATATGGCTTTGTGCCAGGTAGCATTTAAAAATGCTTACATTTTCACGGGGCTGATCTTCATCAGTCACAGGAACAGAAAATCGTGGACATTTCGTTGCTACAAGCAAAATGTAAAATTTAGATGATGTCAATAAGATAGAGTCTGCTAAAAAAAAGATGAGATTGTTGTTTTCTGCAAATGAAAAATAATATGTGGCTGTTTTCCTTTGCACTTGGTAAGCTGCATTTGGATTTGACTACTGGGATGAAACAGAGTAGTTCCTTTACGATTATTATATTGCGTGTGGGAAGGTCTTGACCTAAATCTTCACGTAACCCAGACAAGAATTGAATTTCTTCTACGCTCTGCGGGTAAAAGATAAAGAAACTGCACGCGCGATTCGAAATCTTCTCTAAATCATGTCTTGTTTTGAATCTGAAAGAAAAATGTTCTCTATAAAATTACATTCAAATAGAAGGAAAAAGTTAAACACCAAAAACTAATTGCACTAGAACGACATAGTAGTGTTTATAGAAAATTAAATTTTAGACGCGATCTTTTACCGCACTAACCGTTTGAAGATGGGCGTAGCATTGTGAAGAAGTTCCAGAAAACTTTCCCTATCCTCTTTTTTTATCTCGACAGTAATCTGTAGAAAGGACAAACTGAAACAGAAGATTCAGTTGATTCTGTGCGCTTGCTTGCCGGGCGATGGGGGAAAAAAGACACATATAGACACCAACCCAACAGAAATGTATGAAAAATCCACTCACCCGAAGTCGTTTGGGCGAAGACAACTGACTTGAGCCGATCATCTTTGTTATTTACAGACTTTAATGAGAGAAATTAAATGATTTAGTTAATCTTTATTTCCAGCCTGAGCAGGGCTTCGGCCAACAGTGTGTCTTGCTACTTGAAAAGCTGTGGTCTCGCGCTATTTGATGTTGACAGTTCAGTGTCTGGATTCAAATAAGTGGTGGCTCGCCTAGGGCAAAGGTCTTTTTATACGCAGGGTCTGTGTTTAAATATAACAATGATAAACATTAATTCTCAACATTCACCAAAATGCGATTTAATTAGTTTTGGTTTGTTTGGTTGTTTTCTTTCACTACATTTTTTTGGTACGGAAATCAATGTAAAATGTAAATTGTATTAAATTATTGTTACTAACACGGATAATATAAAATTTTCATAGAAATAAAATATATCAAAATTATATGTTTAAAAATTATTCTTATTGCAATATGCACTAGAATTACTGCATAAATCCTCGTGCCCAACAGTAACTGTAACACTGAAACTTTGAACCTGCCTAAGATCTTAATCTCCAAACAAGGTCAGATACAAAAGGTCAATGCACAAGAATTGTTTTCTTTTCAACTATAATCCAAAGTAGAAAGATAATTAGGGCAAAATGATTTTTAAACAAAAATAATTGATCATAGCTGCTAAAAATGCCGAAAGACATTCTCGGAAAACGATTTTGGAAAAGTCATTTACTATGGGAATGAAGATTAACGCTGCTCTCAACTTTTGTCCACACCAAACGTTCAGGTTAATTGCTGAAAAGATTGCTTCACGCTCATGTCAAAAGCATGCAAGATTAACTAATTTATGATCATCTAAAGCCAAACTGCATACATGTATGGTATGGAACCAATAGTTTGTAGTGATATGCAAACAGGAAATCGTGCCATTTATGAGTTTATTTACATGTCATGAAAAACTTAAATATTGCATAGTTGTTGAGCTCCTGGACATCACGAGCTCCAGCAATCTGAAAAAAAGGGAGATCATATTAATTAGTATTTCAATTTGGTACAGAATGTATTTCAACCCCAGTCAGGGGAACATTTTGGCACAAATCTTTATCCAAGATTACACTAGATCCTGCAAAGCCACAGCTAGTCAATGAAAATGCCAATCTTTATTTTGTCACCTTCTTTTGGAGGGGGGGGGGGGGGGGTCATGATCAAACCAGTTCTTTGCCAAGACGTTAAATTTAAGAAGGATATAACAATGTTTTAAAAATACACATGACAGCAGAGAGCATAAGAAGTGTTTCCTATTTATTTTGTATTGGCCCTTTTGCCTGCACATTACAATGAATGCACAGTCAAGAAAAAGTCACCAAAACTTAGAAACGGAGAGCTTTCAAGGGCTTTTTCAAGAATGTAGATGTTTTTGCTAAGATTTCCAATTGTCCCTTAAATTTGCCTTTTCTCACCTTTGTGATCAGATCTTGCATGTGCAAAGAGCAATCATCTGTTGTCATTGTTTTAACTGCTTCCTGGAGGGCGCCTTTACATTTATAATTGTAAACTGCTGGGCTAAAAATGGGGAAGCCAGGGCCTCCTTGTAAAATGCTGTGCACAGCCATCACCCCCACCAGCTTCATAACCCCTGCAGCTACAACATCGCTGCTGTAGATTGGTGTGCGGTAGTCTAGGCCCTGGAAAAACTGCTTGGATACAGCACAAAGCAACAGTGTGTAAAACTGTCTTACTACCCCTTCTGTGTCTGCTGCCGATTGTCCAGAATATACAATTCTAAGCCTCTTTGTTGGGTAAAACTCCTCAGCTTTGTAGTATACCATGGCATCTTCTTGTAACAAAACTAACACAGCTAGCGTAACAGTTACACGAGTCGTAGGTCTCCTAAACTGCGCATGTCCGACCCAACTCAGGCTCAGGCCCCACGCTACACTACCCCCTCCCACATAAGGTCCGAAGTACAAGAGAGAATTTTTAACTTAAGCATGCAAATGTTCCTACAAAGTTCAAGGGCCAGGTTGAGTAAACAACAACTGTTCTAACATAGTCTCGTAGCCAGACAGGCTCCCTTCGCTCACGTCTCGGCCTCGCAGCACGACACAGTTCACGACGCAGCTCATCACTCACTTGAGAAACCTCAGATTGACACAGCAGGTCAGCAGTTCGAGGGGATGTACTTAATGTACCACTAGATTCACCACTAGATTCATGCTCCTGGAAGGAATGAGAAACCTCTGTGACTGTAGCAACTAGATTTTCCAGCCATTCCAATTCAACATCTCCAGAGTCAACTAAGGTTCCTCGAGAAGGTTGCTGCCCGTCTCTCAGGTTCTCCGTTTGTGGCGTATCTTCCGCATAGCTGGAAGAGGTTAACTGTGAGGGCTTCTCGTGGATTTCAGGTGGCAAAAAGCCTCTCCTCTTCAATGCGATAGGTAACATCAGATAGAGCTTTCACCACCTTCCAAGGACCACACCAGGGTTTGAGGAATTTCTTCCTTCTCGTCCTGGTTCTGTTTCTATACCAAACCCGGTCTCCTACACGGAACCGCTGACCATGGCACTTGGTGTCATAATAAGCTTTCTGGGACCTCTGCGCTCGCTTGAGGTTCTCTCTCAGTATCTGCTCCGTCTCTTCCAATTGCTGCTTCTGCTCAACAACATAATCGGGGTATGTCCGTGCCGACCCTTGGGAAGATGTTGTCTCGAGCCTAAGGAGAGCATCCAATGACAGAATAGCTTCCCTGCCAAACATTAAGCGGTAAGGGGTAAATCCCGTCGACTCATGCACACTAGTGTTGTAAGCAAGAACTGCTTTCGGCACAAAGTCCGCCCAGTCCCGGCGATGGTCAGAAATCAGCTTACTAAGGATCTTCACCAGAGATTTGTTCAGTCTCTCTACCTGCCCATCCCCTTGGGAATGGTAGGGCATTGTCCTTGTTTTCGCTGCGTCAATTAAATCGCACAGACCTTTGAATACAGCTCCATCCACATTGGCTCCCTGATCAGAATGCAAACCCTTGAAACACCGGAAACGGCATATATATTCATCCATCACCTTCTTTGCCAGCGTGGCTGCTGAGGTGTTTCTCACTGGGAAGGCTTGAGCAAACTTAGTAAAATGATCGGAGACCACCAGCAACCACTCATGGCCAGAGGTAGATCTTGGTGTGGGACCTAAGATGTCTATTGCAACCCTTTGTAGGGGGCGCCCTGCCTTAATGTTTATAACGGGTGCCTTTGGAAGCTTGCAAGGGTCGTTGACTTCAGCACATGGGACACCTTCTCATGTGCATTTCGACATCTTCCCGCATGCCATGCCAATAAAATCTCCTCCGCACTTTTTCTAGAGTCTTTGAGACGCCAAGGTGGCCTGCTGAAGGATTGTTGTGCAAGGCGCACAACACTTGTGACACGACGCTCTCGGGCAAGCAGATTTGATGATAAATCTCTTCACCTGTCACTTCGTGTTCCCAACATCTAAACACCGGACCGTCCCTGAGAAATACCCTTCCCCATTGTGACCAGTATGACAAAAGTTCCCCCCTCCTTCCACATCACCTCTAGCGGGTCTGACACCAGTTTCAAGCCACCTCATAACTTGCGACAGAACAGGATCTTGGTTTTGGGCTGCACGTATACTTTCTCTCGACAAGGGTTCCATATTCACAGACTGAATCAGGGTGGCGTCCCTCTCTACCTTAACCAATGCACCCTCGTCCCAGGGAAGGCAGGACAGTCCATCCGCATTGCCGTGCAACTGACCCGTACGATGTTCCACCTCGAAATCAAAGTCACTAAGCCTTTCAAGCCACCTAGCCACCTGGCCTCTAAGGTTTTTAAAGTTCCATAGCCACTGCAGAGCACTATGGTCAGTCCTGACCAGAAAACGTCGCCCGTAAAGGAATGTCTTGAAGTGCTCCGTTCCCCACACGAGGGCCAACAGTTCCTTCCGGGTGGTACTATAGTTACTTTCAGCCTTTGGTGTAGATATGCCCTCCCGTGACACGACGTGACCTAACACAACCACCTGTTCACACAAAAGCTTGCATTTCTTGGGGTTAATATTCAAGCCTGCTTCTGTCAAGCTTGACAACACAAGTGACAGTCTCTCCCTATGCTCCTGTAGTGTTCGACCAAAGACAATGATATCATCTAGGTACACTAGACAGTCTGACTGGCATAAACCCTTCAAAATAAGGTGCATAGCCCTCATAAAACATGCAGGTGCATTCGTAAGGCCAAAACTTAGTTTACGGAATTGGTAAAGACCAACCAGAGTTGCGAACACTGTCTTTTCCCGATCTTCCTCTGCCATATCAATTTGCCAATATCCCCTAAGGAGGTCGAGATGAGAAAACCACTGTGCCCCCGATAAACTCTCCAATATGTCATCACACCGAGGAAGCGGGTACAAGTCTCGCTTGGTTACCGAGTTAAGAGCGCGGTAGTCCACACAGAAACGTTGACTGCCATCAGGTTTCGCTACTAAAACCACCGGAGAGGACCAAGGGGAATCGGACAGTTCTATAATCTCTGCTTCGAGTATTTCATCCACTTGGTTGCGCATTTCTTGCCTTTTGTGAAAGGGAACTCTTCGTGGCAGTACCTGGATTGGCTTGGAAGAGCCTGTGTTGATGGTATGTTGTACGCCCTTTGCAGTACCTAAATCCCACGGCCCCTTTGAAAGGCAGTCAGCGTAAGTGGACAACACCTCATAATGCCTAAGTTTTTCCTCTTCCGGGACCAAATCACTGCTGATCGGGAACATCTCTTCTACCAATAAACTGTGAACGTCAGCGTCCCTCACAAAAACCGCACCACATTGTTTAGCTTCCAATTCAACCTCAACATGTTCCTTTGAGGCCGCAGGGGTACCACCTTGTAGCCCACACCCACATTGATTTCCTCCTGTGATTCCTCCTTGCCAGCTAATGGGTAGAGGTCCCCCATACTGCTACACCTGTAAATCTTGAGGGGCTTGTTAAGGTTATTGAACACACGAACTGGGATTCAACCTCCTTTCACAGTCACGGCCATCCGAAAGGCCCCAGCTGAATATCTTTCTGAAAATTTGTCCGCTGGTTCCAGTACACCCATACATTTGTCTAAGTCATCTACCCCTTGGACCTCACAAGGTATGTCTGCGACCATATTTGGAGATAATGTGACGGCTTCGGCCACAGTGATCCTGTAAACTCTATCAAGGCATCCAAAAACCATTCTGTTGCGTCCCTCTTTACTGTAGACAGTGTTAGTGTCAAAGTTAATGATACATTTGTGAGCTGTTAGAAAATCTATACCAATCAACACTTGCTGTGCCAAGCCTCGGCACACCAGCACTTTATGCTTAGCCCTGATTGCGCCCAGCTGAATTGTTACTTCTGTTCCTCCAACCACATCAAGTGGCATATTGTTAGCCCCCAGGACAGGCTTCAGTGCGGGCTCAAGTTTGTTTATATGTGTCTTAGAGCGACTGTATAGGTCTTCACTGATAATTGTTGCTTCTGCACCTGTGTCTAATAAGGCTTGGGACTTAACACCATTGACATCACAAGGCAAAAATGCTCCCTTTGGATTCTCGGGAGGGGTCACTTTCGGCTGCGCCCCGCCCATCTCCCATTTCCCTGGTCGGGACGGACTTGATGTGGACATTCACGAATAAAATGAGACAGGCTACCGCACTTAAAACATGCTCTGGGGCCTTGTCCAGGTTCTACACCTTCATTCCTACCTTGCCACCCTTGAGGAATATTCTTTAGCTTCTCTAAGATTTCAGCTTGCTGCTGAAAAAGCTCCTTAGCCCACGCTGGGGGTTCCTGGGTGCCCTGTTGGGAGCCAAACTTTTCCTGCTCCCCAGATGTTGAAGACTGTACTCGAGCACTTCCCTTGTTTAGCACTTTTTGATTTGATTTGTATCGCTGAGCTGCCGCTAGGGCCTCATCCAAAGTATTGGGCCCAAAATCCAACGCCTTCTCTCGCAATATAATAGGGGTCAAAGCACCCACGAAGAAATCTCTGGCCGTGCGATTGAGTATATCCGGGGGGTCATCGGGATAGGCCAGCTCCACAGTACGAGAAATGTCGCACCTCAGTTGATGTAGATCTTTGTTAGGATGTTTTAATTTGGCTTGTAGAGCGGAAATGTGTACCTGACGAGATTCCTTAGGATGAAATCGATCTGTCAGAGCGCGTTCAACGGCTGTCCATGTGGCTGTTTGTTCGGCAGTCAGGCTGTAATAGGTCTGTTCGGCAAGGCCTTTCAGGTACGCGGGTAATATTTGACATTGAAGTTCAGGACTCCACTTGTTAAGGGCTGCAATACTTTTAAATTTCCGTATCCAAACCACCCAACTTTCGCTGGACGTCGCAGAGAAGCTCTCCGGTTTGATACGAAGCGGGTTTTCTGACGACATGGTCGGTGAACTGCCGCTTGCACCAGCCTTACTTTCACTTTTCTTTCCAAGTTTCGCCTCGAGGAGCGCTACTTTCTCTTCTAAAGCTTTCACAGTATCTTCCATGGCAAAAATCCCACCGCTGCCACCAAATGTAACTATTGTTCGAATCACTTTACTAGAACTAGCATAACAGTTACACGAGTCGTAGGTCTCCTAAACTGCGCATGTCCAACCCAACTCGGGCTCAGGCCCCACACTACATTCTTATAGATCTTTCTCATCAATCTTCAGTTTAACTTTCTCCGCAGGCATTTTTCTCTGGATACTTTTTAGCTCAGATCAAAGGCGTTCTTCTTTTGATTGATCCTAAAATATACTATGTAGTAATTCATCATCATCATTGTCGTCAAAAGTAGCAGGAGCGTTTGTATCATAATCAGTTGGATTGTCGTGAAATAAAGTCATAGAGTTTTGACCGAGAAGGGAATTCACCGTCTTGCTATAACTCCCATTTTGGATTAGAGAGGCCTCCAGTTCACTTGATGTCTTATCAGGGAACATCTCAGAAAGGTCCTACAATTCCTTACTTCTGTTTGTACAATCCTTAGTTGTAGATGAAGGGATCAGCATTGGTTTGGCTTCAGGTAGGATTGGGACTTGGTTATCATCATCATCACTATCAGAACATGAACCAAAATATTATCAGCAAGCAGAGCTTTTAACAAAGGATCCTACAAATTATACAATGAACCAATAAGCTTCTGTACGTGGGCTCTGAGTCTAAAAGCTAGACGTGGAATTTGATGGTAGATTAAAATTGGTGCAATAGAGAGGAGAAGACTTTACGTCATGTTGCCATAGTAGCAAAATGTTTGGATGACAACAAACCAAAAGCATCACTCAAACTGTGAATTCACACTGTTACAAACTTCATCAATCTTATTCAATTTCATTTAATTTGTTTAGAAAAAAAAAAATTTGTGTTGTGTTCATCTACTTCCTAAAGCTGGCATGTATTAAAAAGTTTCATGGCGCAGTTGTGCAGCGACGGCTAAGAAATGTACAAAAAAGCATGATGCATGTGCAAAGTTGTTGTTTTGCTAGTATAAACCTATTCCTTTTTTTGCAGTTCTCATTGCCGTTGTCGTTGCTTAGCTCGCGGTTGTTGTCATCCAGAAGTTCTCCTTCCATGGTAATGTGACGTCACACTTCTCTCTATTGGAGGTTGATTTTTTAACTTATTGCACAACCACATCAAACTTGAGACCCTTCCTTGAAGTGCATACCTTACAAGATCAACATCAAACAGGGTAGCTTGGCGCCAAAAGGTAATAATAAAAAGATGTTTTTAGAACACATTACATTGTATTGAAAAGATGAAATACAAAACAGAAACTTTTAGTGTCTCTTTGGGTTGAACTGGACACTTATAACATGGTGTAGTTCCAGAAAATATCCATACCCCCATGGAGGGCAAGTGGGAAATTCCGAGGGGAGGGGGTTATGGCAAAGGAGGCGCTTATCAAATTATTTTTGGTAAAGTTGAGGCGCGTATTCGAGTAGCGGCGCTTAAACAATCATTTACGGCATAGTGCAACACTTTTTCACACAAATATTCTTTCCAGAGGCTATCCAACTTTGTTGAAAAATTAGTTTTCATGCACAATGCGATTACTCCCCTGTAATTCACATCCACCAATCATGAACTGTTCGTAAAATGCATAAAGAGCAAACCTGGTAGACTTGTCGATTCCACCGATTGTTTGTCTTCATGGTTTTAGTGAACTTGTTGGAACAGCAACTTGGGAGCAGTCGTTGTCATTCGATTACAAATCATGAAAGCTTATATACCTTTCTTTGTCATGGCTGGGTGCTCCTGGTCTTGATGCTCCCGAAACTTATCCATGTCAACTTCATGCATTGGAAACACTGCACTTTAGGTGATGGCTTGTTGAAATAGTTTGGGAAACATATATTCATAGGATTAGAAGAGCTACTTAACTAGCTTATCTTTTACAACAAAAGCAGTGTTCATTGTGTGCAATATTTGTAATAATAATGCACTTACATGTATCTTAATTTGTATTGTTTCAGTGAAAAAAAAAAGATAGATATATAATGACACAATCTGTGTGGAAAATTGCAGTAACTGAAAAGGATCAGATTAGTTATTTTCAATTCTAATGCCAGCTAGCTTCTTTGCTTCATTATATTTATCACTTTTCTTTAAAAAATTACCTCTGATATGGAAATGCAAGCATAGAAGACAGAGGAAATGATGTTAGCAAAAAATTAACTGATGTTTACCTCATGGTAGACAGTCTTTGATGTCTCTCCTGTTATATCCACCTGAAGTGGCCTAATATGTACAGTGGCCTGATTCACCAGAGCCTATATCTTACTTGGCATGTATGGAGCTGGGATTTTATGAAAACCCTGATCACACCCTCCTCGTTGGTATAACAACAGCGCATATCCTCCGCCAGAAGAGAGTGCTGGGAAGGTGTTGAGCAGTTCCTGGTGGATTGAAGACCCATCCATTACAGGATTTAAATTAGCTAGTCCCAATCCAGCATTAGAAAGTGCAGTGCGGGCACCCAATGAAGTAGGAGGCCTGTTATCAAGGGATTCCCAAGACAAAAGAACTTGATGTTACATGTAGGGTTCTTCTTTTTAGCTGGCTCTTTCCCTTTTCCAACATAAGAGCTTCTCCCTTTATAACTGAACAGTCTTCTGTGTTCCTGAACTTGAACAGCCATATTCGGGGCGGCAGCAGGGGCAACCGAAGGGGTCCGGTTGCCTGCGATGGTGGATAGACCTACAATGCATAGAACAGGTGTTAAATCCACTTACTATAGAATCACTTAAAGTTTCTGAAGAAATTAAAACTTCTTGGATTGTTCACTTACTTAAAGTACTGGATCCAGGTGCTGGAGCAACAGTAGTAACAGTGGGGTTGCTTTCTGCAGCATGGGATGGACCTAGTACAGATAACTGTTATCATTAAGTAAAATATTGCTGAGAAGCTCACAAAACCTTGAACACCAGAAATATTTATGGACATTGTCACACCTTGAACATTCTCACACCATAGTTAAAATTTAACGAAGGTGTACATTTGGGGTAGTTCTTCTGAGAAACGTTCTTCAAGTTTCCAAATCCGGTCTGTTTGAACGCAGTCATTTTTAAGCCTTTCTTTGATGCCACATTTGTTTGATTATTTAAGGTTACAAGTTTCTATAGCCAGTAGATGTGTTTAGACAGCTGGTTTAAACCAAGCATTGAGTAAAACTAAAACATCTGAAGGTGTGAATTCAGATCACGGTAATCATGCACAAGACAGCCTTCTACTTTTTAAATTTAAATGATATAAATAAGATGCTTTTACAAACACGAAGGGATCGGCTTGTTTGCAAGAAAAAGCTTGGAAACTATAACAAATCTGAGTTTTCTAATTTCTTCCTGTTTCAATGGCCCAAAATGATTATTAGTGTTTTGGTTACATGGATGATAGTAGACTGCAATTTGGTTGTCAGAGTTGTTATGTCGTTTTAGTTGTGCGCTGTAGATCAAGTCAAAAATGCCCGATTTTTTGCTCGTTTGCAGACACTGAGTTTAGGTCAGATAAAATAAGGAAATTTTAGTCTTTTCCGTGGCTACTTAACAAATCTTATGGTTTTAGAAAGTAGTTCTGTGATGTGTTGTATCGCATACAAAAAATAAACTTCGTTCGTTAAATGGGTTCTGTGAGTTACAGAAAATGGTGAAAATTTGCTTATAAAAATGGCGTCCGAGGGGGTCGAATAAAGTGATGCTCGTTTCTCGAATACAAGAGCAGTGAAGAACCTATGTTTGGTATATTTGTCCAATACTCCACCAGACCTATCTATGATGTTAGTATGAACTTATTCTGTTGACCCCCTTCCATTGACATTTTTAACATTTTGCCCAGTTTTCTCTGACAACCACTCTTAAAAATTTCAGGTCTCCTTGCTTACAACCATATGGTATCCGGCTCTATTACAAGTGTTCTTGGACAAGCATTGCGAGATAAATACGTGTTTCTTGCGAAAGTGAGACATTCCCAACGAATGAATGATCCGCACGTGCCATTGTGAATAACATCAACCAAAGAAGGAACTGTTCTTTCAGCTCACTGTGCTGGGTGTATGGCCGGGCTGGGAGAATGCTGTTCTCATATTGCAGGTGTGCTTTTTTATGTTGAAGTGTGGACGAGATTAAATGGGAAGCTTCTGCACCCAAGTAAAATGTACATGGCTGTTGCCTACCACAGTTAAGCAAGTTGACTACGCAAGGATCAAAGAAATTCATTTTTCTTCTGCAAAGAAACTAAAAGCCGACCTCGATAAGTCCATTGAAACGGTTGCTTTCCCTGTTAAAAAACCTAAACGTCCAGAAGTGAAAATGTCATCATCACTAGAGCCTTCTGCTGAAGAAATGGACGCTTTTTATCACTCTTTGAGTGAATGCAAAATTAAACCAGTATGTTTAAGTTTAATTCACCCATTTGCTGATTCATTTATTTCAAGTACTAGAAATGGCGGTGACAGACTTGTTTGATCCCAAGTATCTAGAGTTATCGATAGATAGATAGTTTATTCTGATTAAAATCGCAGCCAAAAGCTGAATTAGATTAATCGTTACAATAATAAAATCTATCTAGAGTTATCGATAGATAGATAGTTTATTCTGATTAAAATCGCAGCCAAAAGCTGAATTAGATTAATCGTTACAATAATAAAATCTAATAAAAATATGAGAAAAATATAAGAAAAATGTACACATATGTAGCTAAAAATTTAATTACAGTTGCTATATATAAATGTGTTCTTAAGTCTCTTTGTCTTAGCCAGAGGGACATTAAAATTCCTCTTTCGTCTTAAATTGGATTCACAGTTGTTACGAGGTGGCAAGAGCTAATGCAGTTTATGGTCTGAGTTACAAGTGATGGAATCAAAAAGCTTAGTTGTGATAGACTGCCTGTGTCGAGAGAGCGTCTCCAAGTTGGCTTGATGTAATGCATCGCTATATGGTACAAGCGGAAAAATAATTCGCATGGCGCGCTTCTGTAGCCGTTCTAGCTCTGCGGATAAATATGCAGGAAGCGCGTTGTGAAACACTGGGCATGCACATTCCGTTACTGGACGGATACAGGTCAAGTAAAAGATTAGCAGATCTTTGGCGGGAATATTCGCTCTCTTCAGTTGTTTAAGAAAATATATTTACCTCGCTACTTTTTTACTTATTTCAGCAACATGACAGTTCCACCGGAGGTCGGATGATTTTTTTTTTTTTTTTTTAAACAGTTTTTATTGAATTAAAGACAAGTTTTACAATTTTACTTAAGAATAAACATTAAATACAATTCTACTCAAACAGGAAAAAGGATAACAACAACGAAAAATGTATGTATGTATTACAACAACGACGATATTAATAAAGATGCCTGGTAATTTTAACGAACCTATGGGTATCAACTACTACAAAGTGCATTAGTTAGCTTCTCCCACTTTTGAAAATGAAAAAGAAGTTTATTTTTTTCCCTGGCGATATGGAGCTCAATATTGAAGACACGTCTTGCCCTAGCAATAAAACCTCTAATTGAAGGTACGCTATTATGACATTTCCTACAGTAGATATAATATTTAGCTAATAACAAAATATGATTAATTAGAATATAGTCTTCTACAATATCAAATTTTCCAAATATCACATCAGACTCATTAATTGTCTCAACATGAACATAATTATCTCTTAGCCAGGACAAGACATGCTTCCAAAACTCAGAAGATATCCTGCAGGAGAAGAGTAAATGCTCGACGGATTCCGCTGCTTCTTGACAGAAAGTGCAGTTTGGCGATTCCACCACACCAATTAAATTAAGTTTCACGTTTGTAAAGATTATACAATTTAAAATTTTGTAATGAAATTCCCTGATCTTTGTGTCCAAAGTGCAATGAAAGGCCAAAGTGTAAGCCTTTTCCCAATCAATATCTATATTTGCGTAATTGTTTGACAATTTCTGTTTTGCGGTGGGCGCAATTTGCTTTTGCTGCAGAAAGATTTGATAGATCTGTTTAGGAGAAATATCAAGGATTGGCACTACATTACCACTTGGCAACTTAATAGTTGGGGTAATCGGTATGGGATTGGCTGATATGACGTTTGTAGATGCTTTAATAAGTGAGCGCCATTCTGCGGGAATCGAATTGATAATACTCATAAGAAAAAATCGTTGTTCAGGGTTTGTAAGTGAAGAGAAGTCGCACAAGAAGGAGTTGTGCGCAGAAATTAAATCCTTAATCTTCACGAAGCCTAAATTTACTATATCTCTTCCGTACATCGATTTTTTGTCATAACAAAGAAATTTGTTGTTCCAGATAATTTCGTTAATGATTTCCTCGTAAAAACTTGGAGTCCTCCCATTAACCTCCGACCACGCATCGAAGCATTCCTTATAATATGCTGGTAGACTGATTTTCAATTTAGAAGTTTGAAAGTTGCAATGCAATACAAAACGTCCTCCGACTGGTAACAGAAGTTTGTCTAGGATTACTTTCCAAAGACTTGAGTAATCCTCCAATAATTTCTTTAAACATGTTATTCGTTTAGCGCAAATCATAGATTGAATGTCCAACATTTTGAGTCCACCCATTTCTATATCAGATATCAATGCAAGACGCTTCACTTTGTCCTTCCCATTCCAAATAAAGTTGTAGAGAACTGAGTTTGCCTCTTTAATTAGTTCTTTAGAGACTGGTATAACCGATGCTCTGAACATAAGCTTTGGGATTGTGAAAGTTTTGACTATCTGTATTCTCCCTAAAAGGGAGAGCCCTCTCCATTTCCATACGTTGATTGATTCCTTTATACTTTTTAAAGTTTGACTAAAGTTAAGGTTGTTCCTTTGTCTATCATCATAACCAAAATATATCCCCAAGATTTTTATGATCTCACAAATACTATGAGTTGGGAAGTCTTTCTCCTGTAGGATATTATCTCCTAGAGGCATGATTTCTGTTTTTTCATCTTTCACTTTTAGGCCGGAACACTCTCCAAAAGAGTTGAGAATACGAAACAGATTTGTATAAGATGTTTTGTCTTTTAAGATACAGGTCATATCATCTGCAAATAGAGACAGTTTAATCATTTCTTCTCCAATTTTAAGCCCCTGTACATTGCAGTCCTCTCTTATTTTTATAGCTAAGGTCTCAAGCGCTAGGATGAAGAGGTAAGGGGAGAGTGGATCCCCCTGTCTGACACCTCTACCTAGTAGAAAAGGACCAGTCGTAAATCCATTGTTCATTACACAGCTAGATGCATTTTTATACAGAACACGCATCCACTGAATAAAAGATGGGCCAAAATTGAATTTGTGTAATGTTCTGATTAGAAATCGAAAATCTAGTGTGTCGAAGGCTTTTTCAAAGTCAATTGCGATCATAAATCCCGACCAACTGTTCCGTTTGGTGTAATCCACAATATCATCAATCCTTCTAATTGCGTCAAATATGGACCTACCTTTAACAAATGCATTCTGACTGGGATGTATTAAATTTGGCAAGACCTTTTCCAGGCGCTTCGCTAAAACTTTAGAAATAATTTTCGCATCGACGTTAATTAGCGATATAGGCCGCCAATTTTTAATTACTCGTTTATCCTTTCCTTTTTTTTCAATTAATGTGATTATAGCCTGTTTTTGTGAGTTTGAAAGTTCTCCAAACTCATAAGAGTAGTTGATGCAATCTACTAGAGGTTTCCCAATCAAAGACCAAAAAGCCAAATAGAATTCTATTGTTAGTCCATCGTTCCCAGGCGTTTTATTTTTTGGAAAGGATTGTAAGACATTAAAACATTCATTATACTCTATCCTTCCTTCACATACCATTCGCAACTCTTCAGTCAAGGTAGGAACTTCCTTTAAGTCATCTAGAAATGACGATAAATGACTATTATTCTCTTTGTAAAGATTGGAGTAAAAGAAATCTAATTCACTCATAATTGTATTAGGATCAACTGCTATTGTTCCGTCGCTTTTTAAAATTTTCCGCAAACAACTTTTATTTTTATTTGATTTTTCCAAATTCAAAAAATATTTGTTGTTCTTTTCACCTTTTTCGTACCACGTTGCACGGGAACGAACAATAGCTCCTTGAGTAATGTAATCATACAGTTGGTGGTATTCTGCCTGTAAGCATTCTAAATCTTCAACATTTTGTCTCGATGGATCATTGTCACACTTTTTGGTACAGTTCTGTAATTTTCTTCCAGTTCATTAAGTTTAGCTCTCCGGTTCCGAGCTTTTGTTTTGCTATAACTTATAGTGAGCTGTCGAATTTTGTATTTTAGCAAGTCCCATAAGACACGCCTATCAACAACATCCTTAAATTCTTCGAGCCAACTTTTGATGTTTGTGTCAAGGAGATCGCAATAATTAGTATCATTCACTAAAGAACAATTAAACTTCCAAAAGCTTGGACCGCGTTTACTGTCATCTATACAGTTAATCGACAATGTAATTGCAGAGTGATCTGATTTAATAGATGGTATTATGTCAACTGAAACAATGTCGTCCTGCAAAGAATCATTTAGCAACCAATAGTCCAAACGTCTCTGAATAATTGGGGTCTTCTGTCTCCACGTAAAGCATTTCTCCGTCGGATTTCTAACACGCCATATATCTATCAAATCCTGCTCCAAACAAATATCCTCCAGAATTTTGACTGATTCCTTCGTTTTCTTAATACCCCCACTTCCATCAAGATCTTGGTCAAAAATCACATTAAAGTCTCCACCGATAACACAAGAAGAATCCGCAAGTGTGAGCGAGCTTTTAAGCTCCTCTGAAATTTTGTTGAAAAAATCGCACTGCTCGGCACATTTATTTGGTGCATAGATGTTTAGAAGTGCAAATGGAGAATCCTGAATAAGAGCCTCTAGGAGAACATATCGACCTTGCGAGTCAACCTTTAAGGATTGCAGTCTGAAATCTAGCTGATCTTTAACAAGAATAAGAACGCCTCTACTATGATTAGTTCCATGGGAAAAGAATGTTTTGCCTTTCCACTGTTTTTTCCATTCATTCTCCACTTCTGGGGTGCTATACGTTTCCTGAAGGAAACATATATCGGCAGAAGATTTAAACAGCCAATTAAAAATAGACTTCCTTTTATCAAAAGAGCGAATTCCACGAGCATTTAATGATAAAAGTTTAAAGTTTATGTTTTGGCGCTCCATGTCCGACGAGATAATCTGTAAACTTCAAATGAGAGAAGCCAACGCAAACGGTTCTTTTGAACAACAGGCATAACACGCAAATAACAAAAGAAAACAGAACAATAAGAAAATAACAAACGAAGGCAATCAAACGTAAAACAAAAAGTAAACCTAGATCTAAATAAAGCAAGACAAATATTACAATAACAACTAGAGAACAATACAATACGAAAATAACACGAAAAACAATGACAAAAACTAACAATGGCCACAAAGAACAAACACTACACATACAAATAGAAATAAAATAGCGGCCAGCCAAAGCTGTTATTGCCACCTCTGACTGGCACCTTGCAATCTTGATCTTAATTAATAGCATTCTGGTTTTTGCTCCACAGTTCTTGGCAAAATAATAAAAACACAACTAGAAAATATATGTGGCCTAAATGATTTTTCGAATGTTCTTACATTTCAACACCGTCAATAAACAGTTTATCTGGCTCCGCTCTACTGAAAAAAGCGGTCTTACCGTCCTTTTTCGCTTGTTTAAATTGCTTCATCTTCTTCTTTCTTCTTTCCAAAATTTCACTTGGAAGGTCCGGCGAAATTCCAAAGTTTTTTCCTTTTAGCTTTCTAGCATTGGACATAACTTCTTCTCTTTGAGGATATTTCAAAAAGCGTGCGATTATTTGTCGAGGTTTACCACTGGAAGAAACACGCTTTCCAACACGATGGACCCTTTGGAATTCGATTTGGTCTGCATTTTCCATACCAAGCTCTGTTTTAAGGAATCCAACCAAAACCTCTCTCGCATCCTCCTCCATATCGGCTTCTTCTTTAATTCCGAAAAACCGAAGATTTTCCCGCCGCTGATAAACTTCCATGTATAGTTTCTTGTCCCGGAGCTGATTAATTTCGCATTTCAGCTTGTCAAATTTCTCCTTGAAAGACTCGCGTTCCGTGTTCGCAAAATCCAATCCTTCTTCCAGTTCTTTGATCTTTTTTTCTGTTTTGTTTTTGAAAGCCTCGAAACAATCCACCTTTGCCTGCAAATTACTAACTTTTTCATCAACTGCTTTTACATACCGTTCCAAATTCTCAAGTTTTTCCAACACTTGTTCAAGTTTCGGGATAACTTCCCCCGCCATATTCAGTATAGATAACACTTCGTCCGATTCACACAGTTCGGAATCTGAGAGCGAAGCGTCTTGTCTTAACTTTTTGCCATCTGGGGAAAGATTATCGTCTGTGGAAGATGCTGAAGAGCTTTTCCTCGATTTTCGTTTAACAGTTTCGGCCATACAACATTGCCAAGCAAGGAGCAAAATCGCACACGTCTACTCCGACATCTTGCCTCGACCCAGTCTCCGGTCGGATGATATATTTAGACCTAGTGTCCACTGTTAAGTTGTTAGTTGTCCGGTCGGATGATATATTTAGACCTAACAACTTAACAGTGGACACTACCTCTATTGCTTTCCCGTTGATAACAATGGGAGCAAAGTCCGCGGCTGATTTAGCGAACGAAATTCGTAGTTCCTTACACTTCAACTCGTTTAGCTGGAACTTGCTTTGGTTAGAGTTACTAATCAGTTCCTCCACATCAGATTGGATACGGCTGTCTTCCTTACTGTCAACACACTCTGCAATAGTTGTGTCATCCACGTATTTCCACAGTTCTGTGTTACTGGTGTTGATGTCATCAATCATGAGAATAAACAGCCACAGCCCGAGCTTGGTTCCCTGGGGCACCCCTGCCGGTACGTTTCTCCATTCAGACAAGCAATCTTCTCTCAATTTAACTCTCTGCGTGCGATCTGTAAGGAAATCGATGATCCAAAACGATATGCCAACCGGCATGTCCAGGGCCAGCAACTTCCTAGCGAGAAGCGCGTGGTCTATCAAATCGGAAGGCTTCCGGTAATCGAATAAGACGACCCTGACGGTGGATCCTGTACCATCAGTGTGTTTGGTCCAGGAGTGCACCATACTGATTAGCGCATAGATATTATCATATACTGATCTTCTAAAGGAGTGTAATAAAGTAGAATTGAACCTATCTGATGAAGATATTAAGTCAATCGAAAGGGAAACCGTGGATCAGGCCAAAGGGAGTGCTTTTTTTAGACACAGGGCTGGAAGAGGAGGGGCTTCCAAATGCCTTGCAGCCAGTCATGCAGATCCTTCACAGCCCTCCCAGTCTCTGATCAAAGCTATTTGTTATCCAGATATTTTTCGCCTTTCCACAGCAGCCACAAGATGTGGATGCAAACATGAGGATATTGCCATCGCAGAGTATGAAAAAACAATGCGAAAAACTCATGCTAACTTTGTTATGACTAAATGTGGAACAATTATAAACAAGAAGTACCAATTTTTACATGCCACTCCAGATTTCCTCTGTGAATGTGATTGCTGTGGACAGGGATGTGGCGAAGTCAAGTGCCTCTACTGCATAGATGGAGTTGACTTTGACAGCTATGTGCAAAAGAAATCTTCCTGTTTGCAGAAAAATGAATCTTGTTTCCAACTCAAAAGAGATCATGACTATTATTACCAAGCACAACAGCAAATCAATACAAGTGGGAGAGGATATCTAGATTTTATTGTGTTCGCCTCAGATGGGCAAACATCGAAATTTTTCTTGGAAAGACTTGCTCCAGACATGAAACACTGGGAAACACAAATTCACAAACTAGAGACTTTCTGGAGAATTTGCATATTACCCGAAATATTGGGAAGATGGTATACCCGAAAGATGGATTTAAAAGCCCAGCTTTCCCCAGAAGAAGTCGCAAAACCTGGTGACTGTTACTGCAGGGAAACAACTAGTGAAGCACCAATAACATGTGCCAACCACACATGCAAAATATCCAGATTTCATGCTGTTTGGGTATCAAGAATGTAACAGTTCCAAAAATGTGGTACTGCCCTCACTGTAGAAAGTTGCCTCAATTTACAAGGGCAAAAAGCAAGAAACTGCCTGAAATGAAGGATCAATTCCTAAGTGAGGCAACAAAACTTGCAACTATCTGCACATGTCAAAAAAAAGCACAGGCAAATGATAAACTGCTGAAATGTCATAATGAACAGCGCTCAAATGGTAAATTTTTTCATCTGTCATGCATGTCTTACAAACGTTATCCAAGCAATGCAAGAACAACCTGGCTTTGCTATAACTGCAAGATTACAGCACCTAAAAGTAGACCATCAACACCAGCTCAAGGGGATTCTGGTTTGGTAGGAGAACCAGCTGGAACACCCGATAGTGTAATGTCAGCCCCCATTATTAATGATTCAAGCTCCCAAAGTGATAATGATTTGAAGGCAGCTTCACGGGCACACCAATCAACATCGGTGCAAACACCCCGCAGGATAGTGATGAGGAAGGAGAATCATCCCCAAATCCTGACCCAGATGTTTTGTTTGTCAAAGAAACTGTCAACACAAATGTTAATAAGACGGGTTCACCAGGGAATCTGACCGAAAGAGAATTTGCATTGATGGAGGATACACATGGCTGGTTAGACTGTTCTATAATCCACCAGGCACAAATCCACCTTAAACAGTTAAGTCCGAACATTGAAGGATTTCAAAGGCCAACACTTGGTCCAATAAGAGCCTTTGACATTATCAGTGGTGAATTCATACAGATTTTGAACACTGGAGGTAACCACTGGGTATGTTCAAGTTCCATTGGCTGCTCATGTGGCCATGTTAATTTATATGACAGTTTTTTTCATGATGTTGTCTGTGACGACATTGAGGAACAGGCAAGAAGTCTACTCGGACAGGAATTCAGGGGAATTAATGTTGTCCCTCTTCAGCAGCAACTAAATGGATCTGACCGTGGGGTATTTGCTATAGCATTTGCTATGAGCCTTGTTTTTATGCAAGACCCCTTGAGTATTCAATTTAATATCCTGAAGATGCGTCTTCACCTTTCAAGCTTGGTCACCTGGGCCAGGTTGTTCGAAGCTGTGTTAACATAACCCAGGTTTAGTGCGAAATTTGAACGCAGACGTGAAAGCTTAGAAAGTAAATTCAGTTTAATTCTTTTTGTCAACAAGTTGATGATTGGATGCCCTTGAAAATAACAGAGAAAATTATCTGACAAAATGCTTTTGAACAAAAGAAAAAGAAACCAGGGTTAGAATTTAACCCCAGGTTAGCGCTAACTGGCGTTCGGCCCTGAAACTCATCTTGCTTGAATGGATTTGCAGCTGACTCCCCACAGAGCCGCAGTGTTTTTAATCACCCTCTTTTCATTCATATTACTTTTCAGGCTTAAGTAACAACAACTACACTTTTAACAAGCTTGCTACACTTCTTGGCTATGTATTTAGGTGTACCGTAAATGGACTGGTGCTCAGGCAAGATGTATGGCTAATTCGGACAACTTAACGAGTTATTACCCATTAAAGAAATCAATCAAAACTCACAATAGGAGGACAGAGGTTAACAAGGGCAGCACAAACTCGAATTATCTTGTCAATCAGTGGGGCTTTGCTCTTGTCCTCACATGCTAAGTAGTCAGTTGACAGAGTACTTTGTAAGATTGTGTACTTTTGTCTCAGAATTCCAATAACTCTCTCCACATGAATTCTGACATTGGCGATTTTACGTGTCTTTTCTACATCGACTGGATCCAGCTGTTCTTTGCCCCTGGTAAATGCAGGGACGTTCAGTTCTGCCTGGTGAAACCACACCTGCTCGTGGACAGTGAAACCTCTGTCTGCAAGGACAAGATCCCCAGAAAGTAAATTTTTTAAAAAGCCACAGTTCTCTGTAAGAAATTTGTCTGATGTGCACTCCCCCAGGCATCGCTTACAAATGATATTGTTCCTTGTGGTGTTATCCCAATCAACACTTTCGCAGTGTTATGGTGTTTGTAGTTCGAAAAAGTCTGTGCTCTTGCTAAAAGATTGGATGGCCTATCAATAAATATCTCGAAACAGTCAATGATCACACTTGTCTTTAGACCAAAAGAATCAATGAAACATTTTGGCATTGTTCTTTGAAGCTCTTCACTACTTGGCCAGGAAATTAAAGGAGATAAACGAACATCCATGACAGTTAACCAGGTGACAATAATGCGAGAAACAACAGTTCTAGAAACATCAAAATGATAAAAAGATAAAGATATAAAGATCTTGGTGTGGGACGGCCAGCCGAAGTTTTATCAACACCAGAACAAACTCCTGAAATTTACTCAATGACAGGGAGTGTCTGTTGACATGTGGAGATACAAAGGAGAATGTTTCCATTAAAACTTCCCTCGAGGGTAACCCAGCGTAAAAGCAAACTTTACCGTCATCTCCCTCAAAAAATTCCTGTTTAAATACAGTGGATTTTTCTGGCATCCAAGGTTTAGGCTTTCGAAACATGTAATCACTTTGCTCAGTTTGCGTTGACCGTGATTGCGTGAGTTTGCTTGGCTCAGTTTGCATGGCCATGTTGTTCCCCTCTTCCTCCTCATCTGGAACCTCTGCCAAATCTTCTCCATCTTGAACCGCGAAAGTAATATCCCTAATTCTATTGCCATGGGCTTCTGATTCATCTTCCCTAGACATTTTTTCTTTAACAGCCTGATCCTGTTCTTCACGCTCCCTCTTGAGTTTACGTCTTTCTCTTATTCTCTGGGCTCTTTCTTGTTGTTTCTCTTGTTGGTCTGAACTCTTTAACTTGCTGTGGCCCAAATGCAAGCTAGGCACCCGTCTAGATTGAATTTATCCCAGGGGGAAGGTGCTTTTCCAGAGTGAAAATGAATTCCACAAACATGGTCGTTTTTCAAGCTTGCTTTCTGTCAAGTCATCATGACTTATGGCCGCTAACCATCTATTTCGCCGTTCATTCGACAAAGTTTCCGTCTGCTCGCCTTGACAAGTAAAAACTTTAGGCACCCTACAAAAACTAAGGTTTGGACGTCTCTTTTTATCGTAGGAACATCCAATGATCAGACAAAACGAAGGCATCGCTAGAAGACGCGAGGAGTCATGTGACAGATTTCACTCCTCCAATATGGCGTATGTTTTCACCTACGTCATAGTCATGTGACCGCACAGACACTATAATAGTTGTCCTGTTTCCTAATGTCCTTTGGTAAAATGTTCCAGATTCTAGGGGTGGCTTCTTTGAAAGTCCTGTCTCCAGGTGTCTTCTTTGATCATGCACTATAATCCTCGAGTAACATCTCCCCGTCTGATCTAAGATTATATCTGGTGGTACTCCTAACTTTTATTTGATCCTGAAGGTATTTGGGTGCATTGCCATAGATACACTTATGGGCAAGCATTGCTATCTTAAAATTTACCCTATATGTTACTGGAAGGCTCTGCATCCACAGTCGTTGGGGGGTTGGCTCCATGGATTTTATCCATGGTCTTCTGATCTCCGAAGATGACCTCGATCATGACGATAATGCTGACTGTTTTGCTAACCAATAATTTTTACTAATATATTTTTAGAAGCTACAGTGAAAGGCTGTTCTTCTCATCTTAGAAGATCTGAGTGAATAATACGAATAACTGTTTTTGTGGGAAATGATATTACCTTTGTTGAGCACTTCCTTATAGTCTTAGACTTGTGTCAAACATCTGAACTGTGGAACACTCTTTGAAACTCATCAGCTACAAGAAAAACTGAAAAACGTTTTTTCATTTCTGGTTAGAATGGAAAAGAGTCAGTGTAAGAGCCATTAAGTTATACCAAGTATAAGGCAAGAAGTTCATGCGTCTTTCTTTTTTTTGTGCATGGATACGCAGTAAAAACACCAAAATAAGGAACAAAATTCTAGCATATAAATAAAGCAATATTGATACACCTGTTTAATTATTGCTTGCAATATCTTGCCAATCAACTTTTTCTTCGTCGAAGATGCATCAGTAAGAAATTTCAAGAAATTTCAAATTTCGTCACTGAAGGGCACTACGCAGGGCATTCTTTTCCATGTTTACTGATACAAAATTGACAAAGTATTTGTCATTCACTTCAACTTCCAGGATGTAACTTGGCTATCACCACAGACTAACTTCTTTACCCAAACATTCTTCGAGAATTTGCTCCCTCTGCCATGACCACGTCGTTTACAACAGGTATTAGGTACAATCTCTGCACTCTGAAGAATGTGGCGTCTGAAAGAAGAACAGACCCATAAATCTTGTTGTTTTTTGAACTTTGTTCCCTTATAGCTGGTTCTATCGCATATCCATGCTACAGACGACTTAGAGATGCCACATTTCCGTGGAATTTCACGGAGCGATAGCCCCGTATTTTCTTTAAGAAACCAAACTCTGACCCATTGTTGGGCGGAAATGTTTCCGGTATGCACCATTACATACTGTGAAACCATTTGCTCCTGTAACCACTTGACTGTTAATCTCGTTTATTCTTTAAAATATTGTACGCGAGACTAGCAATAAAGCAGGTGTTAAGTCAGTTTCAACAGTTTTCGTACTCTTCAGCACACTTGCACATAGCTGTACATCTTAGGCTAACCTTCTGACAGCCACAGCCTCCTCTACAACGCTTCTTACAGCCGCACTTTACTAGCTCTTGGCATGACTTTGTGATTTCTGACAGTGTTGTCCAAAAGCCCACCACTCGCCACTTTCCGATATCCATCCCCAATCTTGTGGGCTAGGAATAGGTGGGTTTGGCATGAGGGCTTGTCCCCAGATGTGGCCAGCCTGGTATGCAGTACGCTTGACATGTTTGGTAATGAATCTTGCGTTGGAGGAGGGGTGTCAAAATTTCGAGCCTTACGGGTAAACAACTGCTTTCTGGTGTCATTTACAGATGAAGACCTGCTTGTTCTTTCATATAGTAAAACGGCAAAGCATTCAGGGGTTGACACCCACCCTTCGGCTATTTCTGTTTGAGCTCTGGACAAGGCGATAAACACAGGGGTGACTTCTGGAAAACTCTTCCAGGCGTCCAGCGGGGTCTTCTTGTTTTGCCCATAGAAACAGGACACCGTATTGCATCCTGCGAATGTGTGGAATGCAGGTAGGGCAAGTGCAGCGTTGTTAGTAAATGTGTTGGCAATCTCGTGGGCTGCAAGATAGCGAAGATGTTCCCCAGTACCAAATGCTACCCAGAGTTGGATGCTCTCTGAAGCAAGCGCCTGTAACTTCTGTACCAGAGTCTCGGCCAGTACTGATCTTGGTGAAGCTGGATTGGATAGCATCCGCAGTATGGAGAAACATTCTTGTGTCAGCTTCTTCATGGATGGTGCCAGGCTAGAGGTCTCATCTCGTGGAAGGCTCATCAGTACGCCTCTTGCATACGTAGAGATCTGTCTCTGACCCGAGTTAACAGAAGTAGCGCATTGTGCAAGGAATCTAAAGAGCTCCTGCTTGTTCTGATCTTCATGAAGGAATTCTTTCCAGTTTCTTGGAAGCTTATAATTAGCTGCGATTAGTCGTACTCCAGATCCACGTTTGCTGCGAGTTGTTGCTTTCAGGCTGTTCTCCACCTATTCGTCCCAGACAATATCAATGCGTTTCACATGTTGAAGCTGAGCAGTGACATAAGGAATAAACTTATTTGAGGCATATTCGGAAAATGTTTTTTCTTTCCCTGTGGGGTTAAGCAAGTTTACCAGTGCTGCTCCGTCCATACTAATGACTTAACAATTGGCTGGGACTACATTCTTGGGAGTAGTTAAAGCTTGAAGACAAGAGGCTAACTGTTCTTGATCTAACAATTTAGCAGGGATGAGTGTCTTTTTCAAAAAGGAAAATAAAGTAGTTTCTAAAGATATGAGTACTGAAAAAATGGCAGAATATTGGTATCAATCAATCAGTCATACCGGATACAATTGAGGGAAATGTTTTCCTGAGGCTCCCAAGCTGATTCGTATGGAGAGTAACCTCTCCATAAAACTTAGTATTCAGGAGAACCCTGTTATCTAAAAATATAAAAGCAAAACGCCCAAACGTTAAAATGAAATCATCCTTTCTTCTCCTTCTCTTTTGAAAGTAGCTTATATAGCTATAGCCGGTTAATTTCCATAAAATAACTGGGGTTTCGATGTCGCATGCAGCAATAAAAGCTTACGGTTCCAAAGCTTTGGCCGATTAACAAGGCTTAAGTTTACACGAATGAAAGAATTCAACTTACCGTGGCGTTTTCCCTTCGAGCAATGAGTCGCTCCACTTCCCACAACCTTCCTATTCCTTTCCGCTTGCTTTTTTACATCTGCGGAAGTACACCAATGCTTGATACGTTATTTAAAGTGGCGTAAAAACCCTTCTCTTTTCTCTCTCTAGCTGCCATTTTGATTCACAACTGAAAGAATGTACCCGAGCTGGTACACGGGCTGAACCAATCAGATATCACGAAAAACAAAAGCATGATAGACAGCTTATATGATATGGTCAAGTATGTTGGGAAAAGCATCACCCAACACGATTCAACTTTTCTGGCAATGGTGATAGCGGGCCCTGCAGCCGCAATGCTGTCGCCTTCATCTAGTCGCGATACGTTTACGTCCTTGGGCATGCAAACTGTTTTAAATTGTCTGCAAGTGTTTGATAGCCTCCACCTTTATCTGCTCGCCATGAGTCTGCGGGGCACTGAAGTCCTTCCTTGTTTGATTCCTGGCAGATAACGCACAGCTCCCAATCGGTCGCATTGCGATTACAGTCGTCCATGAGGTTGTTTGCAACAAAATAAAGGTTTTTAAATTAGACAAAACTAATCCTTTCACCACTTTACCAGTACTTATAGTTCACCTGTAGTCAGTCTCATTTTAAATTCCTTACCAAGCTGGAACAATAATGTTAAAGTCCCTGGTTTGGTTGCGTATTCGTTATTAAAAAAAAGTAACACTTTTCCAATTCTGAATTGAATGTTTTTGGATTAACTGATGACTAAAATTTATATTAAACTCCATAGAATAATCTTAATATGCAATCTAACTGTTCATTTTTACCTTAAGAGAAAGAAGCCAGTAATCTCCTTTCTGGCACCCGATAAAATTTGCCTCTTTGAATACTTGTGGCTGCCCTTGCAGCTGATAATCAGCCTTTAAATGTGATGCTAGCAACCGAACACTTGTTGACGTCACTTTCTCTCCAAGCATAAACGTGCCTCCCCCAAAACTACTACGTAATGCATCGATAAATCGTTGCTTGGAATCGAAAACACCAACATTTAACACGACGGTCCTGGAAGCATAAGCCCGTTAATTACGGAATGTTGAATCATGAAGTAACTGACTTGTGCGTGTGTGGCATTTCAAGAAATCAAAAACATTACACTTCTAATCTGTGCACCACTGGCACCACAAGACTTATATAGTTTGTCATTACTTTCAAAATAATCTTGGAGTATGCGTATAATTGTTTGGGGCACCAAACCACAAAACCTTCAATCCTTTAATAATATTAATATATTAACTAGCAAGTATACACCTGGCACATTTCTCGATAGCCTTGCAAGGGTTGTGTTTCTAGTTGTCGTCACTCGACTCTCACAACCAGCAATTTTTAGTCCATGCACGTGGGAAAAGTAAATTGTGTTGTCTCACATTTCAATTTAAAAACAAAGTACCTTATGTGTGCCTGGAACAGCTGGGAAGCTGACTACTATCTTTTTACCCTGTGGGGACTTAACACTACTGTAAAAAGTAGATTGAGTTTGATTGTCCGGGTGAACGTAGTCCTGAATAGGATTGTTGTTGTTGACAGTGACTCCGTTCAGGACTACGTTCACCCAGACGATCAAACTCTATCTACTTTTGAAATGACTCCTGGGTTCAAACCTTTCACAGTAATTACTATCAATAGTTTGTGCTATCAATCTTGTTAAAAAAAAAATCAGCCGAAGTCAGAAGTCGAGAACTAATCAGTCAGATTTGAGAACTAATCTGCTATTTATGACCAAACAAAGCAACGCATAAAACATGTGATTGACAGCTAATTAATTCTGACAACCACAATTTTTGCAGTCTGGAAAAGACTGGGAAAAAAAAATGATCCAAACAATGGGCCTGCGCGCTGCAAGTGCTACAGACGTTCCGAAATTTAATTCAAAATGGAGCAACTCTATGGAAAAATTTGCCTTATTGCAGGAATAGCGTTATTACAGAAATACTGAATCTGGAATAAATTTATCAGCCGATTTTTCCCTGAAATAATAGTTACCCCTGATACATTAGCTGTGATTACACTACAGACTTTTACCTAGGTAAAACAGATTTACCTAGGGCAGATTCATTAAAAATTCCCAAGGTAAATTCACCTCGGTTTTCTTTACCTGGGTAAAAAGTTCTGGGAAGGTCACACTACTGATATCAGCTCCCAAGGTTTTAACGCACAGTTGAATATTTTGACGCGTGAATCGTGAATTCAAGAAAGCAAGATTCTCAGGGATCTAGCCGATCAAAGAGACGTTTTTTCTTTATAATTATCATTAAGACAGGGAAAGACGTAGACGACTGGTGCCCAAATTAAGAAATGGTAAACGTGCAGCGTGCAACCATGGAGTTATGGATGCACCCGGGAGGTTGCTAAGCACGAAAGAAGCGTAAGACTCTAGCTTCTTGAGTGCTTAGCAAACCTCCCAAGAGCATCCATAACTCCATGGTTGCACAGCTGCAACGTTTACCATTTCTTTTATAACATAATCAAAAGAGAAAAACATTATTTTCCATTTGCCTTCGGTTGACTCATCGGTCCAAGTTGATGTATGCTGCCATCTGCCCGTGCGTAAACAAATCATGTTCTGTTTTTCAAAAACTTGCCTTTGAGTTTTTCTTTCGCTCAATCAACCGTTCACCGTCTTCAGGTAAACTGCAAAACGTTTTTTGTTGTTATTCTGAATGGCATCTGTCTACTTGATCTTAATATTAGGGTAAAAACTTTGAAGGAAAACTATAGCTGCAAGTATAAACACCAACTAAAAAGACTCTAACAAATAAGCTAAAACTAAATAAATGAAATAATTATCAAGCTTATTTATGTGACAATTTTTGAAATAAACATAAAGTAGAAATGAGAAAATTTGACTGTAATTCCTTTAGTATAACAAGTAGCACTATTTTTAAAAGAAATTAACAAGCTTTGTATCGAAATCTGTCTGGGGAAATCCTGCTATGAAAGTCAAAGTTGCAACTGAAATTCGCCAACACACAGCCGGCGCTGAAACGGTTGTTTTTCGACCATTCTCTGAACGACTGTTATGAATGAACACTGAGGAACAAAATAATACACACAGAAGTTATTTTTTGAAAAATTTATTTGAAAACCCAGGTGTTTTTGTACTCAAATGAAATTCGCTTATTCCAGTGTAATGTGTCCGTTTAAATTCAACTAAAATTTGTAATCGATGCGATGAAAACTTCACAACAAAGCTGTCTCGAATTTGAGCGTGTTTCCTAAAATATTTGCTTGAATTTAGCATCAGCTTGACCAAAAAGTCAATAACACAATGCTAATTGATAAATTTACATTTCAAACAGACTTTCTCTTCTACAAAAAACACAAAATGTACCTTGAATCTTCGCTCGCTTGATTTTCCTTCAGCCGATTCTAGCCGCGCGGTAAACAGTGATTAATTCGTCCAGGGCAAACTTGTTGCTTGATCTTTTGTCTTTTTTCCTTCAAAACGACAGCTTAGTATTTTCTTCAACTTCAACTTTTCATCTGTCCTTTTCATCAGTGTATTTTACCGTCAGGAGAGGAGATTTGTTGAATTTGCCTAAGTTTTACCGCGCTAGCTCAGCTTCTTGGGGTGCACCCACGGGCTAATGGTAGTGGCTAACTGACCAATCAGAGCGCGCGATTTGCTTTTGTTCTGTTATAAAAGAGTTTTTCACAGCGTGAGCTATGTCCGGTTCTGTCATCAAGACCTTCGCCGATGAGCGGCTATTGGCTATCGCTTTGGGGTAGCTGTCAAGGGAAACTCTGTTGTTCTCGAGACATATTCAAGCCCCACAGAATAAATTTTCCCCGAGGTAAGTTACCTAGGGAAAAATCAGTCACATAAAAAATCAAGTTTCCCTAGGTAAACTGTCAACAAGTCGAGTCTACCTAGGTAAAAAGTCTGTAGTTTGACCACAACTCACCTTTGTCGTGAGACAAAGGTTTAAGCTCAATATATAGACACACGTACTTGGCCGCTGGCTTAAATAAATCTAGTGCCACACGATATTTGCGCACTATTTTGCTACCTGAACCAGATCAAGAATGCCTGTAGCAAAATCCAATCACTCAAAAAGAAAATTTCATCAATACAAAGAGGCACTGTAGAACACGTGCTTGAGATCCTGTCCAACACACAGTATAAAAATCACACATCATACATAATATCAACGTAAAAGCTTTACCTTGATTCCAGCTTTCCTCGAATGATTGTTGAGCAAACACAAACCCACTGCCCTGCTTCCTTGACACTCGAGTTTATCTCGCCCACAACTTTCAACGTAAAGTCTCCAAATAGGCATAAGCCGCCGGAACCAAAATAGGTTTTACCATCGTGAGTAATGAACTGGATTTCGCCTGAGATACCCTGAAAGTCAAGGAATTAAACTGAGAATTTCACAGAAAAACAACGGGAATACTAAAGCTCTGCGCAATCACCCGGGGTCAGTAGGCTCAGTAACTATCTTAGCTTAGCGGTACAGCTATTTCCTAGATAGAGTAGGACTAAAGATTATCGACCAAGGCCACATTCCAGGAACTGCGAATTACCAAACAGAGAGAGAAAAAAGCTAAAAACAAAAAAGAAAGGTTAATAATGCACCTCTACTGGTTCTTCGTCTGACATGATACAGAGAATTCAGTGAAATCCCGTCCTGATCTATAAACTCGCAAATCACGGCAGTGTTTCTCAAAGAATGAATGTCACATGGAACGTTTCACACTGTTGCAGGGTGGCGAACCCCGGCAGATTTCTGATGTCAGTCAATCAGTCTGTCACTCTGGTATCCCCACCTTTTCCTCAAAGAGCATCCCTCTTATATGGCGCGCTTTCCATTTAGTCAAAATTTCCGGAATTTCCACCGCAAATGGAACACGCGCGTTTCGTCAGTCCCACTGGAAAATTACCCCCAAAAAGTGAAAAGCCTACAAAGGGTGGCCCGTTTTCCCGGTTGAAATTTCGTGTTCCATTTACACGTTTCTAAAAAAAATGTATCCAAAAAGTCACTTCTCATATTCTACAAACCATTTTTTAAGGCTAATTATTTTCCAATATATACACCTTTATAGCCAGTAATCAACGGCAAAATGTTTTCCATGTATATGTGAAAACGTTCCACTTAGCCATTAAATAACGGCTAAATATTTCCAGCATATATGTGCAGAAGTGCTAACCTAGCCGTTAATTAACGGCTAAATACTGTAAACTGCCGCTTATAAGCCCTGGGCTTATACAAGTTTTGGGTGTGCTTATAAACGGGGGGGCTTATATCTGGATGGGCTTATAAGCGGACGAAAAAAAACGTTTCAAAATGAGCAACAGCACTGTTGGTCGACGTATGATTTAAATTTGTTACTCTTAAAATTGAAGCCTTAAAAAGGCGGCAATAAATGGAATTCAGTTAAATAAACTGGAGGGGGGCTTATATCCGGATGAGCTTATAATCGGATGTATTTTTTTGTTTGCATGTAGGTGGGCCTATAACCGAGGGGGGCATATAAGGGGATGGGCTTATAAGCGGCAGTTTACGGTATGTCTTCAGTGTATTTGTAGAGGAAGTCAAACTTAGCAATTAATTTACGACTAAATAATTCCAATATGTATGTAGAGGAGGTTAAACTTAACTTAGCCGTTAATTAACGGCTAAATAAATAATTCCTATGTATATATGAAACAGTTCCACTTATCCATTAAATAACGGATAAATATTTTCAACATATATTTACAGAAGTGCAAACCTAGCCGTTAATTAACGGCTAAATATTTCCCATATATATGTAGAGGAGGTTGAACTAGCCATCAAATAAAGTCTAAATATGTTCGTATTATAAGGACCGCGCAAGGGAGAGGCTGGAGAGGTTCATTACCGGCCAAGAGGTGGTTTTTATAGTAGGTTGCGAGTCTCGCTCGCAGCCGTTTTTTGTCTCTTCATGCTAAATGGCTGTGAGGGAGGATGAAAGGATAAAGAACGTCAGAAGCTAGTGAAACCTGGAGAAGGCCGTGGGCGAACGACTTTCGTTGTGTGGCTGACTGGAAAATATTTCTTTTTAGCAAGAGTGATCTTAGCGTAGGGGGCTTTTGACACGGTAGAAAGTTTCAAGTTGGAAAACAATGAAAAGTTGAATCATGTGGCCGTCTGGCCTGTATTTGATGTTCTTTTCAAGTCTGTGTGTTTCTACTTTCTCGTTCTTGATTTGCCATTGAGCTCTTAATTAAAATTTTTAGGCCAACTAAAAAAAAAACAAAACAAACAATTGTTTCTCGTCCCATTACATTTGTTTAGTAGTAAGAGTGACTTACAGCTAATTTCTTGTAATGTCTGTAGACAAAATTTATCGCGAATTTAGCTGTTGTCTAAACACTGATGATACTATTGGTAACAACCACTGCAACATAAGAACCCTTCGTTTGCAAAGCCAATAAGTCTCTGGTTAGTAAGGGTTGAAGGGCCACTTGAGGAAGATGGGAATTCCGAACGTAAAAAGAACGATGCCAAAGTCTGTCCTCCTTGGATCGGCGCATATCTTAAGTAAAGTAAACAGATGTTTATTGAGAAAACCAACCTAATAAGTTAGTGGTTCAACAGAAGAGTCCTTATTAACCTATGATGGCCCAGGAGGGTCACAGTCCAGTATTGGTTTTCGGCAGTCCAGTTATGGTTTTACACAGTCCAGTATGGTTTTAAACAGTCCAGTTATGGTTTTACACAGTCTAGTTTTAGTTCTTGTACAGTTTTAATTTTTACAGAGTCCAGTTTTAAAATTTACAGAGTCCAGTTTTATTTTTACACAGTTCAGTTGTATTTTTTTACACAGTCCAGTTTTATTTTTTTTCTAATTAGCTACCAGATCTCTCTAATCATCTACCAAAACTGCAGGAATTTCAATTCGGTGCCATCTTTGATTCCAATGAACAAATCTATCAAATTTTTAATAAATAAAAACGGTAAAAAAACAACAACAACGTTCGGCTGTTTTGCCAGCACCCGACTTTTAATGGAGTCACGTGCACCAATGTTAACGTTGGTGTTGTCAACTCCCAGTCCTGTTACGAAATTCCAAGAAATTTCATATTTCTGAAAAAGAGCATCAACATGTTGAAAGATAGTCGCAGCTGTTCCACTTGTACTTCCTTCTATGAGGTTCATGTCCAAAAACTTTGTCATTACTCTGTTGAAGTTCACATCATAAATGCAGACTGTGAGGAGATACGTTTTTGCTATTCCAGTGTGATTACTTCCATCAATCATAAAACTGAATGGAAACTTCTTCATATCATCTACCAATTCCGCCTTAAATTCGTCTCCAAGGCAGTTAATAATGGCAGAAGTCTTAGTACGGCCACAAGCAAAATTTTCAGCTGCAGCACTACCTTGGAATTCAGATTTAACAATTTGTGTCAGATGGTCTGATAAATTGAAAAATGTATTGTGTTGAACGATCATCATGTCCATTTTAACCTCCGCTTGTATTGATGGATGAACAGTTGTCGGATCCTCCTCAGCCGGTTTCTGCAAAAACCTGCGTAATGAACTATTCGTTGCTGCTTCCTATTCACTTTATGCTTTGGGGTACCTAAAAGCCATGATGAAAAAATCTTTAGAAATCAATCTTTACTTGCGTGTTTGGCAACGTCATTCATGCCTCCTTGCACACACGAGAGATTTGAATTGCAACAACTGTAGTGGAACTTGTACTCCTTTTCGTAAACAGACGTAGGACAAGCCTTGAGGAATGGATTCGTCTTCTCCCACTCCTTGGAGTATCTGGTTTTATATTTTTTTGTCTTCTTCCTGTCCTGCTTCTGATCATTATTACGGCTATCTTCTGAAGAATCACAGTTAGAACCTCCAGAGTCTCGGTCAGGATGCTTCGCCTTGTCTGCCATGATTTTGCAGCTAAGTCGGGTAAGACTGCTGACCTTATGAGCCTGCACAGTCATAACTTACCATAATGCTCTTCGCGAAGAAAGTAAGTATAATATGAGTGTTACACAGTGACAGATCGCCAAAAATTCTAAAGATAAGCAATTTTTCCCCAGTTTCAGAATTTTACAATAAACCGGGAGAATTTGGTAAAAATCGGGAGAGCGGGAGGCAAGACATCAAATCGGGAGACTCCCGATCAAATCGGGAGGGTTGGAATCTCTGTAAGTAGAATATTATAAATAGATTAAATATATAACCCATCACCAAAAATCCAATTACACTTAACGAACATTAGTCAGAAACAACTCCCACTTCCAAAAAATGAAACTTTTAACAATATATTGAAATGTTTACTGGTCAAACTCACACTCACCATTTTCACTGCAAGTAGTTGTCATCTTTTCTGCAGCGCTTACAGACTTTGAAGAAGTCCCAGATAACTCTAATAAACGACCAACCTCCCCGGTCAGTTCAGTTTCAATGCAAGAAAAGACGCGATAGTAGTACATAGGGCTAACCTGGTCGGTAACCAATCAGAACATGAGAAAGACAATAGGGGTATTGTTTAAGAGGGTCACGTGTCTCATTAGCATTGGAACGTAATCACTTGTGTTCACGTGACCCATTTCGACCAATCAGAGGGCGGGATTGACATCATTTGACCCTGGGTCCCAGGCATGGTGTAAAGAACACACGCACACACAGGTTCAGACGTTGAAAAAATCATTTTTTAAAACAAAATGTCGACGGATGGCCTAGGTCACAAGCGGGACGTGTGTGAGGTCCAAGTGACGTCACGCCCTTGACATGCATGAAATTACAAATCTAACACAATATATCCTCCTACCGAAATGATCAATACAAGCATTTGTCAAATGTGTCAGAAATGATCGTATTGATCATTTTAGGATCGACTCACCAGATGTCAATTTTGAACGGCCTTGCGCATCAATTGTACACGTTAATGGCGGATGTCGTGATTCATTAGTAATACGAAATTGTTTTGTGAATTGCAATATGGTGCAAAGAGACGGTGGAAGTTCAAAGAGAGTCAGAAAAAACGAGATCGATCAAGGGTCCTCGCTGAAGCAGCGGAGTTTCTCGCTGCCTGTGAACAAAAGCGAAAGAAGCCAAAGAATAGGACTGCTTCTGTTTTTTGGAAAAACCCGTCAACCGGTTTGAGAACTACTCACTCAAAGTATCGCCCTAGAAAAGGCCATAGGGCTTCGTCAGTTATTCCTGAAGCAGGTGAATTATACTTGAAATTCTTAAACATTTTACTATTATATTAGGTGGGCTAATTTAGATGGTTTGTATCGGCTTTGTAATATAAAAACAGTGGAGCCAACATTCCAGGATGCTGATCACTCTTCCCTGCAGATGAAACGGATCATGCTTCTCAAGGTAGTTTATACATATTATAGTCAATCAGTTTTTTTTTCCGTTTCGTTCTATCACCAAGGTGTTAAAAGGTAAACGCAATATGTCCTGTTAAGTACGAAGAGTCGTTTTTGTCAGTCTGTGTTTGATGATCTTTGTGATTTAGGTTTCTTTGTTGGAAAGGTGGGACTATTAATTGTTCATTAGTCCTCGAACAAATTTTAAGAGTTTTTCTATAGCATGCTTGCTGATATACACAGTAAAAGCTGGCCATACTTAATCAACAGTCTGTCATTGTACTTTGACATTGCTGAGAAAATGGATTAATTCCATTGTTGTGTTTCCCAAGTTGTATATACCCATTTACACATAATTATTAGTTTTTTCCCAGCAATTATGCTTTGTATGTGGCTGGTTCTTTGAGCAGGCAATGTAAAGTCAATCCTAAGTGGGTAAGAGTGGCTTAATTTTCCTGCACACAATTTTTTTCCCACATGGAAAAAGTCCCCTTGGTGGCTGGATATTGTTTTCTGTCATGGCCCCTACAGATGCCCAAAAAATAATTTGGCTACATAACCTTCCATCTTTCCCTCCTGCTTTGTCAACAGAATGCATATATGTTTCTAAAACGGAAGTTAGGAGTAATACAGTCAACTCTCTCTTAACAGACACCTCTATAAGATGGACACCCTTTTTAGAATGGCACCTAAAGTGTGTGCCTGCCTTTCTTTACTCCCTTTTTTTACTCTCCATAACATGGACATCTCTGTAAGACTGAGACACTTGGCGGTCCCAAAGGTGTGGGTCATAATAATAATAATAATAACATAATTTATATAGCGCTAACTCCACTAAAGGTAGAGGTAGTTGTCCAGGCATATTTCTCTGCTCAGCCCTAATTTTGTACCCAAATCTCTTGTTCACCAAGCGGAAGGCAACATCTGCTCAAATCCGATTTGTACACATGATCGCCTGAAATCCTCAATTTTACATGTTTTTAACAACAAATTTGATAAAGCTGTGAAGTTTTCTCTAACAAAACGTGTTTATGCCCTTTTTTTATGATTCAACCAACTAATATTATTGTGTACATGTATGCAAAACTGTTGGTCCATTTCATTAGGTTATTCTTTAAAAAAAAAATGTTTATTTAATTTAATTCATGTTTTGTTGGTTTTTCTAGACTTAAGTCAAATTTTGAGTGAATGCACTGCTTTATTCTCTCAATCTCTTCCATCAACACCGTGGAATGAAAGGATATCAAATGTAGGTCAATCTTGGGCAAGTGTGCGCCCCCAAATCATGAGGGCAGTTCTGGAAAATGAATTTCTTAGAAGCCGTGTGTGTATGGTGTGTATGGAGGCCCAAGGCCTTGTTAAGTGTGTTCATTGTGGAATGAAGATCCTGTGCACACAATGTGATGACGAGGAGCATAAGAAAAATCCTCTTCATGACAGAGAAATATTCCATGATGGCCACCCAATGTTTCACTGGACAGCAATGGTGACTTAATTACAGTGGGTATGTGTTGTTTTCTCATTTTTTTAACTACAGTTAAACCTGCTGAGACATAAGCGTTCACCCAAAATGTGAAGAGTTAGTGATCGCTTACAGATGCTACACGGAATCGCTTACTGGTTCAAACACAGAATTATTTTGTCAAGGGACAATATCAAGTTATTTCTGAGTTATTGATTTTTATGGCTCATGGATGTAATTGGTTCTTTTTGGTGTCCTTTTACTTACTCTTTTGTTTATTTGCAGCAAGGCATTTTGCACACAATATGCTATTTTTTTGCCCCAGCTGTACGTCTACTGGTGAACCCATGTTAACATCTGAAAATTGCATAGTGGTGACTTCCGAGGGTTAGTTTATTAAATTTGTTATGTTTTGTTGTAAGTTGTTTAAGTTTTAGCTAGAAGGGTGTCCTGCCATCCTGACCTATGCATGGATGCCCATTTTTGGAAGAAATACAATAAAAATGTACTTAATCTCAGAAAATGTTATGGGAAAACATGCCGTCTGGATAGCCAGTGTTCAATGTCTAGCTAAAAGCCTGGTTTTTGTTGCTGTGATTCCAAAAAGTACAACTAAAAACCATTTTCCCCCAGCTTATCACAGTCCCTTTTTTCATTTCTTTTGGTCTTTTTTATCTACAGGGAGATATGATGTAAATTTCTGCATCTTTCACTGTAAGGATTGCAAAAATGTCTTCTCACCTCTGGATTCCTCCAATCTAATTCAGGCAGGCTATTGGCCAGGCTCAATTTCCTAAATATGTTTTTTCTCAAGACCTGTTTTTTAAGTGGGATCTATTGCAGAAAAGACTTCCAGGATCATCTGAAAGTGGTTTTTTAAGATCTCTGGAGGATTTCTCTGTTATTAGAGGAAGGGTAAGCTCATTTTACAATGCTTACTGAATAAGCAATGGATAAATTTACAACCTTGAACTTTCTCTGCCTTAAGTTTCTGTTCTTTTGTTTAATGGCCTCTACAGCAAAAGTGATTCCCGTACAAAACAGTTTGGAAGTAACTTACAACTCCGCACGTAATACTTTCTTTGTGTTACCTTTGGCAGTAGCTAATTACTTTTGATGAAGATGTACCAATGGTTCATTCATATATTGTTGGTTACTATGTACTCAGCCTCCATGTGTATGTATGTACATGTACATGTAGATGTTTTATTCATAATTTCAGGTTGGTGTGATAAATGACACTGCATTTAGCATTGCCTTCAAAGAGTGGAAGTTCTGCCGCCATGAGTTAGACGTCCTGCAATCCAAGGATTTCATGGAGTGCCCAACTTGTGCCGTCTTCCAGCATTCAGCTCATGTTGATGGAAATGCTAAGCTTTATCGATACAAATCAGCTGGGAGGTAACTGTTATTGAAGAGGAGTCCATCTGTTAATAATATTTTTATTGCTGCTGATTTCAGACACATGTATTCATAGGTTGCAAAAAATTAATGTGGGACCAACTTAATATTCAGCTATCTGTTTCAATGGTGTGATATTTATTATGTTATTATCTAAAACATGGGTGTTTTATTTTGTTTTCAAGATACATTTAATGTTAATTGGATTGAACTGACAATTAACTTTTTGTTGTTCCGTTGTTGTAGGAAAAAAAGAGAATCTTATTATGGTGAAAAGTTTATTCTGGATAATGTAAAAGTGGACAAACATCTGGCGAATCTATACGAGAATGCAAATCAACCTGTGAGACATTTTATTTCTCAGTATTAAATTTTTATGTTGTTTAATTACATGTAGTTCATAACATAACATATTCTTTCTGAATGTTTTTTTCATCATCTCAGTAAGTTTACTAAAATAAGGTAACAGTGATTTCCAATGTAACTACAAGTATTCTATTTTTACATGTTTCTTTATTTCTTGTGTTTTTGTTTTTGCTTACGTTTTGTTTCTTCCTTTCCTGCCTACATGTAAATAAAATGTACCTTTAACATACTGACCAAGAGGAGCTGTAGATTTCTTTCTTAGAATCTACAGACACTAGGGTTGTAAACCTTTAGTAGAGTTCAGATTGTGTAGCAAATGCAGTCGTTATCTTCAATTGACTTTGGATTCATGTCTTTGTTTTATACACGAATAAGATGTAAAGTTTCTGTAAGTTTACGTAATAAATAAATTAAAACATTGCCAATTGCTCATAAAGGTATCTCTACATTGTTGCTCTTTAATAGAAGTTGACTTCAAACAGCAAATGTGGTGAGTCTCACTGGCAGGCAGCACGGAACTCCTTGAAGAAGAAGAAGCACATTGATGAAACTGGGCTCTCCATCACTGGCTGTAGACATGCGATTGCACAGCGTGCTGTAAACATGTTTTATGATGAAGTGTATGGTTATGCCCACTACATCCAAATTACTGACATGATCCCTAGAAAAGTTTCCTTCTTCTGGGAAGACGTTGCTTGTAAGTACTGGCCATGGCTAACCAAAAAGGTCCAAAAAACAGCTTCCTCAATGAAGCCGGCATTGTCTGTTATGCACGGAAAAGCTCAAAGTTGGTCATGCCAGGTGATATATTTATTTGCTTTAGATTGGTAGATATATTAAATTGACTAGATTGTTAGATTAAACATCTGTAATTTTATATATAAATAGTTCAGATGCAAAATACTACACAATGTATTTTTAGTTTAACCTGTATTTCTCTATTATTAACTTCCCACCAACTAACTTTTGGTCAGAAACATGGATTGCCTATAGTTTATTGTTATTCTTAGTCTGAGACGTTCTTTGGTATTACCAGTACTGCACATAGTGCTTCATACCGAGTAGTAAGATACACTGTAATAAACTCAAAGTCAGTCAATCTAATTTATGCAGTAAGAGCAAACCTTAAATCTTTGCATTTATGTCTTTTGTATTGAATCTGTTGTTTTGCAGTCATTGCGTTATTGTTTTCTAGTAGCACAGGTGGTGTTACTTATTGTATCGTGTTTCCCATTGTGTGATTTTATTGTGAAGTGCATTTGAACTTTGTTAAAATGAAATGATCAGCATGTCAAGAGTGTGGGAGGAAAAAAAATATGAGTCCCCGACAGGATTTTTTTTTCATTTTTTTTCTTTGTCTCATGCTCAAGACATGCTGATCATTTCATTTTCACATTTCTTTCACCAACCTTAAAATTTACCTTCCTTCATTTGAACATAGAATTTGCACTATACAAATTCATTGTTCTTATCATTATAATTATTATTATCGTAATTAACACTACAATATGATTTATTCTTGTATAAGGTGCTCTTGGGAGGTTGGTGACAGGAGGGTGCTGCTTGTTCTACAGGCGAGGAAGTGGAACAAATTAACAGCTACATCTCTTGCTGTGGATCAACGACCAAGCATATGTGCCCGGAAGGTTCGAGGAATATGACTGACTTTTTATTTTTTTCATTAATATATTTTTATTTGTGATAAACTACTCAAATCAGATTGGCTTTTCCCAGCCTGTATATCAGCATTAATAGGACAGTTTAAGAAGACATACAAAATACTGGTCTGTGTCCTTAAAAATGCTTTTCTAATTCAATTGTTGTCATCAAGGTGTCTCTTTGACGTAACTCATTACATAAGAACTTATTAAATTCACCATTAGCTCACTTTATTCATACAATGTAATTATTGCTAAAAAAAAGGTGTACATTGTATACAATGACCAAAAACAATATTGGTCACTGTTATCAATAAATAATCCATTTTTTCATCATTTAATTTCTATTTTTAAGGTCGTGAGGAGTTGCTGACTGAGCATGCCATGGCTTGGAATAGACGCAAGATCCTTAATCTTGCAGATTCTTTAGCAAAGCGTTATTTAAAGGTGCCTGTTTTTCCTTTTGTTTTCCAGTTTCTCAGCTATTGAAGGTTAACTAGACAGGCGAGATAGTTGTTTGACGTTTACTTGACAAACAACCGCTTTGTGCTTCTTATGATGTTTCAGTCACTTTCCAAGATTAGAAGATTATTTTCTGTCACTTTTTCTTTCTTATATTGTCATTTTTGTTAAGGTGAAAGATGATCTTGAACGCCATTCTCGAGAACTCGTTGACTCGGCCAGTGACCTTGATGTGGATGTCTCGACCAGTAATATGCAAAATTGGGCCAGTGAAGTCAGAGAACACGCCAAAAGTATTTTTTTTTGCAATTTGTCTGATATTTTATTGTCTGTCCTGTCTCTACCAATCTCTTCCTAAGTTAGTTTGTACATACATGTATTGTTTTTTGGTTGTTGTTGTTTGGAAAAAATAGTACTTGACAAGAAATGTGTGTCAGAGACCGGCAGCAATGAACAGAAGTCTTTCGACTTACAGCAGAAAATTGAGTACTCTTCCTTTTCTATCAGTCAGAAAACGCGTAACTTTAATCGACTCGCAGGTTTGTTTGTACAGTCCTTTAATCTTTTTTCTTTATTAATTGTTTGACTTGCCACCGTGGTTGTACATACCAAACTGCATTACAATATGTATTTGTATTGCCAATTTTCTTTACTCATAGAAAAACGGTTTGACCAGCAATTTCCACAACACATTGCAAAAAGCACACTTTCAGTTCAAGGGTTGATGTGCGTTGCTCCTAAACGCCTTTGCGTAGGCTTTTCATTGTCCAGGAACGTTTGTGTTTACTGTTAGACTTACCATAATTGATTTTTAGACTTTGCTGGTCGCTTTCATATACACTTTCTAGTGGTAAGTGCGTACCAAGGGTTTTGAAGACTTTGTGTGTTTTGGGTTCCCACTTGTTCTACAGTCAATAAAGACTGCCCCAATTTTTTTTTTCACGTTCGCAAATGACATCGGTTTTCTGTTAACAACTTAAAAGTGGTGTGTCTTATAAGTGACACTTCCTAAATGTTGTTTAGAAGACATAAGAATAGTGCAAATATGTGTATTGCCATGCGTTTGTGCTACTTAATACACTGACCTTTTGCTTATCACAAACATGAGAGATGTGGAAGCATCTGTTTTTTCTCTTTTGCAGGCAGATCAAAAGCACGACATCGCTTACGATCGAAGATAAGTGCAGAAAAGAACGAACTAACTAAACTGGTTTCCGAGTATAACAAACTTCCTTCAACAGTGTGTCCCGCTAACCTTGAGGATGTACTGCAACACAAGTTTCCTTGCATTTATGGTGTAAACACAAACAGACCTCCTCTTTATAATATCCGTGGAAATAAATAGTAGTTTAAGGCTAATATCTCGAAAAAAGAAACAAAACTTAAGCTAGAGACTAAAAGAAGAAAAGGCTTTGCTGGAGAGAGAAATGGTCGGCTTTCTGAAGTATTACAGGGACAACATCATCACAAGGATTGAGTCAAGATTTGCCAATTTGAATGGACTGTTAGTTGGTAGAGCATTTTCACTTAGCGTTGACAGAATTGCAATATTCTATTTCTTTTCCTCTTTCTTTTATTTTTCCCTTGTAAAAACGTTGTTTTTTACCATATTATTTCCTTAGATTTATCCAATACGAATTCAAGTGATGAATCCGCATAGGCGGCCTCTCCTGTCTGCAACTTGCCGGTGCGTTGTTAAAGTTGTAATCAATCTATCTATACCGATTTAGGGATGTAGATATCATAAGTAATTCTTTCGTTTATGCTCTTTTCGGTCTCATGGTTGAAAGCGTAAGCGAGATACATTGTACATCCATCATAGCTAACCATCTCTACTTTTATATACTGATTTAAAACAGTCACTTTTTATTGAATCAATATCAAATTTAATCTCAGTTTGTCTGGTTTGTCTTTAATTATTTCCTGAGCAAAATCACAGAAGGAAGCAACGATTGCCCTTGTTTGCTTAGAAGGGGTTCTCCCCTTTCGTTGTTTCTTTTTGTTTGCAACGCTGCATTTTTCGACCGTAGATAGTATTGAAATTGTCGTCCGCAGTGGCTGATCCAGGAGAGGGCCCCGGCCCCCTCCCTTCTTTTTAGATCACACTGAGGCCCGAAGGCCCGAAAAAAAGTTTTTTCAAGACCTGGCCCCGCTCCTATCTCCGGGTCTGGATGACCACCCCCCCTCCCACCCCCTCCCCCTCTTATCAGAAGGTTTGGATCCGCCACTGGTCCCTGCTGTGCGCTGATTATTTTATCTATACCCATTTATGTTTGTTTTTTTTCCTTTTCAAAACAGTCTGATCGTAACTGTTGTAAAGAGGATAGTGCGTGTGTTGTACATGGAAAGATCGCCCTTGCACGGAAAGGACTCAGCTTTGCTAAGGCTCAATTACTTCGCGGAATGAAGATGTTCCAGGCGGCGACCAAAGGTGATTACGCAGATTTTCTTGATGACTCTGCTGTGGAAGCAACAGAAGTGGATGCCATGGACAAGCAGTCAGACTCTGTTGAAGTTGACTGGGAAGATATTTCTTTCGATCTGTCTAACCCGGATTTCATGGCTGAATCACTGTCCATGTGTGAGCAACCGGCTACCATTGTTGATGGCGATGTTTGCAAGTGGCTGTTTCCGCCTGAATTTTGTCATTCTAGTATCGACGGGCGTAATGGTAGCAACTCATGTAGCGTCATTTCTCTTGCTGTGACAAACTGGTTTCTTACCAGTAATGGCAACTTCCCGGGACCTGGTGCTCTGTCGTCAGAATGGATTAATCGTTTCCATTTGTGTATGATTCTTGGTAACTCAATTTATGACAATGCTCGTCAGTCCTTGCCCCATCGATATTTAACATGCTGCGGAAGCAGCTCAGCTTTTCTCTGATTATGCTGCTGTCAAAGTTGGACAACCATACCCTGTACGTTTAGAAGATCCACATCCTTTGTCTACCCTCCCTGAACAAATTCGTTTGTTAACGACAGAGAAAAAACCCTGTGCTGCGTTATTTATATATGATGATAAGACCGTTTCCTTTCTGGTTTGTCAAAGTGGTTCTGTCTTGTTTGTCAACTCACACAGTCACCCCCCGTATGGTGCTGCAGTTATTCTAGCAAGTAACTTGAGCCCTCGCTTTTTTTCGTGTGTTGCCGAAATTGCCCTATTGAGTAATACTACATTTGGCAATTTCTCCCGCATAGCAGTATAGTTAAACCCTAGAGAATTGCCTCACCAAGTGAGGTTGTTGCGTTGTTCAGATTCTGTTTTGTAGGTCAAGATGGAGGGACTCAGTAATTTTCGTTTTTCCTGCAGCTTACTTTAGATGAAAATTGGTGTGTCAATGCCCAGTTCATGAGGTGCTCTAGTGTAGCATTACTTTTTAAGAAGACGACATTTCTACATAACTGACTTTTTAAATTAGCATTCATACTGTTTATACTGTTATATAAGTAACTTTAACTCCGCCTGGACGATACATCGTTTGTATTGTTTTGCCGGTCCCAAGCCCGGACAAAGGAGGAGGGAGATCACTGCCGGATCAGATCACTTTTAAGCAATGTACATGATATGACATAGGTCATTACTATTACCTTCTTCACACTGTGTTATCAACGAAACAGTATATATTGCGCGTAAGCCTGACTTTTGTGAATAAATTACCTTTGTAAACAACCTACCTTCTGGGTGTGTATTTTCCCCCCTTATTACTGTTTAAGACAAGTGGGAGTAGTTGCATTTATTTTACTTTCGATGTGTAATTGGGCATTTTACGATGAAGCTCTCTCCTACTTAAATAATGTTCTCGACTTAGAGCGTCCAGGTTCATCGTAGACTTCCTGCATGCTGTGAAAGAGGGTGTACTTTGAAGGATATACCCACTTTTCATTCATTTCCACTGCTAGACGACCTTGGCAATCAAAACGATGTGAGATTCGATACCGAAAAAACAAAAAAGCATCTGCACGGCTTCGCATTCACTTATAGCATGGAAGATGCAACTCTTCTTACTGCCGTTGCTTGATTTCTTTGACGAAAAAATACTAACTTTTTCAGCGTCGTAATTTCCAGGGAGGGTACCACTTGTAATTGCGATGAATAGCCCATTTGCGCGATGGCGTCATTTTACTACAGCAACCACAATCCCCTTTTCGTTTTTCTTTTCATATTTAAATTTGGTAATCTCAGCGAGATTGGAATGTCAAAAGCCGTAATTTGCACAAGAAAGGAAAACCCTGAAGGATTGTGGTCGTAGTAGTAAATGATGTCATCATGCAAATGGCCTATGGCTGACCAGACAACAAGCAGCAGGAGATATGAAAGTGCATGGAATAAATCATTTGCAACTTCTATCTTTCATAAAAACAGAATGCGACATTGTTTAAATCTATCAGGTAAAAGGTTTTTGTCCACTGTAGATTGAAATTACTGATGGATTATGCCTTAATTCACTAATTATCTCCACCAGGGAGAGAGTGGTTTTCTTGTGTAACAAAATGCGTGAAAAAGATAATAGGCCACTTGCCACCCATGGCGTCATTTTACCACTACTACCATAGCATCCTTCAGGGTATTGCCTTCTTGTGATAATTAAGGCTTCTGTTATTTCTACCTCACATGGATTAACAAATTGGGATATGAAAGGGGAAACGAAATGAATTGTTGTCTTATTAGTTCTCAACAGACCCATTCTCAACACATTTAGTAAAAGTGTAGTCCTCGGAAGCCAATAGACATACTGAACAACAATCCTCTCGCGTCTCCTGTGTGAACATTTTGACCTCCTTTGAATCCTATGCAGGGCAAATTTTTAAAACACAAACTGATTAACTTAGCAGCCTTTCCAGTATCGTTGTGAAAAACGGAAACTGTGGTAAACCATACGTCTTATTAGCCAACATTCCAAAACGACTAACCCCGGACAACTAACTCGAATCTAGCTTTTCTACGACTACTCATGGCATAAGCGGTCTTTGCAGAATCATAAGCTCAAAAATTCATCTGATTAGCAACATTTGTCAATGAGTATTTTTACGGGAAATGATAAAATTGCCGGCCTTTCCAGTATCATTGCCGAAATTGGCAAATGGGTCAAAAATTCGTCTTATGAGCAACATTTGACAATGTCTATTTTCAATATGGCAATTTTAAGGCAGATGATAAAATTAGCGGTATTTCCAGTATCATCGCCGACATTGGCAAATGGGTCAAAAAATCTTCTGGTGAGAAACATTTAACCATGACTAGTTGAATATAGCCATTTTACAGCAAATGATGAAATGAGTGGTCTTTCCAGTATCATTGCCAAAAGTGGCCAATGGGTGAAAAATTCATCTGAGGAGCAACATTTATTCATGACTACTTCCATTATAGCCATTATACGGCACATGATGGAATTTGTAGTCTTTCCGGCATCATCGCCGACATTGGTAAATGGGTGAAAATTCATCTGATGACCAACATTTCACCATGACTAGTTGGAATATAACCATTTTACGGCAACTGATGGAATTAGCGGTCTTTTCAGTATCATTGCCAAAAGTGGCCAATGGGTCAAAAATTCATCTGATGAGCAACATTTATCCATGACTACTTCGATTATAGCCATTATACGGAAAATGATGGAATTTGTGGTCTTTCCGGCATCATCGCCGACATTGGCAAATGGGTCACAAATTCATCTGATGACCAACATTTCACCATGACTAGTTGGAATATAACCATTTTACGGCAACTGATGGAATTAGCGGTCTTTTCAGTATCATTGACAAAAGTGGCCAATGAGTCAAAAATTCATCTGATGAGCAACATTTATCCATGACTACTTCGATTATAGCCATTATACGGAAAATGATGGAATTTGTGGTCTTTCCGGCATCATCGCCGACATTGGCAAATGGGTCAAAAATTCATCTCGTGAGCAACATTAATATATTTATCCACGACCACTTTCATTATACCTATTCTACGGCAAATGATGGAATTAGCGGTCTTTCCAGCATCATCGCCGAAATTGTCACCTGGGTCAAAAGTTCATCTGATTAGCAACATTTATCCATGAGTAGTGTGAATATAGCCCTTTCACGGCAAATGATGAAATAAGAGGTCTTTTCGGCATCATCGCCGACATTGGCAAATGGGTGAAAAATTCATCTGATGACCAACATTTCACCATGACTAGTTGGAATATAACCATTTTACGGCAACTGATGAAATTAGCGGTCTTTTCAGTTTCATTGCCAAAAGTGGCCAATGAGTGAAAAATTCATCTGATGAGCAACATTTATCCATGACTACTTCGATTATGGCCATTTAACGGCAAATGATGGAATTTTTGGTCTTTCCGGCATCATCGCCCTCATTGGCAAAGGGGTGAAAAATTCATCTGATGAGCAACATTTATCCATGACTAGTTGTATTATAGCCATTTTACGGCAAATTATAACTAGTTGGGTTATAGCCATGTTACAACAAACGATGGAATTAGCGGTCTTTCCAGCATCATTTTCGAAAGTAGATGATGGGTTGAATAGGAATCAAGTATTTCCTTAACGAATCCTCTACGGAAATTAAGGCCTGGAGAACACGAAGCCATTGAGCTCGGTAGTTTGACAGGTGTTGGGCATCGCTCAAGGTTACGTTCATTTTCTCAAGCTCCGCATCTGAGGTTCCACAAAAAGTGGATTTCGGCCATTCAGGTTTTCCTTGTGCCAATAGTAGAGAAATTTAGGGGACCCTCCCATTGTCTGTTCTAGATACGTGCCGTAACTATCTGAGTATTAGCCCCTTGATCTTACCCTCCACAATTACTTGTGGTTCACCACTAGCAGTTATTCGACGAAGGTTAGTGGCTTTGTCCATGAAGGCACTTACCCTAACGTCTACCGGTCTTGTTAGTTAGTTTTAGAAAAGTACGACAGAGTTTGTCAGTCAATGCTTGAGAATCGTTTTCGTTTTTAGTCCCATGAAATATTCTAATCTTGTTGGCTGTCCGCGTATGAGGTTTTCATGACAAAATTAATGTTTTGTCAACCCTCACAATTGCCTACCTTCAATAACACAAAGTTGTTGGAGAAAGGTATAACAAAGCTGCGATCGAATATGGCTTAGAATTGTGCAGATATCCGAATCGGCGCCATTTCTTTTCCTTTTTTTTCCCGAGCCAAACAGTCCCCTCCTAGCAACCGTGATAGCCTTAGAAATGCTGTCTGTAGATAAACATAGAGAAGCAGGGGGTGGATCCAGGATTTTTCTTAGGAGGGGGTGCACCACAATATAGTACTAAGGACTGACGTATATGCCTTGTGACTTGAACAAATGTTAAAAGCGAATAGGAACAAGGCTTTTGACGAGGCAACAACATAATGTGCACTGCTGATAAAACATATCATACATGTCCGCATATTTTACAGATTAGCGGTTGTATTAGAAATCCGCAGGTCATCTTGAGGGGGTAAGGGGTGTGCACCCCTTCTAGACCCGCCCCTGAGAAGAGAAACCACTCCTCCCCTTCTGCCAAATATCCAATGCTTTTGGTAGCCGTGGAGATACAATCGCAGTGTTAATAAACTT
>NC_133204.1:17738280-17765780 GCF_958299795.1 Porites lutea
ATTGACAAAGCAAATTGGGTATGGGGCTGGAGCGTAGCCAATTATAACCATACCTCAAACATAAAAAACGTAAGCAGAAACAGCTGACTTGCTTGAGTTCCACACAACAATTTATTCACCTCCTCCCGTAAAAAACTAGTGAAATAAATGTTCTAGTTGTTTTTCATATTTTGTATCATTTGCATCATCATCATTATTAATTGACTGTTTTGTTGTTGCTGTTGTTGCTGCAGTTCAGTTTGCTGTTGCAGCTGCCTCTGCATTGATTGCTGCATGGCGCTAAAAGCCTCGACCATGTGAGCCTGCTGCTGTCTCATACTTCTCTGTTCCATTAGTTGTTCTTCCTGTAATTTCTTCTTTATCTGTAATTCCTCTTTCTTCACTGCCATTTCCTTGTCTGACTTCTCTTGTCTGACTTCTCTATCTCAATGTTCATTGAAATATACATTTAACATTATACCCTTTTTGCTCATCTTTCATGAAAAAAAAAAAGAGCTGAAAGGAATGGAAATATCCAGAACCGAAAAGGGGTAGCTAGGGCTGAACAAGGTCAGCTAATGATCATCTCAGAGTCCCTTGTGTGAGTCATTTGCAAATTTCATGAAAATACTAGAAGACAGAGTTCGAAATAAAAACAGTAATATTAACTAACAGCAAAACTTTAATACCTTTTTTTTTATGTGTCCACTTTGGCATACCATGGGGATGTCCTTTACATATATAAAGAAAAGAACTTGAATGAAAAGTCAGCCAGAATATAATAACTAATTGTCATTAATTTAGTATTTAATTTTATGTGGCTAAATTTAGGAAAGGGTAACCTCAAGACAATGCTAGCGGGTCACTGGTTGAGCCCCAGGTAGACAGGTTTGTGCAGGGTGGCTGCTCCGTCTGCACAGGCTGGCATGTGATTGCATATCTAAGCTATGCTTTGCTTTGCTGATCTTTGCAGATAACTGCTATTTACCTTCAAGGCACACGCACTCAAGCTAATCTTGTCAATAAGTACACTTATAAAGAGAATGAAGCATACCTAGGAAAAACTGCGAAAACATTTGGAGAAAGAAACGGCCCTCATCAGATGGTGGGTGCTCTTTGGAGCCATCCCCAAGAAATTCAAAAGCTTTCCCCGGTGTGGCATAAGGGAAAATTGAATTTCCCTCGGCATGTTTGCAGTGGTATAAAACTACTACATCATAATCGCAGCCCTCATGCAAACAATCAGCCTATAATGCAAAGTTTATATTAATAATAAAGTTTTTATATCAATTACTACCAATAATGAACAAAAAATGCAAACCTAAGTGATAACTGAAAATACCAATGATTGATAAAAGCAAACATTCATACATACAAACATACTTATATTCTGGGTAGACTGTATTTCATAGAGCGCTCAATTCATCTAATTGAAGAGCACACATGCATACATACATAGCCTTTATAAAAGTGTCTAATTGTTGTAGTGCCTCTTGGCACTAACTGGGGCCACAACAATAATTTTATTTTGTTCTTGCCACTAGTATATTTTGGCTTACTTCACAGAGGGTTTTTGTTTACAAAAACAACAACTATGTAAATAATATGGGTGCTTCTCGTGTGTCATAGACATTTCTCCTAGGGAAACATCCCCGGTGACAATTCGAACTAGGAGAAATGGCTGTATTCGCAGGCCTCTTATTTTCTAAAATCTATAAAGCATTTTGTAACCTTGGCTAAAGAAGAGAAGTAAGCATTCAGGATCCTCTTTGAAAAAAAAATAGGTGTCTTATCACTGAAATGTTATTGCAATGTAAGGGTACATAGATTTTGTATAAGGAATAAGTTTAAATACCACCACATACTCTCAGCTAAAATGTATTTTTTTTTCCTTCAGAAAATGAGAACCTTTTTAACAACCTACAATGTAAGTGCTCATTACCTTTTATGTAAGAACCTTTTTTGGCTAACGTAATTGGGAAAATACAGGTTATTACTTGCTGGTTTTTAGTGTATCTCTACAATGTAAATACCTACTCTGTATTCAAGTTTCTCCCTCCCGTGTGTGGGGGAAATCACTCCTCGCTTCTTCACCCTCTCCCAGTCCTTCTTTTTCTTTTAAAACGTATAGTCACATTCCCTGTTCCTGCACTTCTTCACAGCTACAGGGCAATCTTCATCACAAGCTGGGCAGCGCTTTTCCAAAAAAAATATCGGAATATGATGAAATGAAAAAGAAGAAAATAGCAAGTGCAATAACAACTAAAAGAATTACAGAAATTACACATATTACTTGCAAACCTCATTCAATTGATTTATTGATATTTAATGCTTTTTTACACATAAATGAAAGGAAAAAACATTACATTACGTGAAAAATACATGCAACTAAAAATAATCTTTAGAAGCCATGAACACATATAGGTGAGACTTCCTCTTTACATTGTTTTTTTATTAATGACTTATATACTCATATAAATAAAGAACAACATATAATATTAAAGTAGTTTACAAGTGTATAGAAAATACAAAGAAAAAGTTAATTGTCAGTCTGATAACTAGTAATAAATTACAGACGATATATTGTGTATTCTGTAAACTTATTAAATTTGATTACCGGTAAGTAAACGTTTACAGTGATTTTACTTGACCTGTGAAAGAGATAGTTACAACTAGTGAACAATAGCAACAGAAAAACAAAAGAAGACAATGCAATTAGTGCATAAGAGTGCTCAGTATTGTACTACCTATTTCACGAGTCAAGTAAAATAACTCTAAAGGTTCTTATGTTGTTTGATCTAATTATTGAGTGAGGTAAAGAGTTCTAAAATTTCGGTCCTTGGTATAAGATTGTAAATTTTTTTTATGTTTGTTCTGCAGGTATGTGGACGATATGACTTGGCATACACCTAATTGCAATAAGGTTGTCATAGAAAAAAGCAAAAAGCAAAAAGTTAAATAGGAATTAATTAGCATGTAATTATCATAGCTAGCAACATTCACAACACACACGCTTACAGCTGAATATTAATCACGTAATATGAGAGAAATCATTTGCATCAGTTTCTTACTGTCATTCTCATGCAATTCAAGGCTGAATCATCTACCGAATTTCAAACGTGCTCGAATTACAAAGCATATCGGATAACTACCAAAGAAATAATGGCTTCATTTTTTTTCAATAAATATAGCCTGGGGTAAATTCCAGGAACTCAACGCGTGTTTTACATTAGTGCTAAATAGAAAAGCCAGGCTGCGTATTGTTTGCAGTGCACAACACAATCTGATCACAATTTTCAAGCAACAAATCAGGGGCGTAGGCAGGACTTTTCATTGTGGAGAGGGTGAGGGGGTCCTCCGCCAGTTCCTCACCTGAGCCACAAACCAAGCTTCGTTTGTCAGGACATAATAGATTGGCAACTGAACGTGCGCGGACAACTGAGACATAACATTGCTCGCGTCAATTTACCTTTTTCTTTCTCGAATTGTGCGACTTCTTTTGATGGAGAATATTGGGTCTAAAATGACTATGGCGCCTGTCTATCTTACAGCGCGGAATTACAGAATCATCTCTTGCTATTGTGAATGAATTCTTAAATAGTTGTTAAATACTGAATTAAAATACGTAAATGTAAATCACATGGCTAATTTATTCCTATTTGGCTTTTTTGCTTTTTGTTTTTTTTTTTCTATAAAAACGTTATTGCAATTAGGAGTATCTAGTACAATAATCCTTGACTTTCAGTTTGAAATAAACTTTGAAAGGAGAGAGGAAACCAAGTTTTTGAAAAATGTTTTTTGTTTTTTTATTTATTTATTTATTTATTTATTTTTTGGGTTTACTGGGGGCCGTGTAATCTGCAGCACAGATTGTTTGAACAATTCTTTTCTGTAACAAGTAGATTATATTGATAATGTTTGTAGGATATGTAGAACTCCATATAATGTTGCAGTAGTAAACCTTTATTTAACTAGGGTAATCCCTTCAGAATACTTAAAAGTATATCTGTTATCAATAGGAGCCCTAAATTAAGACTAATAAAAAAGTTCAAAATAAATAATAAGAAACTAAGTAACTATAAGTTAATAATAGTACAGTATAACAATTAAAACTAATTCTTATTTACTAAATAATTATTATACACAACTGAGCCATTATAATAAAAACTTTTCTTGGCGGTCTCAGTTCTTACTGCAGGAACGTATATAAAATTGCTTCTTCTTGTTTCTCTTGAAATAAAAATATGCAATATGTGAGATATGGATAGACTAAAAAAAAACACAAAACCAAAAGAAACAAGTTTTTAGTTACATAGGACCTTGCTTTAGACAACATTCCTCTTGTTTTTGAAATTTTTGTGCAGACAAATCTCGCTGTTAACAAAAGAGTTAACCACATGCACTTAGAAAAAAATAAATAAATAAAAATAGACCGAAAAGATGTCAAGAATAGAGGATGCCCACCACTTTCAATAAGGCCATCCCCCTTTTTTTTTTCATTTAGCGTCGAATGCGTTTACTGATATTGGGTTGATCGGTCAGATAGAGAAAAAAAAATCACAAGAATTCTTGGAGGCCCTGATGTTAAAGGTTAACATTCACATATTTGGATTGACAAAATGCACAATATACTGTAAAAAATGCTCCTGTTTTTGTTCCTGTTCTTCTCTATGCTGTTACTATGCTCATTTTACAGACCAAAAGAATTATTGCAAATGAAAAATGGTTTAACTACATCGACTCGTTACCTTTTTTTTTTTTTGAAAATGCCAAAAATTTGGGTCGGTCGGACGACGCTAAACAGAGAAAAAAAAATGGGTGGCCTAAGCGTCATGATAAAAAACATTAATGAATAACAAATAATATCAATTGATGCAGTTTGAATATCAGGTAAATGACTGACTCCTATATATTGTGACTACCATATTTTGCTATTGTTGTGGCAGGCTAACCCAATACGTAGAGCACCTGACTACAAAGAAGGTTGCAGACTAGATTGTCATGGCTGGAAAAGTACTTGGGGTCTTACAATAACTGAGAATTGAGGGTACTGCCTTTGCCCTGCAAATGGCTAGACCTTCATGTGGTTTGTATGACCACTGCAAGGAAAAATAGTGGTCCTGTCTCTAGTAGAAACAAAAATGCTGTCCTTAATTAACACTTTCCTGTTAAATACATTGACAAGCAAATAAAGTGCCTTTATCTTGCCACCGTAGTTGTTAGTAAAATGGCAATCCACTGTAAAACCTTTAAAATTTGGTGACCTGTATGTGGCCAACTCGGGAAAAGCTACATGATGAAAGCTCAGTATGACAGCAAGTTAGTAGCTGTTATCTTGAATAAGTAAAATCCTCAAGTGGCATCTTGAAAAGGTTACATTGCTCCAAGGAAAGCTGCAGCAGATCAACAAGAATGCAAGTTAATTTAGAGTAACGTGATAAAAGAGGTATTTAAAAAGCATTAACGCCACAGCACTACAGATATCCGTAGAGGTAATTTGAATTTTTGTACATATTCTAGAAAAAGACTACTTTATTTATTGATAAGGTGAACTATGCATCAACATCAGTGTGAAATCAAAAATTAGTAATCAAATAGATAGCAAAGAATTGCAATAATCACTAACTATAATTGCTTAAATGCCGAAGGAAAAAACTATGCTAATAGCATGCTGATTGAAATTTGAATGCGGCCTCCTTTGGAGTTGTCAGCCTTTGAGTTACAGATCATTGATTATCTGTTGTCTCTCTCCATGTCCACATTCTAATCAGTAATGATCATAAACAACCTTTAATCCGAGAAACAGTTAAAGCAAATGTCAATGGATGGCCACCCCAACTTCGTTTGTAGCGTACATTAGTTACTACCCCTGGATCTCCAAAAGTGAGTCTAGCTGCAGTGCACGGTGTGGCCATGCAATGCTTTAATTATGAGATAAGCATACGAGCGAAGCAAGGGTTTGCTTCCAGTATTATCGAACGATTATTAAGCTTACCTTGCGAGTTTTGGATGAAGAAACAGACTTCCCTGGAAAGCAACCAGATAGAAAGTTACTTCTAAGTGACTTGTAAGTGACTGTTAATTTTGACCGGTAGCGGCTTGATTGCAGTTTCGCGAGGACTGGCGCAGTTTTCCCCTCGGCTAGCAAAACGACCTACTTTAAGCATCGTTTGCGGTTTCATCTATAAACCATGACCCACTGTACAAAAATTTTAATATAACTGAACAATTTTCAAAAACCTTTTGGAGCAGAATCAGCTTGTGTAACTGTTACAGGGGTTTCTGAGGGATCCGCCATTTTGAATGAATCATCAATAGCAAATTATAATACTATTAGGCGAGGAGACCTGGGTAATAGCAGCAATCCTTATTGCTAAAATGATCAATACGATCATTTCTGACACATTTGACAAATGCTTGTATTGATCATTCTCGGTAGGAGGATATGTTGTCTAACAAGAGGTCGACTTCATCCCCAGTCCTCTCGTAGCCACAGGGATAACTCGATTTAGTTTCCACATCTATCACGCGTTTATCAAACACCAACCCATACTGTTTATCGCGCAGAACGACTTGGATTTGTTTCTTTTGTAAATCCCTTTGGAAATGATAGGGGTTGACAATGTTCAAATTTCGGCGAGAGTCCTGAGGCGAGTCTAATTCCGAGACAATATTGTATTTCATGGTGTTGAAATTGAGGATGGCCGACCCGCGGACGTTCAAGGCGAAACCGCGTACCTTGCAAAAGACTTTTCCTCCACGGGTCTGGTACCCATAATTCTTTGCACCCCCAGAAACGAACTTGGTAATGACGTCCCCATCCAATTCATCCGTCATATTGCCCAAAAAATCCCCGATGGCAATGCTGCGTTGGCCAGGACGCCACTTGTACATGACACTGTCGGTATCAGTAGAGGACTTGCTGTTGAAGGGTGTCGAGGGACTCGTAGAGTTTCAGCCGAGCATGGCATGTGGTGAAAGCTGCTATGAAGATGTTGGTTTTGGTCCCTTTGACCGTATTCTCTTGGACGCTGGTGTAGACAGCCTCCAAGATGTTGTCAGTACAGAGGCGGAGAGTGCTGATATCGAGAGTGGCATCGGAGATGAGACTGAACAAATGGGCAGGGTCCTTGACGGTGACGGTGGTGGGTTTGTTGACACGCTCGCCGAATTTGCCCCAGATCCTGTTCAGCATCAGCTTGGCGTTAGCCTTGCGACCGGGATTTTTGGCAATGCTGGCAATAGGGAACTTAAGAACCACGACGACGACCGGAAGTGAGTTACAGTGTACTGCGCAAGCGCGACTAGTAAATTTCGCCGTCGTGGTGTCGTCGACGACGCCAAACAAAGAAGAATCATGTCGTCCTGCAATCCACAAGGTTCGGCAGGTATAAATCCACTGTTTTAAGCGATTTTTGAATTCCTTTGCATTTTCTTATCCTCGTAAATCCAGGTATCGTTCCTTTTTTCTCCTAACAAGCGATGTTGATTGAAAATTCGACTAATGAATTGTTTTTACTTCGAAGAATGACAACAGCTGTGGAGGCCGAGCGAGCGAACTCGTAAGTGATAAATTTACTTGTGCGTATTTAGGTAAGGCAAATCATATATCTTTAATATAGAGGAAATAAACTTTACATGGAAAACAGCTATCTTATCAGAATGTCTCTTTTTCCAAATCTAAACTCTGAAGACACTCGGACTCGGTCGTCTCATTCAGGTTGAATAATCTTTGTATGGAAAGCAGGTGTTTTTCCCCTCGAAAAGGTCAGACACAAAAATTCTTCATCGTCAATGAAATTAGACGTACGGCTAAAAAATTAGATCTTGCATTGTTTTAAAAGACGCCATTGCGAAAAACTTTGTTGCGAACGAACATCACAGTTTTACATTTGTGTTTACATTTAGTGTCGTCGTCGTCGACTACCGACCGACTGCATCTTAAGTTTTCTTTTTCCCGCCGAAACCGACGTTCTCGTTCCAGTCTTTTCCCAGTCAACAGACGTCGTCGTCGTGAACTTCGTTGTGGTTCTTAAGTTCCCTAATATCCAGTCGGATGCCCTCCTGCTCCTGGTAACGAAGAATGTAGTCTTGTTTCTGCTCGACAGTCTGGCACCAGCTTGGCCACCCTGCCGATTCTTGTTTTAACTTTAACCAGGTGTTGACGTAATTGGCGAAAAGACCAGTTCGGCGTTGCCCAGGGGGGAAATGTCAGACTTCGTGGATCTTGACGAGGCTGTATTCCTTTTCCACGGCTTTGACCAGCTCGGGGTTGCACCAGGTCCCGCGTAGCGTGCGATCGGCATTGGAATGCGGACAATAATGGTTGCGACTCAACATCGGTTTGGCCTGCTCTTCCTGGACACAGGTGCGGCAGAGAGGAAAGGTGAGTTTTTGGCCATTGCGCCCGGGTAAGACAGGGTGGAACAAACCAGCAGGGGGAAGAATGTCCACTGTGGTGATACCAAAATACAACCCCAGGGACTGATCGATGGGCTGCGTGATGATTTGCGGATGACCAATGGGGTAAGGGCAGTTCTTGTTCACCCACGGGTAAAGGGAGGTCACATCCACGTAGCGTATTTCCTCGCCCTCCCCAGCCACAGCATGCAGGGCCACCGCACCTGTTCGTCCCCCCAAAAAAGGCCTCACGGGGTTCCAAGGGTGGTACGAGATCGAATGAACGAAGAAACTGGGACACGGCAGGCTCGTTATCTACCAGACGGTCCCACTCACACTCCCACATTTCGATGACGGCATAACCCGATCTGAGCATAGCCATGCGTTTGGAAAGAGTGGCTTGATACAGTTCCTCCACGCTTCTGTCCGGTACAGCATAATGCTTGGCTCGCCTGTTGGGATAGCAGCGGGGACAATGATGATAGAGACAACCATGAAACTCGTAGACAGTATGGGTCAGGGGATCGTACCCGTCTACGAAATAGGAATTGACGATGGTCTGGACGGACTGTTCGCCCCCGTTATTTTTGGGAAACTCGTCGGTCGGATCGCTGATGAGCGTCAAGCGTTGGATGCTGCTCATGATGAGGATGCTCGTCGGAGGGTGCGTGGGGTCCTTTTATAGCCACTGGGCTACTTTCTGTTTACTGCGAGGGACTCGTCCCACCAAGGAATTAAAGGTCAATTGTTTGGGATGAAAACACACTTGCTGGGCAATGTTGCATCAGGGTCAGGCAGCGTTTTTTGTTTGGCGGGTTTCTTCTTGCGCATGGGCGGATGATAACTGGCACGTCGGCGTTGTTTCTTTTGGGCCGTTGTGTAAGAACAGAGGGCTTGTTGACCAAAGGCGACCCCCGCCATCCTGTTGACTATCACTCGTCGTTGTTCGGCGGCTTTCTTGTGGATGAATTTCATGATACTCGCATTGTCTGTTGGGGTCGGCATGTAACTGGCCCGCGGTCGGCTGGCTTCGGCCTGGATCTGGTCCAACCACGTGACCCGTTTTTTACGGGGCGTTATTCTTATTCGTACCATGCCTGGGTTGTGCTGAAATCCAACTATCGTACTTGGCTGGCCACCCTTTCCACCGTACCAACACGGGTACATAAGTTTTCTTCTCTCATCAGCAAAGAAGAACTTAGGCTTTTGGCCTTCCCTGGTCTCCAAAAACCCCTTGAGGCCTTTATAAACCCAGTAAAACTGGTCATTTGCAGTTTCTGTGAAAAAAATTATTGATTATCAGATATTATTAGGGATCATTAACTATAAATTTTATAAACAATATTTTTTTATTCCTTTAAGATATTGCCTTTGTCCATTAATCCTTTTCAATAAGCAGTCATATGAGCTGTTTAATGAAAAAAAAAAATGACAGAGCCTCTGCGGGTAGGTTGTAATACCAAAAGAATATAACTCACCTTCATTTTGATTAACTTTTGGGACCTTTTCTCGCTGTCTGATAAGAGAGTTCTATTATTTAATGGTGCAATAGGCCAAGCAAATGGTCAAGGCTATTTTTCTTTCCTCTCTGTCTTTTGCATATTGCAGTGAGACGTCCACAACAGGGAATACAGCTGACGAATCGAAACGAGGTAGAACAACAATGCCTGCCAAAGAGCCCCCGAACAGAAAGAAAACAAACCTTCTCTGAGCATTTTTCCCTCAGTAATGGCTCCGATTCTTCATTGATTTCACTTACAAACGAGCCTGATTTTCTTCGTAAAAAGGCAGTGCCTTAGCGAGAGTTTTTTTGAGAAAAAAACGTTTGTTTTGCAAGATAAACATCGAATGTTTTGAATGGGAAGCTGGGGAAACTTGTCGGGACAGGAACTTTCTCATCTCACGCTTAGAAAAACATGAAGGTAAGCGCTGTTGTAAGAGGTTAGTAAGGGCTTCCATTGCGCCTGTCTAGAGTTATTCTGCTCGCAAAGGGCAGTGGCTAGAATGAAATTATCGTCATTTCTTGTTCGATGAAAATGTAGTTTGATCACTGCTTTTTTAATTTTTAAGCTGGGGAAAGTGGCCATTTGAATGAAAATTACAAAAAACAGGAAAGTAAAACCTTTCTCCCATATTTCCTTCCTGTTCTGCTGCAGTTTTCAATCTCTTGTTGTGTTATCTGCGCATGCTTGCGGCTGTGTTGGCAGCCATGTTATCCGAAATTTCTGGTTATGCAGTGTTTGTCTTGTTACCCCATAGGGAAAATGAAGATTGATGGGAGACGTGGTGTACATCACTAGCCTTGCAATTTGTCAGAGAATGTTGCTTTTGCTCGTGTTCAGTTAGCGTTTTCCAGTTTGTTTGACTAAAGTGCTCTATATAAGTTTTCTTTGTGGCAGTCTTCCACCTCTTAAAATGGTATTCAAGAGCCTTGGACCGCTTTTTTTTATAAATTTTTGTCTACTTCGAAGTGGCTTTTGTGTACCCCTTGGAAAATATCTAAGTACTTTTTCCACCTCTGTTCGTGGTCATACTCCACCTTTCCATTAGCCTTCAGGATGCTAAGTTTAACAGCAACTCGAGCAAATCCACATCCAAAAGAAGTTGGCCATTTAGGGCGCCACGTTGAATAAAATAATCGCTTCGTAAAAAATACCTAACCAGGTGTTTTCCAAAATAACTTACACTTTAAATTTTCCCTGGACGATAAAAAGCTGAGAAGAATTTCAGATAATGACAGTTTCTTTGGAAAGTACATACAAATTACTTTTGAGTAATTGCTGCTTCACAGCGTAAAACAGGGTTCGCACAGGTCATGGAAAGCCTGGAAAGTCTTGGAATATAATTGTCGGTTCTTGAAAGTCATGGAGAATTTAAATATTTGTTTGGTACATTCGTTCCTCAGGTGACAAGGCAAGGACGATGTAGGAGAAAGAGGAGTAATTAAACAGCGCAAACGGCATGCACTTTGGTGGTGAACACCAGAGTTGTGTCTGTTGACCTCTTTAAGGTCCAAAAATACCCTAAAACAAGGAAAGTTTTTAAAATTTTTGAAACTGTCAGCTAAACTTAAGGTCTTGGAAAACTTAAAAAAAGTCATGGAAAGTGATGGAATTTGAAGAGCTCAAAAGAGTACGAACCCTGTAAAAGCATAGGCCCTGAATTTAGTTTATTTTGAACTTACTGCCAAAAAAAAAGCGCCTTTCATAAATTACAGCCCATGAAGGCGCGAAGTGCGGTAAAGCGCTTTGCGCGTTCAAAATGACAAGAATAAGGAGGCATAACAAGTCAATATCTTCTATAAAGAAGCATTTAATCCCTACCTTTTAACATAGACAAAACGTGAAAATAGCAGGCTGTGTTAAAACTTTATTGGTATTATGAGTTTTGCTAAAGAATTCTTTGGTCCGTTTAGAAAAATTACACTATCGAAAGCATAACATCGTAGGGAAAAACATTCATGGATCGCAGTAAGTTTGGCTCTTTGTCCGCCATTTTTATTTTGTTAAGGAACCAAGCCTTTAGTAAGTCGTATGTTTATATTTTATCGGGAAAAAAGCCTAGATAAATCAGTTTGATTTGTCAAGTTGCCAAGCACAGATCGATAGTTTAAGTCACCTAGTTTTTAAATGTCATTAAATTTTTTACGTCTCAAAGAAAGAGTGTGCCCATTTCACAGTCGTACAAAAGGATTGGGCTCACAAGAGAAGTGATACTGATTTCGTCTCTACAGAGTATATTGTGACATGAACTTTGTCCAGAGTACAATGCATGTTCAAATGAAAAATTTAAACTGTGGGAAACAGGAAGATTATTTCTTTGAGATATTACCTGTTGAATGCGAAGTGAGCCACATGCGCTTATCACTGCGGGCTTTTAGGCGCTTCGGATATCAAAGATGGAATTTCTTATCAATGCCACAAAGGTCGTTGACAACACATTCCCAATTTAGCACAATAAACTGGAAAATGTTTACGAGTGGAGGTAACGACTGAACGTGGAAATAACTCACAGCCTATTGTGGATTCTATCCGGTCAATCGGTTACTGAGACAACAGATTTCGAGGTATTTTGATTTAAAACTTACTGTACTTTATTTAGAATTGCAAACGAATACAATTTTGGTGCGCGATGACCGAACGGCCGCGGTCGTCGCTTTTTCTTGCGGACAAATAAAACTTTTGAAGGCATTTGTTTAGCTCTTGCAGGGAGGTTTCTTCAAAAGGATTTGTGAATTAATTTTGTAATTTAAAATCATTCTGTAAAAACTAAATATTATTTAATTTAGTTTTGAGCTTATTCATGAGTAAGTCAACTAAGAGAAGACTTCAGCTTAATTTTGCATTTGTAAATAAAAAACGTTTTCACTGGTTTAATCGATAAATTCAAGTCTAACTGAAAAGACAAAGCTTTACCTGTTAAAACTTCCTAACCGAACTTCGTCACCTTCTTCACCTATTTTGGGAACAGCTTGCTTGATTAGTTGTGAAATTTCTTTGTTTGTTACGACCGCACAGCGGAGGAACTGGAGGTGAATCAGTGAATAGTGGAGGATATTCACTGACTGAGTAGCCAATCAGATTGCGCGAAAAACACTATACACTGTTTTAGTATATACTAAAGCCAAATGTCTAACCCAGTAAAACGTCAATCAAAACACCTGCTCTTGTCAACTGAATGTTATCCAAATTAACGTTTTTTCCTTTTATTATTTTAATGTAGTAAACATAGTTTATGCAATTAGCATAAGCCCCAACTGAATTTGTGCATGAAACGAAAAATCATTAAAGCCTTGTTTCACCAATAAAGTTTTCATCTTGGCTGTTTTCACTAACGCAGCACCTTTGTCGAATTTTTAGAAAGTGTTTGAACGTAACTCGGTATCTGGGAATTCTCCATGCATACAAAAAAGGATTTACTCCGGAATTGGCATACAGTAAGGCGATAGTCAATGTATGTACCAACATTAACCGAGAGAAAATGCATGGTGCGCAAAAATAAAACAAACACTGCACTAAGAACCACGGTACGAAACAGACAAGAAACGCACAGATCACGATTGCAATGCCCTTATATAGTTTCGTCTCTCGTTTTTGAATCAGTATTTGCCGATTTTCCGTCAAGTAATCTTGTGTTGTTGTAGTCTTGGAGTGCTTGCGAAAGGCAAATACAATAACCAAGTTTAAAAGGAAGATGCTTATAACAATACAGAAACTTTGTACATTAAAGATTGTTCCCATAATGATGTATCCTTTCTCCCACAAACCAAATGCACATCCAAAAAGTATGAAATACGCCCAACATGTAATACTTGCGATGCAAACTCGTCTATTTGTTACTTTAACTCGATACTGCAAAGGAGTCACTGAAGCAAAAACCCTGTCTACAGTGAGAAGCAACACGTGTCCTGCACTAACATCTATTAAGACGGCCAAAGAATTCAACGCTGGAAGTGTCAGATTTTGCTGTTGTGAAATGGCCCAACCCCAGTATACCATCAATGGACAAACCACTAAACCGACCAGAAGATCGGCAATTGCCATCGATACAATGATATGATTAGAAGGCGAAGACCTGAGTTTCTTCAGAGGATCTATCCAAACTGATAAAATGACCAATAGATTTCCAAAAATGATTATAGGACACATGACCATCGAAGGAATAGCAATAGTCATAGATATGGCCTTTGAATTTCCTACTCTCTGCCACGCGCTCGCTAAATCTTCGCTGGTCATATTGCCTGTGATCGCAGCCATTTTAAGACGAAAAGCTTCACTTTCTGTTCTCTTTAAAATCAGCGAGTGCTTTTTTCTCAGAATACCAAGGCTGTTAGTTGGGTGAGATGTTTGATTTCGTGACAAATCCCCAACTTCCCTTGGGATTGACTTTGGGCCGTGAGCGACTTCTCTCGACGTAATAAGGTCACAAAACAAAGGAAGTTCATTCAACAATCCAATCAAGTAATGCCAGAGCCATTAAATCCTCCTACTGGGTCCTAACATGTTTCATAATAAAATTTCAGCTGGGTATTGTTGAAGATTGGAAAAAGGAAGTAACTTGTCACTTTTAACAAAATGTTATGATTCGTATGCTGTCCAAACATACCTGAAAGCTTTTAAACTCCTCTTAAATCGAAATCAAAATCACATTTTTTTTAATTTGCTTAAGTGGAAATCTCTGTAGCTTAAATTGGTTATAAAGTCCTCAAAACCGTTTACGTCTTCTTAACAGTCATATCCTTGAAATATATGTTGTGGTTCAATTTCATCTTCGGTTTAAATTTTCTTTTGTTTTGTTTTGTTTTTGGGTATGGTGATGTAGGATAACGAGTTTGAAACAAAAGAAAATAAACTTTAAACCAAGGATAAAATTGAACCCCAACATATTCATTTAGTTCATCAGTCAAGGCGATTATTATTCACTCAAAATATTTCCCCGTTTCTGATTGGCTAAAACCACACGCATAATTCACGATAACCAGCTACTGTTGACCAAATTTGGCGAGAATTTTTACGCCAAATTTAGGCCATTTCCGAGTGTCCTGTTAGAAAATCAGAATGCTGATTGACGAAACCGCTAATTCACTATAACGAACACACATAAAGTATCAAGGTTCATGTGATTACAGCATGAAAAACTCGACAATTTTAGGTCTGTTTTCGCTTCATCGCTTTCCTGAAATCAGTAGGAGAACAACGAAGTTATTTCCCACTTTCACAGTGCACATGTACAGTTTCACCTAAGGTTAATTACGGAAAGATATTCTCTGCAACAAAATACATGAGTCAGCGATATATTTATCACGCTTTACAAACTGGGACGTCGTTCTTAAAAAGATTCAGAACTATAACTTCGCTGCATTATTGGCCAAGTCTCTAATCTTTGTGAGAAAAGCTGAGTAAACACTGAAACGCTGTTGAACTCTTTTAAAATCTATGAAGCTCTTTAATGCGGAATGCTCGTTGTTTTAATACTTTTACTAAAATCCTTATTTATCAAGAAAAAACATTTTTACATCATTTTAATTATTTCGCCGGTTAGGTACTATAACACTCCGTTCTTAACAAATCTAATTACATCTTCCTTCCTTTTGTAGCTGGCTTTCCCTAGAAGTCAGAAAAGAACAAAAGATAACGCTTCCACGCAAATCTTAAGGTGGCTCGATACAGTTTTTCAGGGTCAATACCTCCCAAGTTTGAGCATAAACTACGTCGCCATAAACAAAGTTTTGGAAAAATTGCCATCACAGTTGTATTAGATAAAGATGAAAATTTGTTATGATCAGGGTTGCAACGGCATCGGAGTTGTCATAGCAACGAAATGACGCTATTAGCTATTTTACTTGCAGCAGGGTATCTCGGCACTAGGAACTGTTCTTCGAAAATCATTCACGGGAGCTTTTTCCTCCAATAGCAGCCTCGATGTTCGTGAAGTTTAAGCGAAATCTGTAAGAGCGTTATCGAGATATTTTGGGATAAAGTTTTTATTGTTAGAAACGCAGTAAAAAATGGACAATATTGTTGTTTGGCCGTTATCTGTAGAAAATGAGGCGCTTTCGATATGCAATTTCACCTCATAGTAGTTTCAATCTTTTTAAAAGCGTGTGTGAAAGATCATGGGAGATAGCTCCAGCCGATTGCTAGAAAGAAGGGTGTGATTAGTATGTATCGAAGCGCTCTTGTTAGCGGTTTTGTAAACATCTTGGTCTACTTTAACAAATTAGCGAATAATTTTTAAACCGCTCGATGGATTTTTTTTTAAATTTAAGATTCTTGAGATTAACTTTCCTTTTATATGACCTTTTAGTTTCAAGATTATTGATATGTTGTAAGGCAGTGAAATAAGGGCTACGATTTGTTACTTTTTTATCGGAAGTTTCGTCATTACAAGTGAAAGCCTCTAATTATTCAAGGCATTGTCTCCAAGTTTCATTTTCACGTGAACAGTAGTAACTAACAATGCAGTTGAAATATGCAAAAATGTTAGCTATTGTTGTGCACGAAAATATGAAACTTGGACACAATACCCTGAATAATGAGAGGCGCACACTTGTAAACACAAAATTTCTGCCAAAATATTGGCGAATTGTAGCCCTTATTTTACTGCCTTACAATATATCAATAATCTTGAAACTAAAAGGTCATATAAAAGGAAGGTTAATCTCAAGAATCTTAAATTTTTAAAAAAATCTATCGAGCGGTTTAAAAATTATTCGCTAATTTGTTAAAGTAGATGTCGACAGTAAGGAGTAGAACGTGTCGCGCACTAACATCCACTAAGACGGAAAAAGCTTTGAGCACTGGAAATGTCAGATTTTTGCTCTTGAAAATGGCCCAGCCCCAGTACACCATTAACGGACACACCACTAAACCGACCAGAAGATCGGCAATTGCCATCAATGCGATGATGTGATTAGATGGCAAAGACTTGAGTTTCTTCAGAGGATCTTTCCAAACTGATAAAACGACCAGTAAGTTTCCACAAACGATAACTGGAGACAGGACCATCGAAGGAATAAAAATAGTCATTGATATGGTCTTTGAATTCGCCCCAGTCAGCCACACGTCACGTAAAACTTTGTCGCTTGTAATATTGAAGAAATCGGTATTGTCTGTGATTGCAGCCGTTTTAAGTTACTGGTAAGATCTAAAATTTCAGTTTTTCTGTTCTGGTCAAGTCCATATACTAAGGCTGTAGGTTGGGTGGTATATATTCGAATCGTGTCAAATTAAAATGCTACAGTGTTAACTTCGAGTGAGCGATGTCTTACGACGTCATAGTCATTAAACAAAGAAACCTCCCTCAACCATCCAAGCAAGTTATGGCAGACCTTTTCAATCACTCTAGTTTTCGTGATCAGTTTACAGCTGATCTTATTTCTTGAATCAAGAGAAGAACTACGAAGAAAGTTACTTGTCATTTGAACAATAGAAAGTTTTAATGATTCATGTGTTGTCGAAATAGAAACTATTTGGTAGTCATGTCTCTTGTTTAAATTCTCTTGTAATTTGTGCACGTTCACGTCTTTTGTTAATGCGCCTTTGGATTTTGTTATTTTGAAATAACCTTTCGGTGACCTGAACGAGCAATAACCGCTGGGGTAGACTTCAGTTCTTCCTTGAGGCTGATAACTCCATGATCGTTATTCTGCGCGATTTTACCGGCCGCATGAATTTTAAATAGATTTCTATCTCGTTCTGTTTGAAGTTAATATTATTTTTTTGGACCTGATATGTTTACATGTATATTTTACCGTGGAGTCAAAGACCAAGACTTTATTGCAAAATTATTAGGTTAAAGATAACAGTGTGAATATTCTGCGCGTGTGTTTGCTTGTGTTTTAGCAGTAGATTTTTGACAATATTTTTACCTGATAAGTTTAGAACGACTCAACTCGTTTTTAGGGCGCATAACACACGCAATAGCATGCCAAATGATAGGCCATTTCCGAGTGTCCTGTAGGGAAATCTGAATGCTGACTGACTTTACCCGTAATCCACTGCTGCGAACACACATAAAGTATCAAGGTTCGCATGATTACAGCAAGAAAAACTCGACAATTTTAAATCTGTTTTCGCTTCAGCGTTTTCCTAAAATCAATACGAGAAAAACGAAGTTATTTCCCACTTTCACAGTGCACATGTAAAGTTTCTTCGTTAAGGTTAATTACGGAAAGATATTATTTTCTGAAACAAAATACATGTGTCAGCGATTCATTTATCACGTTTTACAGACTTGAATGTCCTTCTTTAAAGAATAAAAAATATTTGTTCGCTGATCATTGGCCAAGTCTCAAATCTTTGTGAGAAAATCTGTGTAAACACTGAAACGCAGTTGAACTCAGGATCTCTTACAGTGCTTTCACGCAGAATCCTTATCATTTTTAATTAATACTTTCACCAGAATCCTTATTTATAGAGAAATACTAAACATTTATGTGAGTGTTATTATTTCGGTAGGTGGGTACTATAACGCTCCGTTCTTATCTAATCTAATTGCATCTTCTGTGTGTAGATGGCTTCTTTGTCGCATTTGTGTAATAAAACGTTTTGCCGGGTTTACATCGGTAAGAGCACCTGGTTGATGGCGACTACCAATAGTTATTAGTCATGAAAGTTGATCTTGGAAGCTTGACATTTGCATATCTGTGGCAGAGCAATATTTAGGAAACAAATCAACTGGGATTCTACACACACTTACTCAGCCTTCTCCTTAAATCATTAAAGTCTTGTTTCACAAACATAGTTTTCGCTTCGGCTGTTTTGACTAAAGCAACACTCTTGCCGTTTTTTCCAAAAGTGTTTAAAGGTTTCTCGGTATCGGGGAAGCCACCATGCGTACAAAAATGGATTTACTCCACAGTTAGCATACAATAAAGCAGCCGTCACTGTATGACCCAACAGCAACAACCATAAATGGCGGCTGCATGAAGTACAAAAGTACAACAAAAACTGCACTATATACCACGGCACAGAGCATATAAGAAACGCAGAGATCACGATTGCGATGGCCTTGTTTCCTTTCCGTTTGAAGCATTATTTCGTTATTTGCCGTCGACTGGTCTTGTGCTGCTGTAGTCTTGCGGTGCTTTCGAAAGGCAAATAAAATGACCAAGTTTAAAACCAAAATGCTTATAAGAATGAAGAGGCTTTGTACAATGAATATTGTTACCAGAATGATGTATCCTTTTTCCCACAAACCAAATGCACATCCAACGAGTATGAAATACGCCCAACATGTAACACTTGCGATGCGAACTCGTTTATTTGTTACTTTAACTCGATACTGCAAAGGGGTCACTGAAGCAAATACCCTGTCTCCAGTGAGAAGTAACACGTGTCCCGAACTAACATCTGTCAAGACAAAAAAGGATTTTAGCACTGACGTTGTCAGTTTTTCCTGCTGAAAAATGGCCCAGCCCCAGTACACCATTAATGGACACACCACTATACCGACCAGAAGATCGGCAATTGCCATCGATACGATGATGCGATTAGAAGGCCAAGATCTAAATGTCTTCAAGGGATCTTTCCAAACTGAAAAACGACTAATGAATTTCCAAGAATGATAATAGGAGACATGACCATCGCAGGAATAGAAAAAGCCATAGATATGGCGTGTGAATTCCCCACATTCAGCCACACATTATTGCCTAAATCTCTGTCGCTTGTCAAATTGGAAAGCTCAGTATTGCCGTTGATCGCAGCCATTTTCAGTCAAGATCTTAACTTTCGGTGTCTATATATTGTTTCTTTTTGTATCTGGTCAATATACCAAGGCTGTCAGTTAGGCAAGATATATTTGAATTCGTGTCAAATTAACATGTAACAGTCTTGACTTTTGGTAAGCGATTTCTAATGGCGTAGCCTTTAAACAAAGAATCCTTCTGAATGTCCATTCAAGTAATGTCAGACTTATCAAATCCATCTTTCTTGTTCAAATACTTTTCGTTTTTAGTTAACAACTGATTACTCCTTACATCTAGAGAAAAATGCAAAAAGAAGAAAGTTGTCACTTTAACAATTAACGAAATTTAATTTATTTTGAAATCCAAACATGAAAAGGAAACCGCGTATGATCTCTGTAAATCTATACTTCAGGGTAGATTTAATTTGCTTTTAGCTTTGTGATTTTGCACGACTTTTAGATGGTTATATCGCCAATAAAGACGGAAATAATTTGGAAACAAACCAGAATTGTTTTTCTGGACTTAATCTTAGCGATAATATGAAGAGTATTGTAGGTTTTTATCCCTTTCAATTTGAAATTATTACTTTTTTACCCTGTATATGTATATTTTACCGAGTGGTAAAGACCACTTCGGCATTTCCTCACGACAAATTTCACCCACTTTCCTGTGATAGTGATTGTTATTAACGGATAAAAGCCAATTCAGGCAAAATGGAAATTACAATAAAGCTGCTTTACACCTGTCCCAACAATTTTTCTTTTTTTTCCTTTGTAGAAGGTGCAGATACTTTGTTCGTTCACTGGCAATGTACTCAGCACAGACCCAGCCCGTGGTATCCATATCTTTGACGATTGCATCTCTATCTTTTTCATTCTCTGGTTCAGGTCAGGGCCGCACTTTTACTGGGACGTTCTTGTTATGCATCTTTCTTTCTACAACTCCCAAGAATTCCTGTCGTGGTGTTTCGTGTTCTGCCCCGAAACACTTGAATGCTGGCACTTGCATCCCAGCATATGCAAAACATCATCATCATCATCTTGCTTAGTTTGAAAATTCTTTCTGCTCAAGCTCAAGCTATACAATTAGGAATTATTTGCTCTGGGTAGCCATTGGAAGAAGTCTTACTGATAGAGTTGATGGCGCAGAAATTCCATTCTTCTTCCTCTGTGGGTACTGAACTAAGATTAAACGTGATGTCGGAGGGGCGTGGCAGGTTATGCTGTGGTAGTGTATGCCATATGCTGTGGTAGTGTATGCCATCTTCGTGTCAAGAACTCTGTGGTATTAAATATTTCCTGAATTGCGATAACATGACAGAATGTCACATTATGTAAGCGTAAAATAAGAGGGGTGCGCCTGTCTGCAGGAGTGCACAATATTTCACAGAGTTCAGCAAGGCTCCACTGGCACTACCTGATACTGGGCCAAGTTGAGGTCTTTCATTAAACCAAGTTGATGAGGGAAAGACGATGCAGGGACCACTAAATGCCCTTCAACTCCTTTCTCAATTGGTTGGTTTCAGCAATCCATCTGTTGGGAGATTTCGACCCTTACACTCTCTAATCAACTCGTCTTAAGCCATGTGTACCTCCATTTCTCTTTTCTTGTCCAGCTGGACCTGCAATGACTTTTCCATCGTTCTTCGCGAGTCTGTTGTGGAGCTATGTGGTCAGGGTACTGTGCTGATGACGTAGTACAACCACAGCTGCTAACGTTTCCACCAATTTGCTCACCACTCTCAACTTCTTGTGCTGGATGGTCGCCAGGGAACAATAGGCAGATGCCAGTGATTGGGACGTTGTGAGAAGAGTCGATCTTAGTGGTGACCTGTTGGATGTCTTCTGTACAACAACTGATCCTCAAGGTGTCTCTGTATCTTGCCAGGAGGTAAATTTGTGACTTTTCCATTAAATCTTGCACATTTCTTCCACCAAGCTTTTCTGGTGTATAGTAAAATGCTGGGTCATAAATAGCAGTTACTGTTAAGTGAATGTGTCCATGACTCATGATACTTGAATGGTTAGACCAGAACATGAGGTGCCGTGTTCGCTCCCAGTGTTTTAGTAAATTTGCCACTTCCTCCCTTGTCATTTCACCATCTGACTCTTCTTTAAAGTCTCCAATTATCTCTGAGGTGCTTTTCCAATTCTTCGTTTGTCATTCCCTGTAATGTTCACCTGAGTGGTCTCCTACCAATCCCATCTCCTCGTGTTCTTGCAGTAGATTCCGCCTTATTTGTTCAAAATAATTTTTTCTGCCACTCACTGAAGTATTCTTTTGTTAGAGAACCATTTGAATCTATTGTTAACTTTTGACAGGACTTTGGTGCTATCACTTCTTCCAAAGAGATATTTCCCATTTGTAATTTTTTGTCTAAGGGTTTCCCTTATGACTACACTTGTACTGGGCACTGGTGTTGTGATCTCCCCTCCAAAGTTTTCTTTTTTTTTTCTTTCTGTGAAGTGGACCAGTTTCAATGGGTCTTGAACAATTCAACATTCACCCCATTTTTTCCTAAGAAATTCTTTCATAACCATGTTTCCCACTTTTGTCTTCGCTAATGCTCCAAACTTCCTTGATCTATGAAATAATGATAAAAAAATTATATTATTAACAACATAACTAGAACTGCATCAATTACGTTCAAAGACAATTGTATGAATTTTTTAACTAAGCTGAAAATATTCGCCTAACTGTAGCAGTTTATACAATAGGGACTTTAAGCAACGAGTACAGAAGGGTCTAGTACGGTGAGCAGACGTAATTTTTTTTCCCGCCACGCGCCAATGCCTCAAGTTCAAGGCACCATGATGTCGCTTTTTAATAAAAAAGTGAATTCGCATTCTTTCAAACTTTTCCCGATTATTACTGATGAGTCGCTTACTTTATCAAATGTAGGCGAACCCATAGAGAAAAAAGTTTGTCTTCGTTTGTTGACGTCCTCAACAAAACGTGAAATTACGTATTTTCACGTCGTAGTCGTGCAGTTATGGCAAAGAAATGTTGATAATACAATGAAATGCACGTGCAAAGTTATTGATTTGCTAATTAAACTTACTGACTGGCCCGTACAACTTGTCCCGAATACGTGGAAGATCATGCCGGGACAGTGTCTAGTACATTAAGTATTTAGTTGTATTTTAGGTGCTTAGAACGCCAAGGTATATTTGAAAAGAATCGTAAGATATGAATGTTTCATCCTTTTTTGGTCATCCTTGGAAATTTCTGAAGGCTTACTTTTCGAGCATGAGCCCCAAATTCGGTGTCAAGCACGACACCCAAGTAAAAAGTGCTGCCAAATACGCAAAATACAGTTCACGGAAAAGAGGATATTTTATAACGGATATCGTCTCACCAAGTGGTGTGAACACAAGCAAGTCCTGAATTTGCTCATGCAACGCACTTTTTTATGAATATAGTTTTTTTAACATTGCCTTGCCATGGGGGGTCACTGCACGATTTCAACTTCTGAGGAGTTCGCCAACATTTTGAAATAATCGCGATAAACAATAAAAGAACGCGAATACACTTTTAAACGTCGTTTCCACCGCTAAAGCCGTCGTGGTACAGTTGTATGTTAAACTCCCTGATTTTGAGGCGTTGACGGGTGGGGAAAAAAATTACTTCTGGTCACCGTACTAGACCCTTCCGTACTCTTTGCTTAAAGTCCCAAGTGTAGGGGTGTGTGTGGGTGTGTGTGCGTGCACTCACCGCTGCACACTTGTGGGGACATTTATATGAAAACACACCAGGAAAGTGGGGTCTGTTCAAATTATTGGGACATTTCCGAGTCCATTTCCGAGTCCCCGCACAAAAAGTCCTCTTAAATAGGTAATTCTTTGAAAGTAGACGCTCATAATGAGGACCCCTGAAGGGTCCCCGTAAGTTGGTCCCTGGACACACATCATGTCGAGCTGCTAACTTTACGTCAGAATTGTTGGTTACTTATTATCTCTCTGTCAGTATGGATTGGCATGCTCCGTAAAATAGTAACATTACCTTATCAGTTCTCAGAGTGACGTTTTAGGATTAATACCACAATTAGTCACCATACGTTATTAGCACTTTCTTCAGAACTTAAAATAGAAGAGACTGTAGTAGACATCACAGAACCAACCTGAGTGTACCTGTGGGGACTCATCTCACTCACCAAAACCCAAGGTGGGGATGACTAATTAATCTTCTGTAATTTAATCAAATACCTTGTGTATTCAGAACTCCACAGTTGCATTTAAGACACATACTCTTTGATGTTCATGATGTACAATCATTGGTTTTTGGAAGTTTGTTTTATATTTTAGGTAAGTGAATTTATATCGTTCTTTATCTCGAGTGGCATCACCTTATACTTCAGGTGCTTCAACTCTTCCCTTTTCTTCTCGAGCTCTTTGCGTATCATATAAGGCCCCTTCTCTAGTAAGCCCTCGCCCTAGCATTCTTGAAAACAGACATACATTTCTTTAAGTGGCAATCCTTGATAGAAGCCAATCCTCTAGAATAAAAATCCCCAGGTGTTCAGGTGTTCTTTGTTTCTATAGAAAGTTTTTCTATGTACTGTTGATTTTAAATAAATATGTTTTTAAATTTCCTTAAGGTTACTGTTACAGCATTGAAACTTTGTATCATGTGTTGAGGCCAATCCTCAACAAGAGAACAATTTTTGTTTTCCCAAGTCCTTTCCATTCCATTTTTGTAATTTATACTCCCAGCATGCTTAGTGAGCGCGTCTCAGTGTCGTCGTGTAGTGAGAAATTGTAACGCGCTAGTCGCCGGGAGTTTTTCATCGTATGGTGAGTCTTAAGAGCTCTTGTATTTCCAAATCCCGTTCCAACGGTGATTAAGTGTTTTTTTTTGTAGGTTTTTACTTGCGAGGTGAAGCTTGTTAGCCTAAGATGAGACTCCAATTCCGATCCTGTTGTGTTGTTAAGAAAATGTGCTGCGTGTGCAACTCTCGATTATTAAAGTTGTGTTTAAGAACCCTTGCGTTGTGAAGGCGCGTTTTTGTCCCCTGGACATCATTCTCTAAATATATTATTATTATTATTATTATTATTATTATTATTATTGTCAATATATCTGACATTGAGATTACATCAGAAAGTGCGCAAGCCAGAATTTAAGTAGTAACTTTTTATCAGTTTGAATTATTTTTAGATATTTTTATTTTTTTATTAACTTTTTGATGCTTTTTATAATTGTTATTAGTAGTTTTTAGATAGTCATTTTACGACAATTCTCTTTCGTACACAAGAAGAATGTACATAGGGTATATATTTTAATATTCATATTCTTGAATCTGTAAATAGTCTATTTTTTTGAATCTATGAATAAAGTTATTTTATTATATTATTATTATTATTATTATTATCATTATTGTTATTATCAAAAACATAAAATCACAAATATTACACCGCTGCTCATAAACAAGTCTCTAATCTTTGTGGAAAAGCTGTGTAAACACTGAAACGCTGTTGAACTCTTTTCAATCTCTGAAGCGCTTTCATGCAGAATGCTCGTTGTTTTAATACTTTTACTAAAATCCTTATTCATCGGGAAAAAAACTTTTACATCATTCTAATTATTTTGCCGGTTGGGCACTATAACACTCCGTTCTTAACAAATCCAATTACACCTTCCTTTATTTTGTAGCTGGCTTTCCCTAGAAGTGAAAAAGAACTAAAGCTAACGCTTCCACGCTAATCACAAGCTGCTTTATACAGTCACTGTTGACAGCAAGGGCGTTATTTATGCTACTACTAATCTAATTTACATCTTCTTGGGGTGTGCCAAACCTTTGCTGGGTCACGTGCATGGAAGTACGCTTTTTTGTTGCTACTGACGATATTTCCAAGTTCTGTTTTCGATGCTTTTCGACCCGTTAATGGCAAGTGACAAGTGCCGAAAGTGACAAGGCTGCTCGCATTAGGAGCTTTACATTTGCAGTTCAGAGATTCTATGCACTCACTCAACCTTGTCCGCTAATCTTCACAACCTTGTTTCACAAGCAAAGTTTTCAACTTGGCTCTTTTTAATGAAACAGTACTCCCTCCGATTTTTCAAAAAGTATTTGAACGTATCTCGGTACCGGGGAAGCCGCCACGCGTACAAAAATGGGTTTACTCCGGAATTGGCAAACAATAACGCAGCAGTCGATGTATAAACTAACATCAACCGCGATAATTGACGGGTACATGGTGCACAAAAATAGAACAAAAACTGCACTATAAACCACGGTACGAAGCATATAAGAAATGCACAGATAACGATTGCAATGGCCTTGGATAGTTTCCTTTCCCTTTGAAGCATCATTTGGCGATTTGCCGTCGACTGGGCTTGTGCTGCTATAGTCTTGCGGTGCTTGCGAAAGGCAAATAGAATGACCAAATTTAAAACCAATATGCCTATAAGAATGCAGAGGCTTTGTAAATTAAAGATTATTCCCAGAATGAGATCTTCTCTTGCCCACAAACCAAATGCACATCCAAAGAGTATGAAATATGCCCAACATGCAATACTTGCGATACAAACTCGTCTGTTTGTTACTTTAACTCGATACTGGAGAGGGGTTACTAAAGCAAATACCCTGTCGACAGTAAGGAGCAGAACGTGTCCCGCACTAACATCCACTAAGACAGAAAAAGCTTTGAGCGCTGGAAATGTCAGATTTTTGTTCTGGAAAATGGCCCAGCCCCAGTACACCATTAACGGACACACCACTAAACCGACCAGAAGATCGGCAATTGCCATCGATGCGATGATGCGATTAGATGGCAAAGACCTTAGTTTCTTCAGAGGATCTTTCCAAACTGATAAAACGACCAGCAAATTTCCACAAACGATAAAAGGAGACATGACCATCGAAGGAATAGAAGTAGTCATTGATATGGTCTTTAAATTCCCCACAGTCAGCCACAGATCACTTGAAAGTTTGTCGCTTGTCACATTGAAGAAACTGGTACTGTCTGTGATTGCAGCCATTTTAAGTTACCGGTAAGACCTTAAATTTCAGTTTTTCTTTTCTTGTCAGATCAATATACCAAGGTAGTATGGTGAGTGATATGAGTCAAATTAAAATGCTACATTGTTGACATCGGGGGAGCCATGTCTTACGACGTCATAGTCTTTAAACAAAGGAACCTCCTTTAACTATTCAATCAAGTTATGGCAGACCCTATTAAATTTCTCTACTTTTTGTGATCAGTTTAGAGCTGATCATATTTCTTAATTTAAGAGAAGGACTACAAAGAAAGTTACTGGTCATTTGAAAAATAAAAAGATTTAGTGATTCATGTGTTGTTCAAATACATGCTATTTAGTAGCCATGTCTCTAGTTTAAATTCTCTTTTAATTTTGTGTGCGTTCACGTCTTTTCGATAATTTTATTCTGTTAATGTGCCTTTGGATTTTCAATAAAGGTTCTTATCATTTGAGGTAACCTTCCGGTGATCTGAGCGAGCAATAATTGCTGGGGTAGACTTCAGGTCTACCTTGAGGCTGATTACTCCATGATCGTTATTTGCGACTTTTTTATCGACCGCATGGATAATAAAGAGATTTTTATCTCGTTCATTTTGAAGTTAATATTACTTTTTTTGGACCGGATTTTTGTAAAGGTATATTGTACCGAGTAGTCAAATGCCAAGACTTTATCGCAAAATTATTAGATTAAAGATAACGGTGTGAATGTCCCGCGAGTGTGTTTGCCTATGTTTTAGCAGTAGATTTCTGACAATTTTTTTACCTGGCAAGTTTAGAATGACGCAACTCGTTGTTAGGACGCATAAAACACCGCAGCACGCTAAATTTAGGCCATTTCCGAGTGCCCTGTAAGAAAATCTGAATGCTCATTGACTTTAACCATAATTCATTATAACGAACACAGATGAAGTATCAAGGTTCAAATGATCACAGCACGAAAAACTCGACATTT
>NC_133204.1:17773280-17815780 GCF_958299795.1 Porites lutea
GGTACAGAACTTTTCCTGATTTTAAGAGACCTGTACAAATTCCTAATACGTTTTATTAATCTTAATTTTTTTGTCAAAGATATAAGTTGTATATTATTGTAGCTGCCTGTGATGTGGTCACAGCGATGGACGATATTTGTCACTTCGGGGTTATTACTAAAAAGTTACCCATGACTAATGCAATAACAGACGTTTTCTAAACCTCTATTTCCATTGTTCTCCCATAACTTGAACCTCCTATTGCTTGTGGGGCTTTCTGAATTGTTTTGTTCCTTTAATAAACTAAACCAATGACAGCCGTCTTTGCAAATAGTGCAGATTTACGGCAATGAAGGCTCAACATCAATGGCCACGGCTTGAAACGCCTTGCCTTTTAAATCAGAATATATTACTCTCCTGCATTAAGCAACCTTAAGGGTATTATCTGAATTGTGCTTTCAATTTAGCTACTTGCATTTGTAGAGTGTTTTTTAACACATAATGCACGTCTATCTTGTCAATTTTCCCTTTGATAATTCATCTCTCTTAAATGATCCGCTTTTAATTTGAGGATTTGAGCCTATTTTGTTTAACTTTGACAAGGGTGTCTCCCATACTGAATATAAAACAAAAACACCTTACAGCTGAACCACTTGCCTTAACCATTAGGGTGGCCGCTTAATGCAGGTTGGCCGCTAAATACATGCTAGAGTTCGTCAGATATTAGCATAACCTTAAGCAAAAACTTTACTTTATTCTGAAACAAACACCTTTAGAGGCCTCTGACATCTTTCGTACAAGAGAGTTCTTATACCAAGCAAAAATACTACAGTATAATAACAAACAAGCAAATTTTACTCTAAATGTTGTCGTGAGGTTCTCCCAACTTTGCACGAACAATAATAGTACAGTGTTTACTATGCCCTCAGTAAACTATATAATCGAACTAAGGCGGCAATGTTTGTTTCTGAAACCGTGCATTGCGGGTCCACGACCAGTCGTCACTTTCTATCTCAGACTGTATTTTCCTTCAGTACACTTTCAAACAAAGCCAAACAAAGTGTTTTTTGTTGGCCGCTTAATAGAGGTGAAAAATGATGGAAGAACTCTCGTCGGAATAGAAAAAAGGTGGCCGCGGCCTCTTAGTAAAGGTGGTCCCTTAATGGAAGTAAAGTTACAATTCTATTCTACAATTGTTTTCGGAACTTTGATTACTGGCCGCTTAAGAAAGGGTGGCCGGTTAATGGGCCGCCGCTAAACAGAGGTTCAATAATATTTCATGATAGATTAATCCTTCAAGTTTCAGAATCCGCTCTATAGGAAAGACATAGAAATGACCCTTTCTTCATGTTCGACATGACGGTGTTAGTCACTCAGCTGCACTAAAAGCGCCCGTTTTCTCTATTATTGTACAAGTTTTTGTGGTGCATTCATGCTTGAATACTAAGCCACAATTGCATATTCATATACTTCCTAAGAAAGGTCAGTTTCCTGTCGCTAATTCTATTCCACAAATATTGCAAATGCACCGGATATAATAAGTTATCTTCTTTGAAAGTAAGCCATTTTTCATTATACTTCGAAGGCACAAGAATACCTCTTTTCTGAACAGAAATGATGTTTACCGGTAAGGGAAAAGAAAAACAAGATAAAAAAAGTAGAGTTTCAACGCCAGGCCTTAGCGTTTGCCCATATTTTTTTGCCATTTCTGTGTGATATTACGCCTTTATTAAAACCACTTCCAAAAATGGTGTGATTGAATTGATTTATAAAACATCACGTTTTGCTTATGGTAAAGCCCTGTGTTAGAAAATACATGTAATAAACACCTGAAATAATACCTTCACGACATCATAGTACCTTTTTTGACTAATAGCACATTAAACAAAAAGTACAAAGTGTGAGGATTCTGAAGTCATTAGCGCCAATAACGAACGCTTCAAACTTGAACTACACTTTTCTCGAGAATGGCTGCCGTTACAGGTCACTTAAATTTCTGGAATTGGACGGGCGTTCAATTTTGCAACAAGTTTGGCTGAGTACTGGGAATTCACAGACTATACCAATAATTGTTGCAGTTTCTGTAATAATTCTATCACCTATCATCGTTTTCGGAAATTTACTGGTCGTTTTCTCCATTTGGAAAGATTCTCTGAAGAAGCTTTGGTCATGGCCATCAAACTGTATTATATTATCTATGGCAGTTGCCGATTTAATGGTTGGGATAGTTACTTGTCCATTGACAGCGTATTGGGGTTGGGCTGTTCATCAAATGAAGAATCCGACCTTTGGCCCAGTGACATTTAGTATTACCTTTTTAAATATCAGCGTCACCCACATGCTTCTGTTGACAATTGACAGGTTCTTTGCATTGGTAACTCCACTTCAATATCGAACAAAAGTAACAAGAAAGCGAGTTTGTATCGCAACTGTTACATGCTGGGTATATTTTCTTCTCTTTGGCTTCGCGTTTAGTCTGTCAAAAGACCATTTCACAATACTAGCGGCGATAAATAACTTACAAATGTTCTCTCTTCTTATATGTATTTTCCTCGCGTACTTTGTGATACTATATCGCTTTCACAAATATTCCAGGTCTGCTATAATACATGACAGTACGGCCAATCGTCATCGACGAATATTTCAAGCTGAAAGAAATCTCTCCAAAGCTGTCGCTGCTGTTATCTGTGTATTTCTTATCTCTTTCATACCCTGGCTTATTGCACAATTGTTAATGTTTTTTTGCCTCCAATGCAATCGAAATTTATCACAACTTATACTTGCATTTGGACTTATACAAGGATTAGTGTACGGCAATTCTGGTGTGAACCCATTTTTGTACGCCTGGAGAATCCCTAGATATCGGGCTACTTTCAAGTACTTTCTAAACAATCGGAGTAGATGCTGTGTTCGTAATGAGAAACCGGCGGAAAACGTTGTTTACGATAAAAATTTTTAGTGACTTTAAACTGAAGCAATGGGTTCTATCACGATGATGACGTTCATTTACACTAGACTGTGTTAATAGGGAGCTTAAGCAACCGACGACGGCGACATCAACGTGAACGGCAAAAAAGCTATAGGTTTAGATTGGCAAAACAACATTACTTTGCAAATGCATCACGCTTTTCTGTACATTTCTTTCACGTCACTGCACGACTAGGACATGAAAATGCCTAATTTCACGTTTTGTAAGGATTTGAACACAAGACAAGGTTTTTCTTTTTCTTTTCCTGAACTTCGATACAATCTTTTAAAATTCAACTCCAGGAAAAAAAATTGCCAACATTTGGCAAATTGAACGTGATGGAATAAGCGCGATAAAGTTTGAAACAGTGCCTCTTTATTTTTTTAGTGACGTTCGTAGACATAGTTGTTGTTGCTTAAGAGCGAATGCACAGAAAAATCGAGCAAACTGTGGCCACAGCTCAAAACCTAACCTACCCTCATTTTCAGTTTGTAATAAGCTTTTCATGAGTTTATAACACTGCTGAGGTTTGAATTTCAAAATGCGGCCGAGTTTAGGAGATATCTGAATTTTCGATTTCAACGGTCCTCGGGCCTAAAATGAGCCGCCGAACACGGTAGCCTGAAATTCATCCGATTGCTTCGAGTCGTTTTCTCCTCTCAACAACGTCGTTACTGAGGGAGTAATAACGACTCGAGGTAATCGGATGAAATTCAGGCTGCCGAACACGGCAAAATAGCCCAGTGACAAAATTGACCTGACTTTCATAAACGAGCGGATATATTGGCAATCTGTCACTCGAGAGTGCGAGCGGACCTGAGGCTAGGTCTGTTTTCCAGTTACTGCAAAATATGAATGACATCAAGAAATAATTCTCGCTTGAGTGTTAATTCTTAAATGAATAAACTTTGCAGCCCCTTTTCCTGTGTTAAAATAAACTAGCGCAATTTGGTTCCTTTGTTTCTGAACGGCGACAGTGAGTAAACAAACCCTAAAAGGAAGGAACATCTGAATGCGTGATCAGTCATTTTAAAGATTTTAAAGATTATGGCGTGGGAAACCAAAACATTCGCGGCCTAGCTATTTCATTTTTCTTGTACTTTCAGGTGCCCTGTTTTCTTAAAAGTCAGTGTTAACTACAATGGGTTAGTAAATATATTGTCCAACTTTTAAAAATGGTACAGTAATATTCATAATATTCTATGTACTATGTATTGCTCAGAAGGTAATTTGCACTACGCACGGAAGACAAATAAGTACATTAAATTATCAGGTTAAAGGTGGCTTTAAAGCATGGACTATTTATGTTCTAGTGAGACTTGTTATAGAGTGTAGAAAACAGTATATTACAGAAAATCACAAGCTGGATACCTCTGTTTCTTTCTTTTTTTTTATTTCCATTTCCAAGTAAACATATCGCAAACGCGATAGAATTCTACTTTTTCACCCCAAAAGCTTTTTTCGTGTTAAAGTCTTATCTTTCAGATCTATACTCGATGCATCCCCTGCTAACAACCAAGGATTTAATTTTGCATAAAAACTATATGAAATTGTACTTTCTAAACTTCTTCTCCTACATTTAAAACAGCGCTCAACAAATACGGTGCGGTTTAGACGTTTATTAAAAGAAGGGCGCCGTCCCCTTGACCCTTGACCCTTGACCCGTTTGGCATGGCTACTAATAAAGAAACAGTTTCCTCTTTTCAAGAAATCGTTGGCGGCTATTGCGGTTTTCAAACCAAGGATAGGAGTAAGTCTGTCGAAGTCTTACCGCTTTTGGAAGAGATACATAGGCGCGCACAAGTCAGTGCTTCTATTAACTGGTGGTGAAAATAAAGTCGATCTTATTTTGTCAAGGGCGTCTATGTTCGCTCCGCCTCGAAATGTCAACATACTCAACATCTGTCCTCGCCACCGAGAGTCACTTGGCCTTGGCTGGAGACGCCCTACAAAATGTAAATGTTCCGTTCGTAACGATCTTTCAAGGAACAGCGCTAAACCCGGGGAGCGGCCGAAGGATGAAAGAGGGATAACCGAATGGATGTCGCAGCATATTTTGCGAGAAACCGGCATACTTGTTCCTGTCGGCTCAGGTACCATTGATTACGAACAGAAATTGAGGGTCAGAATTTAAACGCAAGGATGGATAGGAAGGCGGGGAATTTTTATAGCAGGAAAATTGCTTCTCTCATCTGTTCAGTCTTTTATATATAAATGTCTCGTTTCAAAGTAAAGCATTGTGGATGGTTTTTAATTTACAGGAGTGTGCTGCAAGGGTAGAATTGCTCTTACAGCAACTGCAAATGTGGCGACGCCTTCCGAAACTGAGATTGCTTCTAGGATGGGTGCTATAACTTCGGTATGTTCTTGTGTGCGATCATGGATAGTAGAAAGTCTGGATAGGAAGTTATGTCGCGTGGGCTGATTTGTTATTGCCGATTGGTTGTTTCGTGCTCCGAGATGGCGTTGGATGGTGTAGTGTTTCACGGTCAGTGAAACATCCGGATTTAACCAAAATAAATGCACACAACAACAGATTCAACTCGACACTTGACCATGTCCTTTTTTAATTACCCATAACTCATTTCGACCGTACACAATTACATCATCGATACTACAATCTCTCCTTTTTTCCGAATAAATCGTCTAGTCCAGTTTCTTAAACAAAATAACAATACAAACTATAACAGTCTCTCAACGGCTACTAACTCAAGGAAAAATGATCCAATGTCCAAGACTTAAATCAATACAAAATGACATTTTCATAAAGGTGAAATGTCCTTCGCAAGAACTGTCCATTGTGTAAACAAAGTCTTAACCAAGTTCATAATCTTTTAGTCTCTCAGGTTGACAATTGTGCCCAGGCCGCAACGCATAATGCTGAGTTGAAACTCTTGGTTCCTCTTCCTGATTAGTTTCTGGGTCTTTTGACAAAGTCCCTTTAGGATTGCTGGTTTCTGTTTCCTGTGATTTGTCCTCCACATACTTCTGTAGATGGGTAACATTTCTTTTGTAGTGAATGCCAGCAGGAGACTTAATTTCCACATGACCTCCATGTTTGTTGACCACTTCATAGGGTGTGGCTTCAAATGATGGTGACAGCTTGTCTGACTTCGGTTTCTGAAGAAGAACTTTGTCTCATAATCTTTTAGTCTCTCAGGTTGACAATTGTGCCCAGGCCGCAACGCATAATGCTGAGTTGAAACTCTTGGTTCCTCTTCCTGATTAGTTTCTGGGTCTTTTGACAAAGTCCCTTTAGGATTGCTGGTTTCTGTTTCCTGTGATTTGTCCTCCACATACTTCTGTAGATGGGTAACATTTCTTTTGTAGTGAATGCCAGCAGGAGACTTAATTTCCACATGACCTCCATGTTTGTTGACCACTTCATAGGGTGTGGCTTCAAATGATGGTGACAGCTTGTCTGACTTCGGTTTCTGAAGAAGAACTTTGTCTCCCTCTCTCAGGTTAGACTCACAAGCACCTCTCAGATTATCAGCATAGTCTTTGCCTTTTTGCTTTCTTTCACGATCTCTGTCCAAGACTTCACTGTCATTACTAGCTGAGCGCAACTCTTCCACACCTGGGAGCTTTGAACGAATCTCTCTTCCAAATAACAGTTTAGCAGGACTCTCTCCAGTAATTGTGTGTGGCGTGCTTCTGTAAGCAAGTAAGAATTTCTGCAATTCCTTTCGCCAGTCACGTCCCTCGCTGTGCGCAACCCGCATCGCTTTCAGCAGACTTCTATTTTGTCTTTCAACCTCGCCGTTGGCTTGTGGCCACATTGGAGTTGACGTTCTGTGTTCAATGTTGTTGTCTTTGAGGTAGACTTCAAACTCTTGTGACACAAACTGTGGACATTGTCTGTTTTTATTGACAGCGGTAGTCCATGAGTAGCAAACATTGCTTCCAGACAGCTAATCATTTTGCCAGATGTCACTGATTTGGTTACAGCTACTTCAAAGAATCGACTAAAATAATCAACAACCACGAGTAGATATTCACCCGTCGGAAGGGGTCCTAGCAGATCTACCGCAAGGTCTTGCCATGGCTGTGTAGGCAACTCTGTTCTCTTCATTGGTTCTGGGGGCAAAGGTTTCCCGACAAGCTGGCAACCATGACATGTTCTGCACCTTTGTTCTGCTTGACGGTCTATACCGGGCCACCATACTTTGGTACGGAGTCTTTGCTTGGTCTTAACGATCCCTTGATGGCCCTTGTGTGCCAGATCCAGTACTTGCTTGCGAAGTTTCATCGGAATGACTAATCTAGTTCCTCTCAACACTAACTTTCCTAGCACGATTATCTCGTTTCTCACAGCTTTAAAAGCTGGCTCGCCGACAGCCCATTCATTGGTCTGAACACACTTCCTTAACATTGCAATTTCTTCATCTTCAGCAGATGCTTCTTCAATTTCCTGGATAGGTATGGCTCTGGGGGCTGCATTCTCTGCAACGTACCGAATGTATTCTTCCGCCACATTTTTTCTTTCGTTTGAAATTTCTTGGGTTAGGCGAGATAAAGCATCAGCTATGTTCTGTGGGCCTGGACGATACATCACTGTAAACTCATATGGCTGAAGTCGTAAGACCCATCTTTGGATTCTCGCAGAGGGCTGAGATTTACTTGAATAGATCACTTCACGTGGTTTGTGATCAGTTTCCAATTCGAAATGTTTTCCATATAGATAAACATGGAACCTTTCGCAAGCCCAGACTAGAGCCAGAGCTTCTCTTTCTGTTTGAGAATATCTTCTTTCAACTGCTGTTAGCCTTCGGCTTGCGTAGTAGACTGGTCTCCAATTGCCATTTTGTTCTTGAGCAAGAACAGCACCCAGTCCAACTGGACTTGCGTCAGCAATGACTCTTGTTTTGGCATCTTTGTCGTAGTAAGCTAATGTTTCCTGCACTTGCTAGTGTTTCCTTCAGAGCTTTGAACGCTTCTTGTTGCTTCTCATCCCATTTGAAGGTTACACCTTTTCGTGTCAGCTGTCGAAGTGGTTCTGAAACTGTGGCCAGATTTGGAATGAATTTTGCACTGAAATTCACAAGTCCCATAAAACTTCTCACTTCGGCTACAGACTCAGGCTCTCTGGCGTTGACTACTGCTTCAACTTTGGATTCTGTCGGTCCAATACCACGTGTAGACAATAGGTATCCCATAAATTCTAACTGGGGCATCTTGAATTTGCACTTCGCACTATTCAAGGTCAAACCTCTTTGTTGCAATCTTTCTAGCAGCTTCTCGAGCCTCTCATCATGTTGCTGGTCATCTTTACCATGAAGAATGATATCATCAGATATATTACGCACTCCTTCACATCCATGCAGAGCTTGCTGGATAGCATGCTGATAGATCTCAGGAGCTGAGGTTACACCAAACATTAATCTCTTGTAACGATAACGTCCAGCATGTGTTGTGAATGTTGTGATGTCACGTGATTCTTCACTCAGTTCCAGTTGATGATAGCCCCATTTAAGGTCTAACTTAGAGAACACACTGCTTTGGGTCATGTCCTGGAGCACCTCATCAACAGTGGGAATTGGGTGTCTTTCTCTCACAATAGCTTCATTCGCTCTGCGCATATCAACGCACAATCGAATCTCACCAGAAGGTTTGGGAACTACTACTTTTGGGCTGGCCCACGGTGTTGGTCCTTTCACTTTCTCAATAATGTCCAGCTGCTCTAACTCATGCAACTTGCTCTCTACTTTCTCTCTCAGACTGAATGGCACTCGCCTGGGATGCTGAACAACTGGATTGACTTCCTGATTCACATGGATCTTAACTTGATAATCAGTTAACTTGCCCACTCCTTCAAAACATGCTTTGTATTTGTCAACAAGGTCTGGTGTACTTACAACATTAACTTGTGGTCCCAGTCTTAGTGCATCTAATTCCCTGGCTGTTTTCCTGCCCATTATTGGCCTGCCTTCATTGCAGATGACAATAAATTCAGCTGTGACATCTTTTCCAGCTAGGTTTACTGATGCTTCGAACTTTCCCAGTGTGTCCAGTGGTTCTGAAGTTCCATAAGGATACAATTTCTGATTTGTCTTTTCTGACTTGCACTTTACTCCTTTTTGCTTCAATTCTTCCCACGTCTTCTGATCAATGATATTACATGATGATCCTGAGTCGATGAGAACTCCATTAAGAATGACACCTCCAACTTGTAAATCGACTATCTTTGATCCACTCCTGTCCCATGTTTTACCGAGTCCCACAGTAAAAGCATATTCATCATCTTTACCATCCTCCACGCAGTTGACTTTTCCTCGTCCACCTTGTTTCCGTGTCCTTTTTCTTCTTCTCTTGTTTACTCTTTGTCCTGCAGACTGAAGCAAAATGTCCTGCCATGTGACATTTTGTACAGGTTTTAGATCTTGCCGGACAATACTTGTCACGTGGGAAATGTCCACTTTGTCCACATCGGTAACATTTCAGACTCTTCTGATCACTTTTCCCATTTCCTCCAGGTTTGTTGTCTTCCTTGATGGCATTAACAGACGCTCCCACATCACCTTCGATCTGTTTGGCTTGGGTTTGAGATAACTCCAACGATCGAGCAATCTTCTGCCTGTCTGCCAATGTTAGCTCTTGTCCCTTTCCCAGAAGTTTTCGCCGAAGCTCTGTGGACTTGCACTTATCAATGATTTGATCACGTATTTGCTCATTCTTCGTAGCACCAAATTCACAATTCGCAGCTTGATTACTGAGCCTTACAACAAATTGATCGACCGTTTCATGCTCTTCTTGCTTCATTTGGCGAAAAATGTGTCGCTCGTATGGTACACTCACTTGTGGTGTAAAGTATGCATCGAGTGTTCGAAGTGCAGCCTTGTATGCATCGTCGTCTTCCCCTGCAGGTGCACCCGGATCCGTTAGGGTTTCAAAGATTTCTTGGACTTCCATCCCTGCGCAATGTAAAAGCAACGCCTTTTTTCGAGCGGCTGCTGTGATTCCACGACCATCGACGTAAAATTGAAATGATTTTCGCCATCGCCGCCATCTTGGCCCCACACTCGTGCTATCTCCTCGACAATCAAATGGCTTAATTCCGCGAAGTTCGTCATTTGTCGCCATAACTTTCCTTCAAACAGACGTATCTTCGTATCACGTTATCCTCGTCGCCAATTGTAGTGTTTCACGGTCAGTGAAACATCCGGATTTAACCAAAATAAATGCACACAACAACAGATTCAACTCGACACTTGACCATGTCCTTTTTTAATTACCCATAACTCATTTCGACCGTACACAATTACATCATCGATACTACAGATGGTTCCATCATAGTGAAATTTATGACGTAAAGATGGCGAAAATGTTGCACAAACCAGTCGACATGTAGGGTTTGTTTGCCTGCATGTTGTTCTTTTCGGGAGTTTTTAGTGCTACTTTAATTTTTGGTGTATGTTTTTCCCTTCGTTTGTTGTCTTACGGCGATGGCGACCCTTGAAAGCCACACTTGAACCTTTTGAGGTAAGCACTTCTTGTTGTTGTTTTGTGTTATTTGTCCTTATTTTTGAAAAAATTGCGTTAACTACGATTGACAGATCTTTCAATGATGAAATTGTGGCATAGGCATAGTAACTTTAACTTTAACTTTATTTGATTTACCACAAAAATACAAATAACGATAAAACAAGACAGTTACACAAAAGCAAATGAAAGTGGCGAGGAAGCCCAAACAGAAACCATGAGGCTTATAGACATTGGGCTCCCTCAGAGTAAAAATAAAGTTAACAGTAACGGTAAGGCCAGGATCGAAAGCAAAATACAATGAAGGTAAGTATAAATTAACTAATTACATAGACTGAGTTGACAAAATATAAGGTATGGTACAAGTAACAATAAGTATAAAAATAATATCAGACATGGAAGAAATATAACTATATTTACTACAAGATTTATAACTAATAATTCATATATAGTTTTTTTTTCAATTTCGTTTTGAATAAGTGGAGAGAATTAGATTCTTTTATATCATTTTCTATAGTGTTATAATAAGTAGGTCCTTGGAAACTGACAGAAAATTTACGGAGGTTTGTTCTACAAGAGGGAAGGTGAAAATCGTTCGCGTGTCTAGTGGCATAGCTATGGACTTGTTTGTTTAAAGAAAAATAATTGTTGAACTTTGAAGGCAAAAGAGAATGGTTAAGAGAAAACATAAGTTTACCTAATTCTAGCTGTCTAATATCGGAAAGTTTTAGTAGCTCTAATTCTTTGAAAATAGGGCCTGAATGAGAATCGAAAGTTGATTTAGAAATAATTCTGATAACTCGCTTTTGCAAAGAGACAAGACGGCGAAGATTGGTTTTGTACGTAGATCCCCAGACAATAATACAATAATGAAGATAAGGATAAACTAAACAATAATAAAGAGTTTTTAGACACGGTTTAGGTAGAAAAAATCTTGCTCTATTAATGACACCTATTGATTTCGAGATTTTACGAGCTACTTGAGAAATGTGCGGTTTCCAAGACAGATGTTCATCAAGGACTACACCGAGGAAGACCGTTTCCTTAACCTGTTCGATTCTCTGTTCGTTTATGCATACTTGCATTGGAAAATGATACCTTTTTTGTCTAGGCTTAAATAACAAAAAGTTTGTTTTCTTTAGGTTTAAGGAGAGTTTGTTTGCCTTGAACCAAGTGGATAATTTATTAAGTTCGGAATTGAGTGAGGCTGCCAGGTAGACAGGATCTTTATGGGACATAAATAAATTAGTATCATCAGCGAATAAAATCAGCTCGACGAGCGACGATACATTATTTAAATCATTAATATAGAGCAAGAAAAACAAGGGGCCCAAAATAGATCCCTGGGGGACACCACAGCAGATAGTTTGAGGAGAGGAGCATTGACCGTTAAATTGAACGAATTGCAACCTGTTGGAGAGGTAGCTTCTAACCCAGTCCAGAGCCACGCCACGTATACCATAGTGTTCGAGTTTGTCAAGCAGAATATTATGATCGACGGTATCAAAAGCCTTAGAAAGATCAAGGAAAACGCCAACGGCATGTTCATTGCGATCAAGAGCAAGGGAGATTTTTTCATATAGGTCAATCAATGCTAAAGAAGTTGAATGATTTTTCCTGAAGCCAAATTGATTATCACATAGAATTTCTAGTTTACTTAAATAATTATAAAGACGGTTATAAACAACCTTTTCAAGAAACTTAGAAAAGCTAGGGAGAATCGAGATCGGTCTATAGTTCGTAAAGAGTGATCGATCACCGCCTTTAAAGAGTGGTATCACGCGAGCAATTTTCATATGGTCGAGAGATAGATAAATTGATTATATGAGCTAAAGGAACGGCTATAATTTGAATTGACTTTTTTATGATGGAAATGGGAATTCTATCATGGCCAGCTGCCTTACCTGGTCGAAAAGCATTGGAAATTTCCAATAGCTCATTTGGAGTCACTGGATCAAAAAACACCGATTGACAAAAGTGACCAGAGAGAAAACTGCGGTGAGAGACAGACGAGTGAATTTCTTTGGCTAGATTAGGTCCGATATTAGAAAAATAACTACAGAATCTATTAGCGATGTCTAACTTACTTAATAGCTCATTGGTCATTGTTAAAAATTCATCAACGTTTTGGTTTGGCGGTCTGTAAATCACACCAGCAACAATGTTCTTTCCCTGGGGCTTAACAATTTCAATAAACAAAGATTCTGCGACGTTTGGCAACGAAAAATCAAGATCGCATCGAAATTTAAAATTCAAATTGCTAGAAACATACAGACCAACTCCACCACCGGATCTATTTTCCCTACTTTTATGAACAAAACTGTAACCGTCGATGTCGACTGACGACGACGAATCATTTAGCCAAGTTTCGGAAATACCAATCAAAGAGAATTTTAAATTTACGTTAGACAAAAGATCCGTTAATTTGCTAGCATTACATTGTAGGCTACGAATGTTTAGATGCAGTAGAGAAAAGCTGTCACAAATATGCGAATCTTCACTAGATACCATGTCATTAAATTGATCTTCAATAAAATATTCACAGTCATCGCTAAATAAATCCCTGAGATTGGTGTCAGGGTCAAGGTCAAATGAACGAGCTAGATTTGTTCTAATGTTGTGAAGTAAAGGATTGAAACTTAAACTAGCCAATCTATCAGCATCATAGCGAACAGGACCATTTTGCATTTCATAAATTGCTACAATCAGGGACAAAAGTGTTGGCACACTTCCGTAAAATGGCCCCTTTTTGCATAGTGGATATACTTATCCCATTCCCCTGTCTACCCCAACCCCTTCCCCCCCAAAATCAATGTTGAATTTTGGACCCTCAAGTCTTTTTTTTACTTCAGACAACATTGATTCGGGGGGTGAGGGGATTTACGGCGTTTAAAAAGAATGAAATAATAGATGAATTAAATGTTTGCTAAAAGCACCCGTTTTAAACAAGTGTGTCAACTACTTTTGTCTGAAATATGTATCTGTGTTTTCCGGCTAGATTTTTGACGCTGCTGAATTTTTGTGCGATGACGTTACTCTATGGGCCAAATTGTTTTTTTTAGAAACAACAATTTGTAAAGTTTCGTCCTGATTTGTAGTATACGTAGAGTAAAATGTACGAAGCGTATGTCATCACTTAATCTTGTACTTCCGCGCGCGTTCCTGATACCCTGTGGGGTCGAGAGGAAATCATTTGTGTTATGATCAATGCCGTTGCAGCGGATGTAATGTTTTCACAAGTATTATCAATAGTGGAAAAAGGATGGAAACACTAAGGTGCAATGGAAATTGTTCTGGTAAATGATTAACTTAAGCGAATGAAGTACTGCAGAGTAACTGAGGGGACATGCATTATTTTTGACATTGACTTTTGCCATTAGTGAAAGGACGTGAACAATATACAGGTTATGAACCTCATAAATGATGGGCCAGCCGTTTGTGCTATGTCCTATATATAGATGTGTGTTTTTTTTGGAGACCTTTTCAAACCTAAGTGATCCAAACCTTTAGCGTAGGTAGGCGTCGAACAGGTTAGACCAGGTTTTGGAATGTACTTTTGTAATGATTTTAGATGACCGCCTGCCATTTATTCAGTGGCATAATTTTTTTATTGATGTTGGATGGACAACTATTTCATTTCCCAGCTCGTAAATCACAGAATACCAAAGAAATTGTTTTCAAGATAGACACACCAGTTTGCGTCATCGCCAAAACAGCAATTACTTTTGCCCAGAAGTTCACTTGATGACAAGGAAAGCGGGATAACATGTGATCAATGACGGCCGTGCGCTTGAAAATTTTCCTTTTTTATGCGCTAATTCCTCACGAAAGGCAAAAGAAGATTCCGCTATGTAGAAAGTACTTCGCAATACGTATTCTTGGCAAGAAAAATTCCAGCGATGTGGTGCAAATAAGGAGTTTCAACGGTTAACCACGAGAATACATATGGACATTAAGAGGTCATAACAGACTCATTTTACTTTTCGTTTTCCGAAACGTGGTTAACCGTTGTAACACGAAGGAAGCAGTGTTTTCCTCAGTTTGAGCTGTCGTTTTCTTTGAGAGTCAAATACCAGTTCACGTTTCAAAGCTCTCTTTTCATTTTCTCTGCCGACAATAGACAAAAACACAGGGTTTCGCTTGAGAAATACAGTCCAAATACACAGCCATATGCGCTCATGTCACGCTATTTGCGTTGCGTTATCATGTCACTCATGGTGTCACGAGGTGGGATTGAAAGTAATTGTTTTCGTGGACACTTGCAATGTTTGCTACGCTGTCCTTAGTTTTTTATTGAATTGGCCATGAATTTACCTTCACTTTTCCGTAGTTTCGATATTGAACGCAGTGACGGCCGCTCCGCACTAACGCTCCATATTTCCGTGGCCGGCCAGTGACTATCCCCACTACGTGTCAATCCTTACCCTACCCGTGATTGTTTGCGCCTTAACCATCGGATAAAGTGAAGAACGAGAAATATTCACTTTATTAAAAACATTTTCAGTACGCGTACCCTTGAAATTCATCAAAAGTTGTACATGTGCGCGAGTTTCAGCGTTAGTTTTTAGCTTGTAAACCATATCGACGTTAATTCTGGATATCGCAGCCCTTTTATTACGTCATCACGTAATTCCAATTGGCCCTATAATTCGGTCGTGAATAAGTCAATGTCACCCCCACCACCAATAACATAATTATGTCTTTGATTTCTTTAATTTCAGTTAAAATCAGTGTCATGCACGGCTCAACTTGTGTGCAGTAGCACAATTTTGCATTCAGACAATGAGGGACAAAAGTGTTGGCACACTTCCGTAAAATGGCCCCTTTTTGCATAGTGGATATACTTATCCCATTCCCCTGTCTACCCCAACCCCTTCCCCCCCAAAATCAATGTTGAATTTTGGACCCTCAAGTCTTTTTTTTACTTCAGACAACATTGATTCGGGGGGTGAGGGGATTTACGGCGTTTAAAAAGAATGAAATAATAGATGAATTAAATGTTTGCTAAAAGCACCCGTTTTAAACAAGTGTGTCAACTACTTTTGTCCCTGATTGTAGGTTGAAGTCAGCGTCATCAAGGTCGTTAAAGGGAAATGAAAATTCCGGAAAGACAGACATTTTCAATGTGGGGGAAAACAAAATTTACAAAAAAAAAGAAGAAAAAAACAAGGGGGAAATAGCAGTAATAAATGAATAACTTAGCTGTTCTCGACATTAGGTCTGTCTCTAATAACCAGTTTATCTAACACAAAATAAGCGATCTTCCCTGCTCTCTTGGCTGCTTCCATCTTTGCACGTTGACTTTCTCGTTTTTCAAGGGTTGTAACAGACTGAGTGCTGTTTTTAATTTTCCAACCATACATTTCGATTGAAAATGGCTGAAATTAACTTTATTCGGAGCTGGGGCCGAGCAAGTGTACGCATAAGGTGTGTAAAGTTCCAATTGGCGGACTAGTTTTTTGTTGAGAACTGTTTAGCTCAAGTAATATTCTAGATTAACCCTGCTAACTGTTCGCAAAGCAGTATGTTAATTTCGCTCATCTTTTAATCTTGAAATAAAACTACTATATTACTTATCCAGTGAATACAATCGCCTCACGTCGTTCCTCGCAGCTTGTATTCCAAGGCACTGAAGAGACTCAAATAATTTTTGTACTTCTCCCTTGCATAAACTAATAATTGTAGCATGAATGGGAAAACACCTACTGACATTTTTTGGCCTCCTTTTAGGCTCCTAAGTGTTGTTGTCATTTTTTAAAGGGTGTTTTAGTTTTCCTTTCTTTGTCTTTTTTGTAGGCCGTTTACTGAACACAGATAGTCATTGACGACAGTAAAATTGTGGTGAAGTACTCTTCAGAGAGGGCACAAATGAATCAATCTTTCTGTATTAAGCAGCAACAAAGTTGCTTTGGTCATGCATGAGAGCCACAAGGTGGCATCTAATTTATTTATGATAAGAAGTTTTATTGATCACTTCTGAAGAGTATTATTACTTCTTTTTGACTGGGACAAATTAACTGTGTTTGAGGATCACTGAATGTATTAGCTACAGAGTCATGTGTTTTAGATTTGGTTGGTGTTCTTCTCTGAAACGGTCTATATGTGAATCACATTGTTTTTCAAACCAAAGATAGACTTGATTAGCACTATTATTGTATTCGGCTTTTTAGAGATCCAAAGCAACAATGTACCTGTAGATGATAAACCTTACCAAGATGTATTCTAAATCAAGCTAATAAAACATATACCTGTACTTGTTTGGGGTATGAATTTTGTTTTCAACAACATGATAATGTGACCAGACAGTCATATTTTTTCAAGCCCTTATCAACTTCAGGCTAAACAAAACCCTGCATGTTACTTTTTTTTATAAGCGGCTTCTATTTTTCTTTGGGAACAGTGTTTTTATTTCAGAGGTGATTTACTGTATTCCCTATCCATATGATTAACACTACAAAACAAAATCTTAAAGGTTGTTTCGTCCTAAAAAAGGTTAGTATTTCAAAGATAATATATTTCTAAGCTTTATTACGCCTTATGGAAGACAGATATTTCCTCATGAGAAAGAAGTGAAGGTTCTAGTATTGACCAAGAGAGTTTGCTTCCCAGTTGTATTCTAGTCAGGTTAACATTTTAAACCGTTTTACATAACATTTGCAGTTCGCTTTTTCAATGACCTGACTGAAAACTACCGTGGGTCATTGTACATTTATACCTGAAAATAACAAAACAATTTGGTTTACTATGAAAATTAATTTGAAAAAGTTAGAAACGGCGTTTCCACGGTAGTCCGCAAGCAAATGTCGTTTCTCTGCTGTGAGCCTTTTATCCCCGCTTTTTATACATTTCTCAAATACGGCTTCTTGTCACTGGTTGTCCGTCAATAAATTTCAATGGAAGATGAAACCCTCGTTTGAGCTTGGTACATTAAGGTGGCTCTATACAGTTTTTGAGGGTCAATACCTCCCAAGTGTGAGCATAAACTACGTCGCCATAAACAAAGATTTGGAAAAATTAACACCACAGTTTTTAAGTGAGAGCCTCTCATTATTCAAGGGTATTGTCTCCAAGTTTCATATTTTCGTGCACAACAATAGCTAGCATTTTTACATATGTCAAATGCATTGTTAGTTACTACTGCTCACGTGAAAATGAAACTTTTAGACAATACCCCTGAATAATGAGGGGCTTTCACTTGTAAACAAAAAATTTCTGACAAAATACTAGAAAATTGTAGCCCTTATTTTACTACCTTACAATATATCAATAATCTTGAAACTAAGAGGTCATATAAAAGTACTGTTAATCTCAAGAGTCTTATTTTTTTTAAAGAATCTATCGAGCGGTTTAGAAATTATTCGCTAATTTGTTAAAGTAGACCGAAATGTTTACATTGCCGCTAACAAGAGCTCCCGATTCATACCAGTCAAATCCTTCTTTCTAGCAATCGGCTGGAGGTATCTCCATGATCTTTCACACACGTTTTTAAAAAGATTGAGACTACTATGAGGGGAAATTGCATGTCAAAAGCGCTTCGTTTAGTACAGATAACAGTCGAACATCAAGATTGTACATTTTTTACCCCATTTCTAACCCTAAAAACTTCTTCCGAAAAAATCTCGATAAAGCTCTTACAGATTTCGCTTTAACTTCACGAATACCGATGCGGCTATTGGAGGAAAAAGCTCTAGTAAACTATTTTGGAAGAACAGTTCCCAGTGCCGAGAAATACTGCTGCAAGTAAAATAGGCAACGGCATCATTTCGCTGCTATGACAACTCCGATGTCATTGCAACCCTGATCATAACAAATTTTCATCTTTATCTAATACAACCGTGGTGTCAATTTTTCCAAATCTTTGTGTATGTCGACGTAGTTTATGCTCAAACTTGGGAGATATTGACCCTGAAAAACTGTATCGAGTTACCTTAAACATCAAGCCTCTACAGTTTTTCCGCTAATAAAATCATTTTGTCAAGAGTTGTTAACTTATAAAATTTCGACACTCGCTGACCTTGTCGATAAAAGCAGAAAAGAGATCGTCAAAACCTTGATAAAAATAATTAAAATTATTTCCGGTTTTCTTGTGGTTTGTAGAAAATTAGGCTGTGCCTTTTTTATAGGTGTTTTGTAGCTGTATACAAGTAAGTTTTCGTATAGTTTTCATGTAATTAGGCTTCCCGTTTGGTGCATAAAATAATCGGGCGCTGGAGTCATTCTTCGCTCTCACAAGTTTCAGTAACCTCTAACTGTCTTCTCCAAGAGCAAGTCCTCTTCATCCTTTACTTCAAAACATGGGCAATCTGTATAGTCGAAGACAGAGATAGTGAAATGTGTGAGGAAAAGTAAGACGCGCAAAACATCGGATGTAAGAGGATAAATGGCTCTCGATAACGTGACGTCACGTTTTTCCACTATGTTGGAACCGATCACGTCAGCCAGTTTCCTATCCAGTCTTTCTAGTGCGATTTGTCGTGGCTGAACAGTTTCTCTGACAAGTTGCGCACCCGGAGACATCCCACTTGTTTTAACTGTTTCCGCGCGCAAAAGACTGACATTAAATGAAAACCCCGGAGTTTTTGACCGTTGAACTGCTTTATCCCTCTACTGTTACAATTTTTTGTCATGTTGGGATATGCAGCTAATGGGATTTTTTAGAAAACAAGCAAGGACCAGCCGAGAAAAATGGCTAGAAGGTATCTGTGGAAATTCACTTTGATTTCGTTGCTTTTCTCATATCGCGTGACCCCAGCGCGTGCACAAGTGTTGAGCATGTCTACAATGTATTACGGAAAAATGTGAGAGCGCTTGTTTTGTTGACTTTTATAGACAATGTAAAAGGACGACGATATCTCAAAATCTGAGGAAATTTCATGGCAAAATTCTTGTCAATACCGCATTTCAATTGCATCAAGTTCTTTTGTTATTTAAAACAGGAAAATTAAAGCTCAGTTCCTTTACTGGGTCCTATTGCAGCAGGGAAGCCTGCCGAGAGCACGCCAGCGCCCACAAAGATATCAGAAGCAGAGACGGCCTTTGAGACACCTGGAGGAAGCCTTTGGCCACATTGGACATTACTTGTACGCCAGCCCCCCGAGCATGATCGAGAATTGTGATGCGTGAAGGTTCATCGCCCCTTGAAAAGATGAACCAGTTCCTAGGAAGCAAAGACGACAGTCCAGTGCGGTAACCAGTTAGTGTACCATGGTCGGAGGCCAGTAGTGGAACCAGAAGACAAAACCTTTTCAAATAGGACATTTGAGTATTGCAACCTTTTTGTGTGCACAATATCTCCTTCCTTAACAGAATAATGATTGATAATAATAAAAATATAATACAATCTAAAACCAGATTTTCAGGGTTACTCTCCTGTGATATCTGTCACTGCATGATCATTCCTTGTAAATTACCCATGGCTTTCTGTCGCGAAATTGTAAATGAATTTGAAAACTTAGAAAGTTTATTTTTCACAAAGACGCAGTTTAATAGGCACCTAATTATTCACAACAGCGTTTTCACTAATTTATTAAACAAATAGTTCAAAAGGCTTGTGATTCTTCGTCACGAACGTATTAGCTTTTTAAAATCACCAACGAATCTCTTTAAAATTAAAGTTGACCTGAGAATGGCTACTGTTACGGGTGACTTGAATTTCTGGAATATAACAGGTGATTCAATTTTCAAACAGGTTTGGCTAAGTGCCGGGAATTCAAAGACTATATCAAGAATTGTTGCTATTTCTGTGATAATTTTGTCTCCCATCATCGTGTTTGGAAATTTATTGGTCGTTTTTTTCCATTCGGAAAGACCCCATGAAGAAACTCTAGAAATGGTCATCTAACTATATAATATTATCAATTGCAGTCGCCCATCTTATGGTCGGGTTAGTGATTTGTATTTTACTCATGTACTTTGTAATCTTACATCGCTTTTCAAATATTCCAAGGCTGCCAAAACACAAGACAGTACGGCAAGTTGTCATCAACGGATGCGTCAAAGAGAAAAACATCTCTCCAAAGCTGTCGCTGTTGTTACCTGTGCATTTCTAACCTCTCTCATTCTTGTATTTTTGCGTCAAATGCAAGCTTAATTTATCGCAACTAGTAGTTGTGTAGGCATTTACGTTCGTTTTAATTTATGATAATTCTGGCGTAAATCCATTCGTATACGCCTGGAGAATCCGTTGATTTCGGGCGACATTCAAGTACTTTTTAAACAAACGAAGTAGATGCTGTGGTCATAAGGACAAACCAGTCCAAACCTCTGTTTATGATACAAGACTTTAGTAACTTCAAACTGTGTGACAAGAAACAAGACACCTTTTTCTTGTAGTTTATAACATTTGAATGAAAGTTCACCTTTTGCCCTTGATCCCTGGACTTGGTTTATCCCTGGTGTTGGCGGCAGATCCACTGATCATAGTAGACCCGGACGCTTTTGATGCGGCCGAATCAACTAAGATGGACGAACGATTCTCGACGGCAGCAATTTGTTGTTTTAATTTTTGTATTCGTGTCCCCTTCGCTAACGCTTACTCTGGCAGCAGTAGGTCATGTAATCTGGCGGTAAGCTCGGCCTCCTTGTCAACGGCTGGTTCTGATTCCGGCTTTGACGCTGTTATTCGAGAGCTGTACGGTCTCATCAGTTCTCTCGGCAGACTTCTGTGGTAGTTCGCCCTCATCCCCGGTTCAGCGGGGAACAGGGTCCGCCCGCAAGTGCAAAGGGTGCGGAGTCTTGCAGCCCGGACAGTTGGAAGAACAGGTTCTCGTCACTCATAGTGACTAATACTGCGAAAAACACTACTATCCACTATCGCCAGCAACGTGCAATTGACCGACTGAGCTCACAGCTAGGTAATCCCATTTATTTATACCTAACATTACCTTACTTTTACTGACTTGCACGAGCTGATGGGCCTATGGAGACTCGCCTGATAATGTGCAATGAAGAAGTAAAATCACAGGTACCAAGTAATCGCACAACATGTAGCAGTGTACAGCCTATGATACAAGACTTCCCATGTGCCCTTAGTTACTTTTGTAATATAGAAGTACATCACGCACGACTGACTTTGTCCCCTAACCTATGTTTAACTTTCAAGAATGAAATGTTCAGTCGTGGTCTTTGAATAATAATTTTTCTTAAGACAAAAAGCGATAAAAAGCTCTACCGATCGGCTATTTTAGATTTACAATCGAAACCATGTAAGTTTTAACTTACATTTAAAAATGTACTAATTGTGATCTATTAATGAACAGACGCATGACAAAACGGAATGTATTTATTTGTTAAATATAGGCAACCGATTCATTCGAGCGTCATGCTGACGCTATTGTTTACAGTCTAGTTCCCTGTAAACTTAGGTACAGATTGCGTCGCGGTATATACAAAAGACCTCTTTCGTTTCGCTTTTTCAATGTAGCATTGCAGATTTTGTAACAGGGAGAACGTGTCTCTGACCAGAACTTCCGGCATCAAGCACTCTTATCGATACGCGATCTTATCTCATTTTTTAGACAATCACTCAATACATACGTTACCCTTATCCTTTTTGACAAACATAAGAGTTAACAGATACACATTCAACACTCATTAACAATGCTTGAGTCAGCGTCTGCTGTAAGTCTATACTGTTTTCTGGACTTACTACTAAATCAAGACGCAAGCGTATTTCTACTCCAGCCAATTTCCCCCAATTCAACGGCTTTGTTGTTGGTCTTTTGCTAAATCGAGAAACATCAGTATTACCCAAGAACTTAACGTGTTAAGAAGGAGAGGTACCCACTACAAGGCGAGTCAGTGACCTTAAAAGGTTTTGTGCATCTTCTTTTTTCTCTCTTTTTATATCCCCGAGTCACCGAGTGTCGTATGCCATAAGCGAATGTATGAACATAACTGGTTAGATTCCGCTAAATATAAGTAACTGATCGCCTAATAGAGATGGAGAAAATAAAGATAACGCAGATGCTTGATAAAAGCCCTCTAGGGACATTGTCCTGATTATGCGCACGTGCAAACGTCATCTCTTAAATGTGACGATATCACGGTTGTCATGGCTACTTCGGTCTCAGCCAATAGGAAAAGAGCATCTCAGCATCTCGCCATCGGTGTCTATATAATAAACAGGCCACGCCCGTTCGTGGTACGAATTTCATCTTCTCGCGTTCAACTCGATATCTCACTCGTTCGCTGCGCTCACTAAAAAGAACACTTAAAGATAAAATTCGTATCCACGCGCGAGCATGTAATATCCTTTATATATTATCACTGGCCTTTATCAAAATTGACGCACTTTGATATTTTTACAACTTTATGACGTAGGACATTCGGAGAAAAGTAAATTTAATCAAACTGTTTGTTTCTTAATGTTCTGGAGTAAATTTGCACACGAAACTGGCGAATTTTGCCGGGTTAAACCTTCTTTCAATTACAAAAGCTCTTTCATGCCGAAAACTTTAATTTCTCTTCTTATTTAAGACTGAGTTTTAAGACCGTAGAGGTATATTAGTTAATAGTTGTTAAACCAAAGAAGCGTGTTACAATTTATACAACCAATATACTTAGTTGTTGTACAGGGTTTAATGACGTTTTCTCGAGATGCCGATTTCATAGCCAAGTGACAGACTAAGGATGTGTAATATTCAGAAACGTAAGACCGAATTTATCATGCCCAGTCTAAATTTGTTGGTGTTAACAGAGGCTAAAGAGTTATGGACTTAAAAAATCGTTAGTCGGTCAAAGTCCGAACCATTAAACACGCAATGATATGTGAACTGACACTTTGTAACATGTTATGATTGATTGATCAGGATTAGTCTAATACAACAAAGACGTCGTTGACTTCTAAGATACGTAACATTTTACTCGGCCACCGGTGTGCACAATAAACCGCGATTTGTTTGAACAAGGTTGTGAGGAACTCTACGGCTGAATCGTTTGAAATGGCAGCTGTCTTAGGACATTACAACTTCTGGAACATAACAAGCGAGCAAGCTTTACAAGAAGCTTGGCTTCGTCTAGAAAATGTCAAGCCTCTATCGGCCACTAGTTCTGTTCTCTCGATAGTCATGACGCCGATAATAGTGCTTGGCAATTTGCTGGTCTTGTTAGCAGTTTGGAAAGATCCGCTTAAGAAACTTCGCTCATCACCATCCAACTTCATTTTGGTCTCCATGGCTCTCGCTGATCTGTCAGTCGGCTTGGTGGTTTGTCCAATCACTGCGTATTGGGGCTGGGTAATATTTGACAAAAACACCTCGCCTTTTGGTCTTTCCGTTATTTTTGCCATCAACGTTTTCTCTGTGAATGTGAGCTTCGGCCACATCTTCCTGCTGACAGTGGATAGACTTTTCGCCGTGGTAACTCCGCTTGAGTATCGTTTTAAAATAACGAATAAACGAGTACTCGTCGCGTGTTGTGTTTGCTGGATGTACTTCGTGGCGTTCGGGTGTTCATTTCTGATGTTTCGGGACTATTTTGCCATAATGGTAACAATCTACAACGTACAGCTTTTATCCATTCTCTTAAGCATTCTTATAATGTACGCAGTTATGATGTTCCATTTCCATAGGTACTCAAAAACAAGAGAAAAAGAACAGCGGCATTCAATAGACAGTCGTCTGATGATCCTCAAAAGAGAAAGAAATCTCTTCAAAGCGATCGCCATCGTCATCTGTGCATTTCTTATTTGCTACATGCCCTGGTTTATAGTTCAGCTATTGATATATTTGTGCAAACCATGCCACCCTCACTTGGCTCTGCTTATGGTTTTCTTTGGATTTTCTGGCACTTTAACGTGTGCAAACTCCTTCTTGAACCCGATACTTTATTCATGGCGACTTCCAAAATTTAGAGAAACATTCAAGTACTTTTGGAGAAACCGAAATTTTGGAAGATTGCAAGTCTCTGGCACAGCCGGAAAAACCTGCAAAGCTTCTTTGTGATAGCTTAGTCAGGTGTGACTATCTTGGACAATTTACAGTTTAAACACTCAGGGTTGTTTCGTACAACGGAAACGTAGACGGTTTTATCCCTAGTCGGACCAATACATAGGGTCTTGAAAAAGATGACCACGAACAATTGCTACGTAGAAATGGCGGTCTTGTCTCCACTAGAGGATTAAGAGTAGTGTCTCTTAATCAGTGGTCTGTTCGTATTACACTGACACTTCAATTAAATCATTTTTTTAGGCTTTTCTGGAAGATCTGTCAATAAATTGTGGAACAACTTGTTTTTGAAGATACGCTAAACAACTAACAACTAACTTTATGTTACGTTCACGACTTGTTAAATTAGAAACATGGATGAGAGTTCGTAGCCGCATTGAAGTCCCAAGATATAACTGCAGGCTATTTCTTGAAGGAAAAGGGAAAGTTTTTAGGAGGAAAGAATAAGACATCGTATAATGTAAAATACAAGCTTAATTGACACCGCTTAAGTCGTTTTCGTTCCATGTGGAACGATGCATATTTTTTTCCAGGACCCGTTTGGCTTTCAGGTTAGGCTGGTAGATCTTTCAGCAGGTACTTCATTTTGGAAATTCTGACCAATTTTGACAACTGCCAATTTCGCTTTGCACCTTGTTCTCTTTGCAGATTCAATTTGTCTCTTTCGTAGAAAGTTAGCCAGCCACAATTCTTTGCGAACGAAAGACGATAAAGAAGGTAAAAAAACTGGCAAAAGAAAGTTAAAGGGAAATGATAAGAGAGCAAGAAAGAAAGATCGAAATAGATTCCTAGAAACGTCCACATTTTGGCTTATGTGCAAGCCTCAAAACAAAAAAAGGAGCTTAATCACACACAATTTACAGGGAAATAGGCTCTTCGTATTGTAGTGTTGACTCTTAGCCACTGGCAGAAAACCACTCCAAAAAGGAGAATTTAGTAAAAAATGAGGTTTCGTTCGCTACTCGCTGGCGGTCGTCGAAGGGTTAATTTATGCAATATTAAATAAAAGATTTAGAGGTAACATATCCACCAAGTGGTTCTTCGGCTACCTGATTCCTGGTCGAATTGGAATCTGGAAGTTTTGTTTCTTAAGGAGTGGGGAAAACCGGAGTACCCCGGGAAAAATCTCTCGAAGTCAAGGGGAGAACCAACAAGAAACAAACTCAACCCACATATTGCGTCGACGCCGGGATTTTGAACCCGGAGCCACATTGGTGGGAGACGATTGCTCTCCGAGCCCCGACACTGCAACGCCCTTGCTTCACAATCTTCAGGGGGGGGGGGGGGGGGGGAATCTATTAGTTCCCTAAATGCATTGAAAACAATGTTTGGTCTTTGGGTGCCTCTGAGTTTTTAAAATAACAACATAACATTATTAAAATATTATTGATAAAATATCGCGCACTTAATTTTTTCCTTACCATATCTTCCATTTATCTGCATAGCCGAGGCTAGATTTTGCCTTTTTCCTTGGACGAAAATCCTCGTCCTCCCTCTCCACTTTGGACCACATATTGTGGAGTAAAACGTAGTTCTGGGAGAACTGTTTACTTAATTAATCCAAGAAAATAGGTCCAGAAGAGTCAAGAACCTATGCACGCGGCTGGACAGCGAACGTTAGAAAAATTCGAACTTGAAAACTGTTTACGGACGGTCGCGCGATCGCCTTTTGCTTTCTGGTCAAAACTAACGCGGCGGACCCTCCCTCCGCGTTGACTGACCAAGAAGCAATAGTACCTTTCCTCTCATAGCAAGTGCTGTATTGTCGAGCGGAGGCGATCGCTAAGCTTGAATACGTACATGGCGTTGTAATCCTGCCCGTTTGCGGTTCATAGCGGAGCGTAAAGGTTAAGTGTTTGTTAATGAGCGAGCGATTATCGTGCGGTTGCGATGGGTTTTGTGAAGCCAGCGAGCAAGAAGCCGGAGTACACGTTACTTGCAGACAAGCCGATGGCAGTTTGGAGCAGAATCGTCTGTTGTTCTCAATTTTATAGCGCGTCGCGTGGAGATGGTCCGTTTTTTTGTAGCCAGCCTTTAATTCTTCTCTACTGGATAGTACCTACGATTGCAAAATTCGACAAAATGCCACTTAAACCGGCCAGGAAAGACCAAGAGACGTTCAGTTGAAGGTATGTTTGTCTTGTTTTGTTATATTTTGGTTTCTGGACTATTTTAGTTCATGAGAGATTCGCCGACTCATCCCATTTTGTCCACGTTATTGACACACACTACGTCTGGGCCGCCTGTGATCAAACGGGCCAACACTAAATCGGAAGAAGACATCAACTGCGAATCCAAGGAAATCTGTCTTTAAATTCGCTCATCCTTCGCTCTACGTAAGTAAAGTGAAGTCTGCTTTTTCTAAAGTACTCGTGAGCTTTTTTTTGTTTTCGGAGAAAGGCGTTTAGGAAACGAAAATCAGTTTCGTGAATGGAGTCTCGGAAGGGACGTCGCGGGCGACCGGCAGCAGGACGTTCTCAAGAGTCTTTGGAGATAGAGAAGCTTAGCCGATCGATCTGGTATGGTCCTAGGAGTTGTGTGTGGCTTACGAAAAGAATACACCACACTTGGAAAGTGGTAAAAGGCATGAGTTTGTTCAACTCTGATTCGATTTATGACCCCAACCTATAGTGATACCGAAAAGCACGCAACACGCCGCTCGATCTTCGCACTTGAAATTTTCCTTGTATCTTTGCTGTATGATCGTATATGTTTAAGAATTGATGTTTTTAAAATAAATTATTGCCTGAGTATTCTGTTCATAATCTGGTATCTTTATGTTTTCTACTCGATAACTTTTGTTTTGCCGACCACTGACCCGACGAACGGCGAATGAATTTGTTCATTTGCTAATAAGCAATTGAAAGTTTTGCTCATTTCAGGATAACCTTTATACTCATATGCTGTTTTTGTTTTTACCGGTCAAGGGCTATTGGCAGGTACTTCTGGGTTTATATAGGGCGGACAGAGAGATCAGTAATAAAAGATGGCTGCTTTGTTAGCAGGGGTACGTAAATGACCTCGGAAAAATACACGTAGGTAAATGTTTGTTTCAAGGCAGAACGGGGCTGTAAACCTTATTCTTATGGGCTGCAACATATCTGAGGAATAGGAAAGGATAAATATAAATTATGGGGATATATAAAATGAAACCAAATGTCCGGAAATACTCCCGCGTCGCGAACAATGAAGTTGAATTATTTAAATTTCTTTGCGTGCATTTAACTCGCTTCCGATTTGTTTAAAACAAATCAGCTACTGTCAGAACTCACACGTGCGCAGTATCGTGAACGTGTCCCTTTAAAAGAGACACTGTCCTGATTATGCGTACGCGTGCAGTCATCTGTTTTCTCTTAAAAAGCCAGTAGAACTGTCAAATTGAAGAGACAATATTTCCTCGCGAAACTACATCGCCTATGGAAATCCGTTGTTTACCTATTTCAAGTAGTATTTTAGACTTGACATCCTTACAGAAGATCAAAATTTGTTACTTCTGCAGTAATGAGATAGTGTTCCTTTAAGGGACCACAATTTCTAAGACTTCATTGGTCAATCTTTTGGCCCAAGAAGAGGTAGAAAAAGCCTGAGGTCAATTTGTTGTGAGACAGATATTTCGCAGTCTTACTTCGTGTACCAGACACAAATGACGTAAAACACTCCTTAGTGTCTGGTACAGAAAGTAAATGCTTTATTTCGCTCTTTCAACATCTCCATTTTCTTTAATAACTGCTAGGGTTTTGGTCAACGTGTATGGAGAGCCGCCCATACCGGTTCGACTGCAATTTTGTAGCTCAAAAAAAAAACGTTTGCAGCTGTATTAGGCAGAGCAATTGAAATATTGATCCTTAAATAAATGATCGAAATCTAAAGCTGAAACACTGAAGTGTTGTTGAAAAAAAAGGAATTCTCTTGAAGTAAGAAAATAAAATAAAAAAGTTTAACATTATTGTCTTATTGCTTGTCGTTTTCTTATCCAAAGCGATGGAACGCTTTTATGGGAAAGTTATATTTTGCTTTATATTATCACCGGCTTTATCATTATTACGTAGGACAGTCGCCGAAAAGAAATTTAATCAAACTGTTTGTTTCTTAATGTTTTGGAGTAAATTTGCACACGTAACTGGCGAATTTTGCTGGGATATAACTTCTTTCAATTACAAAAGCTCTTTCCATGCCGAAATCTTATTTAAGGGTTTTTAGACTGTAGAGGTATCATTAGTTAATAGCTGTTAAACCAAAGAAGCGTCTTACAATTTGTACAACCAATATACTTAGTTGTTGTACACGGCTCAATGACATTTTCTGTTGTTTTCTAGAGATGCCGATTTTATAGCCAAGTGCCAGAACATTCATCAAATATGTGTAATATTTAATTAAAAACGTATTTTCTGAAAATATTGAAGAATCATATAAGACAGAATCTCTCATGCCCAGTCTAAATTTGTTAGTGTAAGCAGAAGCTAAAGAGATAAATTATCGCCTTAAATAATCGTCAATCGGTCAAAGTTCGAACCATTAAACACGCAATGATACGTTAACTGACACTTTGTAACATGTAATGATTGACTGATCAGGACTGGTCTAATACAACAAAGAAGTCGCAGAGTTCTAAGATATATAACAGTTTACACGGCCAAAGGAGTGCACAATAAACCGCGATTCGTTTGAACAAGGTTGAACGGAACTCTACGGCTGGATCGTTTGAAATGGCAGCTATCTATGGACATTACAACTTCTGGAATGTAACAAGCGAGCAGGCTTTACAAGAAACTTGGCTTCATACCGAAAATGTCAAGCCTCTGTGGGCCGCTGGTTCTGTGCTCTCGATAGTCATGGCGCCCATAATAGTGCTTGGCAATTTGCTGGTGTTGTTAGCGGTTTGGAAAGACCCTCTTAAGAAACTTCGCTCATCACCATCCAACTTCATTTTGGTCTCCATGGCTCTCGCTGATCTGTCAGTCGGCTTGGTGGTTTGTCCAATCACCGCGTATTGGGGCTGGGTAAGATTTGAGAAAAAAACAGTGCCTTTTGGTCTTTCCGTTATTTTTGCCATCAACGTTTTCTCTGTGAATGTGAGCTTCGGTCACATGTTGCTGCTGGCAGTGGATAGACTTTTCGCCGTTGTAACTCCGCTCGAGTATCGTTTGAAAATAACGAATAAACGAGTACTCGTCGCTTGTTGTGTTTGCTGGATGTACTTCGTGGCGTTCGGGTGTTCATTTCTGATGCTTGGTGACTATTTTGCCATAATGGTAACAATCTACAACGTACAGCTTTTATCCATTCTCTTGAGCATTCTTATAATGTACGCAGTTATGATGTTCCATTTCCATAGATATTCAAAAACAATAGAAAAAGAACAGCGGCATTCAATAGACAGTCGTCTGATGATCCTCAAAAGAGAAAGAAACGTCTTTAAAGCGATCACCATCGTCATCTGTGCATTTCTTATTTGCTACATGCCCTGGTTTATGGTTCAGCTATTGAAATATTTGTGCAAACCATGCTACCCTCATTTGGCATTGCTTATAATATTGTTTAGATTTTCAACCAGTTTAACGCACGCAAACTCCTTCTTGAACCCGATACTTTATTCATGGCGGCTTCCAAAATTTAAAGAAACATTGAAGTACTTTTGGAAAAACCGAAATTTTGGAAGATGGCACTGACAATTCAACTAAAAATTTTTTTTAGGCTTTGTTATTTAAACCTCGCTGGGACTATGAAAATAAATATGAAAAGAAAAACGTTTAGGCGAGCGAAATTTCGTCCGCCGAAACGAAATTTCCTCTTTCCAAAATAATTAGCTGACAACAGCTACAAAAACAAAATCGGTTTAATGACACGACTTTTCGTGGCACGAAGGCTTGTGATCCTATTTCCATCGTTTTAATGTTTTCGTGTGGACGGGCGAAAACGATTCCATTACGCTACCTGTGGACGCATATAAACGGAAAAAAGTCTCCTTTTTCAAAAATACCCGGATACGAGTCGACCAGGCCTAAGAAAACAAACGGCGACGGCGGGGAAAACGTCACGAAAAATTTGGCTTCGCGTTCGTTTAAACTTAAGTACGATTATCCCAATCTCCTGGAGTTGAATTCGTAAGGAAAATTCCAAGTTCAAAAGGACAAAGAGAAATTTGTCGTCGTTTGTTTCCATTTTCGATAAAACGTGAAATCACGCCGTAGTTTTGCAGTGACGGCAAACAATTGTACAATCCTGTCATTGTTTCCTAATCTAAGTCAAGGCCAACTCGAATCCGGATAATTTTGACTAAACTGCGTATTTTTAAACACGAATGGGCCTTCCCTCCACACGAAACCAGTGAATACGCTCACTAAAACCGCTCTCCTGAGTTGTTTAAAGCCCCGTCCATAGGAATCCGGGTAACAAATATGCAGTTTTAAAAACTTCTGAATTGGTGTAGGCGCAGCCTAAACCTGCTGCGTTTTTGACGTTCTCATCAAACAAAAAACTTCCTTAACTTTCTAATGTAAGAGCTAAGACGTCGCAGGAAGGTACATTTCAGGAGCTTGAACAGACCAAATTTCAGTCTAAAAAGATTTGCGGGAAGACGTCTGACATTTCAGGCAAGCCGAGAACACAAACATGAGTTGTATGTGGTTGTTGATAATATTTGATCATAGCAGTAAATTCCAACGGTTTGGTAGTCAAGAGGTACATTTCCCTTTATTAGGGGGCCTGCAGTTGTCTTTTAGTGTATCAATAGTACCAAGTACTTATATTATAATTCAATAACATGCACTTGACATTATGCTTATACAAAATTTGAGGGAAAAACATGGCAAATATTAAAATAATGGAAGAAACTTATTATTTGCTTTGTTGGGCACTGACTAAGCTAGGGAGCATTTATTCGAAAACAAAAGCGTTTATTGCTAATTTGAATAAACTGCAAAATTTGCCTTCCGAAGTTAACTTAATGCACCGAATAACACCTAACCTGAGGAAAGTTTGAGCCTTTAACAAGGTTTCCTAGTTTGGCAAGTTCCTTTTACCATTCCTGATGTTTTCTCAAAATACCAGAGTGTAAAAATAGGAATCACGTGGATCATGTCAGTGTTGTTTTGGGGAGGATGTCATAATCTGGTGGTTTTTCAGTTCAGTGAAATCATTTGTCTCACCTTTCCTTTGTCGGGTTTCGGAATCTTCCGAAATCCTACTCCAGAAAGTAACTAAAGACTCAAAACCCGTAACATTTCCTATGGATTTTTCGATGAGGTAAGCTGAAGTCTAACTATCTACACTGAACTTTTCGGATGTTCAAACGTCTTCAGTCCAAAAAAAAAGATTGCTTAAATAAAACCAAAAGAATATTAGAAGCAAGTGAACAATATATCTGAGGCATATTAAATAATTTATTGTTTGTTTGTTCCCTGTTAGGATGAAAATTCACCTCACTTATTGTGTTTAGTTGAATGCTTGACAATAGAGAGATGGCCGGAGAGAGCTCGTTTCCTCATCCTGAGCCGAAAGGTAAAACGAAAAGGAAAGCGAAACAACATAAAAACATGATCAGAATTGGACAAAAAGCAATGCTTTGAGTTTAAATAACTTCAAATCAAACATCAAGGGTTATGAAGGCCGGGTCAATACAAATAATTGTTTTTATATCAAAATGCAGATTGTTCAATTGACATCATTTAAAAAAGCTGAATAGCACTAGAAAATGTAACAGTTGTTCAGTAGTGTACAGAGCAGCCTGGGATCAGGTCACGAGAGGATTGTGGTGAAGACGGAAAACAACAACTCCTGTCCACTTGCTTGTAATGGCAGCCGTTGTTGGTCATTACAACGTCTGAAAAGGAAAAATTTTTAGGAGGAAAAACTAAGACATAGTATACAATAAAATGCAAGCTTAATTTAAGCGATATTAAATAAAAGAAAAGAAAGAAATAACGATTTAGAGGTAGTGTATCCACCAAGTAGTTCTTCGGCTACCTGATTCCTGGTCAAATTGAAATCAAGAAGTGTTGGTTTTTAAGAAGTGGGGAAAACCGGAGTACCCGGAGAAACACCTCTCGAAGCCAATGGGAGAATCAAGAACAAACAAACTCTACCCACATATTGCGTCGACGCCAGGATTTTGAACCCAGAGCCACGTTGGTGAGAGACGATTGCTCTCCGAGCCCCGTCACTGCGCCGCCCTGGCTCCGCGATCTTTGTTACTAGGCGGAAATCTATTAGTTACGTTAGGTTGATCATCTTTCTTCTCCACTTATAAAAGACTTACCTTTGTAGCCTCTCAGTATGTGTTCATCTCTGCGGTGCGTTTACATATATTTGGTCAATTACAGATCATACTGGTTTAATTTCAGTGACTTTTATACATATGTAGGAGGAGGCAGCAGTTACACACTTTTCTGTCAATATAGTTAATCACTACCGTTTTGGAGAGCCACGTCTTTGTAATGTTGCATCAAAGCAACTGTATCTATAAATACATTTAATTGTGCAATATATAGAGAATACTTCATGGAAAGTGCGGGCGTACGGTATTTACGCACGAGTTGTTGACGTATATACAAAAACAACGAGTGCGTAACTACCGTACAAAGCACTTTCCACGTGGTATTGTGTTTATTATATATATATTGAGATTTACATTCTTGTTTATCGTCTTTAATGACAGACCAAGACAAAACTCTGTTACATAAATTCAAGTTAAAAACTCATGCAAGGATTATAGCGTAAGCTTGAATTTCTGCCAGAAATTTAACATTACAGCAAGCAAATAATCACATAATGTTAAAATATTATTTCTAAACTTTAATCCGAGTCGGACTCCTCAATTCGGATTCTCTTCCACCTTTTTTCGGTGGTTTCGGTGACGGAACTCCTGGTTTGAATGGTCGGCGAGGTGGTAAGCGCATTAATAGATATTAAATTGTCCTCCACTTATTACTGCTCCATCAAAAAAACTCATCGGGGTTTTACTAGTGCAAGTGCTCGCAGCAGCAGTTTCGTTAGTTGCAGTAGTTGCTTGTGTTTGCGACGATGCTCGGCTTAAGAAGCCCGATATGTTTTTTTGTTGATTTAGGTTCAAGCTACTATAGTTTGTTATGCTTTGCACGTTCTTGTGCCCACTTAACTGCATTATATGCGTTGGCGGAATTTCACTGTCATTAAGTTTTTGAATCATGTGTTTACGAGCACTATGGTTCGTGAGTCGCTCGTTGTTGATGTTTGCTTTTGAAGCCATTTTTTTCATCAAAGTGTTTAATTTATTTACACCCATAGGTGCCGACTTGAACCAGTGTTTTTTGGAGCCGTCTGTTTTCGTGTGGTTTATTCCCAAGTAGAATGGCGAATCGTCAGCCATCATGTTTTCCGGTCGTTTTTCACGGTAAATTTTGTACGCCACGACAGGATCTGGTTCATCACCACTTGAAAACATTTTCGGGGAAACTTTTCGAACGTTTGAGGCGTCTACTCCAGACCTTGTTTTTGTCTGTCTTTCATTTTAAACTAGATATTCGTTACCTTGTGCGTCCTTACAAAGCTTTACATCTCCCCAGCACAAATCCCTATGCTCTTGACAACCACGCATTCCAAAATGAATGGTGTTTTTCAGCCAAACAGTATTCAACAATGATTCAGCAGAGGAAACTCCAAGCAAATTGTTTTCGTAAAGTATATCGACTTCCTCGTCCGTGATAGCCACAGCAGCTTTGTCCTTGTTGCCTCGGCCAGCTTTCTTCAGCTCTTTTTGTTTAGCCTTTCTAAACAATTCAAATTCTTTATCGTTAATGATACTCTTAGTATAATTATTTTTCTTCAAATGTCTTTCAATACTTGAAACAAGGCATCTTAAACTTGAAGGCTCATAATCCTCTCCGTCTTTACGTCTCACAGAACGAATAAACTCCGCAAGGTGCTTGTTTAATTCTGCGGGCTCTATGTCTTGCACTTCTCGCTCGTCGTTCTTTTCGTTTCTCAAAACGTTTCCACCAATTTCACATCTCGTTTCGTTTTCTCTTTCGTATTCCTGTTTTCGAGACTTTCCACGTAATCCTCGACTGAAGTATCGTGATCAACAAACCTTTTCTCGTTCATGTTTTTAAGCTTCAACACTTGCGAAAGATTTCTTTACAAAGTAACAAAGTGAAATGCTGCCAGCTGAATGAAAATCACCTTTTTACGGCTCACACGTCAAAAAACATGATACGCAGAACCTGATTGGACGTATCGTTTTCCTCATATGTGGAAAAAGCAATACGCGCCATTTGATTGGCTGTCGGGTTCTTAGACCAGCTTGTGAACCAAATTTATTTCGCGCCTTTTCAGTAGGTAAATCTCATTTTTTATCTCAGGTAATTTCTATTTTTTTGTTTTGTTTCAACTTCATTAGCATACATTACCATACCCCCCCCCCCTTCCAAAAAAAAGAAAAACAGAAATTACCCGAGATAAAAAAATTAAGTACAACAGGAATGTTGCAGTTTTCCAGGCCAAACTCAATATAGAGCGTAAGTCGGTGTCACAGCACAAATGAGTTTTGCAAAAGCTTTCTGTTCAGATTTTCTTCCAAGCACCCAAATACAAAGACTATAGACAGGGGGGGGGGGGGGGAAGGTGTGTCCAAGGAAATCTGTGGTACAGTCCGCCTGCCAGTATGACGTCACATCTCGCGTCAGTGACTTTCAAAATGGCCAGGAAAGTGTTCATCGAAGAGACGGATGAAAATTTTGATTTTATAACGGATATACTGTTCCGATTTCTTGGATTTGGAGATTTTAAGGTTTCTATTGTCATAGAAAACTAGACTTAAGCACTTTTTTGAATGAAATGTCGAATTGTGTAATGAATTTTAAAGATTCCTTTCTATCGTCGAGCAAATTTTACGGGCAATCATACCGACTGGTCACACTTTTGAGGGCCAGTGCACAGCAAGATTGAGGAGTTTAGACACAGCAATAGGAGGTTCATCAAATGATGTATTATACTTTACATTGTGCGTATTTTCAGCTCTTCAGAGCTAGTGGAACCCCATATCATTTCTCTTAAAGTTCGCCTAGCTGTAGCGTTGAAGCAGAAAGCTAAATGACAGGTTGTGAGAGACTGTGAGCATTGAATCTTGTTGCTTTACCGCATTTTAATACTGTATTGGGCATATACACCTGTAATTCTGTAATTAAATCCCGAAATCCAATAAAAGGTTTCGTTTAATTATTTTTTGGGGGCAAACCAAGTGGAGATTTTAGGGTAATAATATTGATGATTAAGACGATGTAGAAAAGGCAAGTTTAGCTTTTGCCAGTGGGCCACTGGTGGGTGTTGGGTGTAAATTAGTACAGTTTGTGGTGTACTGTGTGTTGTTTGTCATGATGTCAACTAACACTGAAAAAACTTCAGCTGTTTCAGAGGAGGGACATGTCTTGACAGCTTATGGTTTTTATCTGATCGTAAGCTTGGCCCTATGCAGATCAAGAGCTTTTGAAATCCCTTTTCCAAAATAAAACTCTGGACTTAAGCTTAAAATATCAATATTGATCCAAGTGCATGACCAGCAGGGTCAGCAGTAAGAATAAAGAAAAAAAGGCCCAAAGGAAATGTAGTTTTTTTAAAAAAAGAGACCAAACAGAAAAAAAAAAATGGTACAAAGAAACAGAAAACAGCATAGGCCGGAGTCGAACCCGGTTTATCTGCAGGTACAAGCAATTCCTTGACCACTGCACCACAGTGACACACATGATTTGGAAAAGTAATTTTGTCATATCAAAACAATTTTTCTCTGCGATAGACGCTGTTTGAAGCTAGTGGAGCTGTATTTATCATGAATTCAAATATACATTTGAGGAAAATTAGCTTAAGCGCGTATTTCAAAGCTATTTCGCAGTAATTTGGGCTCAACCGGCCGACTCGATGTAGATAATCGACCGAACTAGCTTTACTGAATTTGGTGGAGAATTAGGAGATCAACAGAGGCCCACACTCGAAAGGAATGATATGAAGTTAGGCCCATTTAATTAGCAAAAGAATAGATGAAATATATATATATATGGGTGATCTGTGAATGGAACCTCCTATTCTGGAGACTAGACCTTGCCTATTTTAGACAAAAAAAAATTTTTAGTTTTGATGACCTTGCCGGTCCCGTGAAATAGATGACGATCCCGCAACACGGCCCGCGAAACAAATTAACAAAATGTATACAATCACGGACACAAAATTTCCAAACGGTTTACACAAGCAGATTATAGCAACACTAAAGCTCACACACTTTCCATAATAAGCGATATATAGCGATATTTGCTAGCTTCTTAGCTTTTCCTCGTCATCGCTCGTCCAAATAACCGTCGTATCCCTTGCTAATTTGCCCAAGCGACCCGAGGCTCTTGCCCGTTACTATGTGACGTCATACTGCAGGCGGAGTGGGTCAAGAAACGTAGGTGGAAAACAATAGAGTTACCTTCCCCCCCTGACTATAGACTATTCAAAGACTTCCTTTCAACATTTACTTTCTATTAGGTCCGAGTGATAAACTAAGGCTATGCTCACACTATACTGGATAGCTTTTGTGCCGGCACGAAAACCATACCAGATAGGGCTTCTGTTTACACATAAGAACTGTGATTTTGGCGCGATTTCTGTAACGGAGTGAAGATTCGCCGCGCTGCGCCGATCTCTAAAGTGGAGAGCCACATATCGGATAGCTTTTCGTGACGACAAGAAAGGCTATACCGTATGGTGTGAACATAGCCCAAGCTGTTAATCAGTCTTGAATTTTTACTTACATTTCCCTAGTCATCAAAGGGGAAACAACTCACCATAAGAGTCCTATTTTAGAAAAGTACAACTACTACAAAATACAAGCACTAACAATGAAGATGGTTGTTCAGAATAAGCAAATGCATTGATAGCACTTTGGCAAAGGGGCCCTGATGATCAGGCCAATGTTTCGAGTGGTAGAACCACTGTTACGCTGAAGGATACAACAATAGTTCTAAATTGTCATAAGGTGTGGTTCTTTGACAACATTTGACATGATCACATTGCTTGTTTAGGCGGTACAGCATGTCCCAGCAGAAAAACAGCATTTTGATAAATGAGCATGGGTTGAACCGTGAACCTATCCCTTTAAATAAACGTCCTCCACACTTAATGATATCACTAATTCATTTGCTAGTTGGCCTGGTGCAACTGTTCGGTCTTTATTCGTCTATCAATTACACTGGACCACATTACACAAAAAACATTAAGTTTTTCATACTCTGATCTAACCTATAACGAAGCTTCCAGTTTTCTGTCAAGAACTAACTAAAATTGTGGGTCATACATTTGGTAATAAAGACAGCACCCACGTTTACAAAAGCGGCAAAAAAACGTGAAATGCAATGGTTTTATGTAACCTTTACTTAACTTTTCATTCCATATATTTTCTTAATATGACTAATATTTATATGCTACAGATCGGCTTGTTCATGTTCTTCAAAAATGAGTTACTTCCAGTAGGCTTCCATGATATGTCCTTGTCCAGTTCTCAACTTCATTCTTATAATACAAGAAATGCCATGAATTACAGATCTCAATTTCTAGAACTCATTTTAGGAAATTTACCATGGCATATCAAGGCCCAAAGTTTTGGAATGTCCTCCCTGCTGAACTCAAAGACGAATCTTCAAAAAATGTCTTTAAAAAGAACTTACATAGAGTTTTATTTCAACAAGCTAATCTGTCCTAATTATTTCCATATTGTTGATCAATAATTTCTTGTATAGCCTAGTTTTTTCTTTCTCTTTTCCTGCTTATTTTTTAGACTATTAACTAGGACATTTTTTTCTTAGAACTAGTCCCAAGCGGCGAAGAGCGATGAGAAACGGATGTTTTCGCAGGCTAAGAACTGTTAATTTGTATCAATAATTAGATACGTATGTGTAATCAAATGATGACGAGTGAACTCAGGGAATAATTTCACGCGCGTTTTGTCCAAATCCTAATAATTTTCCGAGCCGTAATAGGCTCGGGAAATTATTAGGATTTAGACAAAACCCGCGTGAAATTATTCCCTAATTTCACGAGTATACCATTTGATTACCTATTAATATCATGGGTGACGAATTACGTTAGCAATCTAGGATTTTTGACATGTTTATCCTGGATCGTATCGATCGAGAACTCCACTCTCTCAAACGTTTAGACCTTAAATTTGGCTTACAAAGTTCAGAATTTTTCAGACTTTTTCGGCAAAATACCTGTTAGAGTCCTTCTTGATGTTCTCTTGTGTGTTCAGGTTTTCTAAAGCGTCTTTTATGTACCCTGACATCTTCATTCACGGCATTTTAAATTTCGTCGCCATCTTGACACTAAGACGTACGGAGGGTTTCCATGGCAATTTTGTAATTTCACATGTGAAATTACAAATTAACGCTGAAATTTCGCGCCAAAATTAAGGAGTAATTCCTCACCTATGATATTAGCTAAATTAATTTGCTATTGTTGATTGATAGTTATACCTCTTAACCTTATTACTTATACTTAGCTTATTCGTGTCAATTATGCATACTTAAATAACTTTGAATTTGTTTTTAAATGGGTAGCCTGAATGTAATAAGCAAGAGGGTTTTCTATCCGGGCTGCCCTGCCACTTTTGGTGGTAATCTGATCAATAATGTGTTGAATGCAATGTTGTCCTTTTTGTGTTCCCTCTGGAGGCACTCATGCTTACTTTTCTTGTTATCTCTGATTTGCTCGATTTATGGGCAAGCAGGATTCTTGCGCGGCCTCTTCTTTTCCTCCGGGTCTGAATGCCACTTTGGAAGCACAGGAAAACACTGTTTTGTCCGCCGTTGATCACGCAAATTCAAGGCCTCGAAAGCAACTTGTTTAAAGCTCAGACTGACTGGCGTCGCAAATTAGCCTCGGAGGTTCAACAAGAAAACCACGTCTTCAAGAGGAAAGGTAATGAACAACAGTCTACTTCAACCGGAAAGTAATCAGTGCCAGTACTGCTGCGGTAAAGCTTTGGAGATAGGAAACATTGGCAAAGCGAACGAGGAACTGAATGAAGGTATTTCGTTACTGACTGACAAACAGAATATGATTAAATTGGCGGACAAATCTGAATTTCGTTTCCCCTCTGTTCAAGAATACGTTTGGGATGATTTGGCCGATGATGAAGCAGACGCCGCAAAAATGAAAAAGGCCGAGAAAAGAACTGCAGCCGAGTCTAAATTTTTGCAAGACAAGAAGAGAAGGTAAAGCCTCAAATTTTCGACTTCTGCGCCTTCGACAATAATTCCAGGTTTTGGAGTCCATCGGGCTTTTTTCTTCTGCTGCTGGTTATCAGTTTACGTCCCCCAAGGTCGATATTCTGGAAACTTCTTGAGAGGCTCCGATTTGTGTTTGCGAACTTGAACAGCCTTTGTCGAAAACCGAGTGTTTCAACGTTCTTAAACAGAGTGCTAAAAACAAATGTCCGGGTAGCGACGGTCTCTCAGTTGAGTTCTATTTGCACTTCTGGCATCTACTTGGTGATGAGATGGTCCAAAGCTTTAACTATGCTCATAAAGTAGAACAACTCAGCATAACACAAAGACAAGGTATAATAAAGGTCATACCGAAAAAACGCAAGAACAGGTATTTGGAACATTGGAGACCGCTAACGTTACTTAACGTCGATTATAAAATAGCAACCAAATCTATAGCCCATAGAATCGCTAAAGTCCTCCCCAAATTAATAAATGACAACCAAACTAGCTATGTCGAGGGCCGCTATATAGGACAGAACATTAGACTCATTAACGATATCATGAAGATAACTGAGCTAGAAAACATTCCCGGCATGGCGATTTTTGTGGACTTTAAAAAAGCTTTTGACACCGTCGACTGGAACTTCCTTTTTAAGACCTTGAAGGCATTAAATTTCGGCCCTCAGTTACTACAGTGGATCCGAACCTTTTACACTGACTGTTCTAGCTGTGTAGTAAATAATGGTTTCAAAAATGCTCTGGTCTTGAAGTAAAAAGAAGCAAGACAGAGGGCTTGTGGCTAGGCGCGAACAAAAACAACCCGGAAGAACCTCTTGATATTGCATGACCAAAAGATCCTGTATTTGCACTTGGTATTCACTTCTCTTATGATGACGAAGCTGCTTTCAAAAGGAACTTTGAACAGAAACTGTCCTCGATGGCTTCCTTGCTAAACTTGTGGTACCCTAGGAACTTAACTTTACATGGTCGAATTGTCAGTTTAAAAGCATTAGCCCTCTCCAAACTTATTTATAACACTGCTGTCCTCACTGTCACCCCCACATTTATTCAAAAAGTTAATAAAGCTATTACTCAATTCGTCTGGCAAAAGAAAAAACCAAAAATAAAACAAACTACCCTGATTGGCCCTAAAGAAAAAGGTGGTCTCACATTGCCTGATTTTGACATAGTCAACAATGCTCTCAAAGCAACTTGGATTAGAAGACTAGACAGCTGTCATCCCACCGCGAGTTGGACTCACATTCCTGTTTCCCTGCTAGAGCGAGTTGGTGGTCTCTTTCTCCTTAAATGTAACTTTGAACTTAAACATCTTAACATACACATTCCATTGATCTTTTACGAGAAAGCCTTGTTGGCCTGGCAATCTATAAATTCGTTCACTCCCTCCTCAAAAGAAGAAATACTGAATGAAATCTTATGGAACAACTGCTTTATTAGGATCAACGATTATTCAGTATACTATAAAGCATGGCATGTAGCGGGTGTTGAAAAAATTGGAGATCTCTTCAACTGCAATACCTTTCTATCTCACCAAGACTTCTGCTCTTATTTTGGTCTTAAAACTAATTTTCTTACCTACTACGGTTTATGCAAAGCAATTCCTCCTAACTGGATTAAAATAATGAAAGGTAAATTACAACCGCCTTCGAATAAATCCACAAGTATGGATAGAATTCCCGTTGAGAAGCTTTCTTCTAAACTTGCTACCAACTTTTTTGTTGAAAGGAAATTTGTTCCTGCCACCGCCAAAAAAAGACTCAGAAAAGCTAGTTTAAATGAACAGCAAATTTCTCAAATTTACAAGATGCCTTTCAGTGCTACGAAAGACATACAACTCTCAATCTTTCAGTTCAAGATCTTACACCACATCTTACCCACCAACGCTACGTTATATAAATTCGGAATTAAAGAACATGACCGCTGTCATTTATGTGCTGAAAAGCAAACAATCACACACCTATTTGTGACTTGCCCCAATGCTCAGCTGTTTTGGATACATTTTTCAGTTTGGTGGCGCGAAAAAAACAACATTGAGATCTCGCTTTCTGAAGCACAAACACTTTATGGCATTACAGACACCGTGCCTCAGTGTCTTGGTTTAAACCTCTGCTTGATAATTGCAAAATACTATATTTACACCGCGTCTAAAAATGAGGAAGATTATTTTTTCGATGCTTTTTTTCTATCCTTAAAAATAAAATACAAATTGAAACTAGCAAAGCTAAGGTGCAAGTCAAGCTGTAAAAATAATTTTCTTGATTCTGGCTAATTTCCCTTGTTTTTTGGCTTTTTTGTTTTGTTTGCTTGTTATTTATTTATTTATTTATTTATTTTTTGTCGTTTTTAGCGTATTTACTCTTCGTTAATAGATAGTAAGTTAGTAATTAGTTGTATTAGAATTCTTTTTTCATTATTTTGTAACAGGCTCCAACTCATCGGCTCCTGTTTTGTAAGCATTATCTTGTAAGTTAATATTATGTAAGTAAGTAGTATTTAACTTAGCAAGTTATATGTAAGTAGGTATTCAAGCTTTATGTAACTAAGTAAGTACTATGTAAGTAAGTCAGCATTATGTTTGTAAAAACAATAAAAATTAAAAAAAAAAAAGAAAGATTTGTGTTTGCGATGTGGAAAGAGAGGCCACTGGGCCAATTCCTGCCCCTTTAAAGATTAACTCTTGTCTTCAGGACCAAAACCTTGATTTTTTGGATTTGGATCAATGCGAATTTGATCAGAGACAGAGCACTCCTGAGAGTCATAGGATCCTCTTTTATCCAAGGAAAGTTGCGTGCTAACTTGTCTTTTGGGCGTGATGCAGTAAGAGCTTCAGATTTTGCTTTGGATATTATTGAGGACGGTTACAAGATTCTTTTTCAGAAGTCGCCGTTA
>NC_133204.1:17820780-17893280 GCF_958299795.1 Porites lutea
CATTTCTTGTGTTTCAGGACTATTTTGTCATAATGGTAACAATCTATAACGTACAGCTCTTATCCATTCTCTTGAGCATTCTTATAATGTACGCAGTTATGATGTTCCATTTCCATAGGTACTCAAAAACAAGAGTAAAAGAACAGCGCCATTCAATAGACAGTCGTCTGATGATCCTGAAAAGAGAAAGAAATCTCTTCAAAGCGATCGCCATCATCATCTGTGCATTTCTTATTTGCTACATGCCCTGGTTTACAGTTGAGCTATTGAAATATTTGTGTAAACTATGCCACCCTCATGTGGCATTGCTTATGATATTCTTTGGATTTGCAACCAATTTAACTCACGCAAACTCCTTCTTAAACCCGATACTTTATTCATGGCGGCTTCCAAAATTTAGAGAAACGTTCAAGTACTTTTGGAAAAACCGAAATTTTGGAAGACTGCACTGACAATTCAATAAAAATTTTTTGGGGTTTTTCTCGAAGAATCTGTCACTACTTTGTGGAACAACTTTTATTTTTGAAGATGCGCTTACCAGTGCCGTTGACAACAAATAACTTTATGTTACGTTCACGTTTTGTAAAATTAGCTAGATGGATGAGTAGGCGCATTGAATTGAAGTCCCAAGACATAACTGCAGGCTATGTCTTGATGGAGAAGGAAAAAGTTTTAGGAGGAAAGAATAAGACATAGTATGCAGTAAAATAGAAGCCTAATTACTCTCAAGTTTGAAAGCTTTAACTACTGCCGACATCAATAGGCGATTTGCTCAATGAAGCCATTTTACTACTTCAGTCAGAATCCTTCAGGGTGTTACTTTGTTGTGTAAATTAATGCCCTTGTTATTTAAACCTCGCTGGGACTACGAAGATAAATATGAAAAGAAAAACGAAAAGGATGTTGGTCGTAACAGTAAAATGACGCCATATGATGTGTGTGTGCTATCCTATCAATTGTTAAATTAAAGTAACTACACCGATTTCAGTCTTTATTGCAAGAAATTTTTCACCGTATCTTAACGAATGTCCACAGGAGACGCTAACTTTCAGTAGGGAGTTTTGAGCGACGAACGTCAACCGGAAGTAATCCATTTTCTCTTTTAATATGCCTCGAGGCCACCAAATTTGTATTGCTAAGTTTTTTTAACTCTTATAGAGACGATTTGTCCAAAAATGTGTTAAAATCTCGGCTCAAGAGTGCCAAAAGTCCACTTTCGGTTGATGTACGTCGCTCAAAGACGTCGCTGCTTAAACTGCCTATTTTGAAAGTAAACACGTGACTCTTGGACTCTAAAACTAATCTGAATTATATATCCGGTCAATCCGTGCTTCATTTGTTCAGTTCTGATAGATATACGTGGGTGGAATGCTATTAATATCGATTCTGTTTTCTTTGCCACGGCACCATCATTAATCTGAACTGTTCGTTTTTTAAGTCATGCGTTAAGACACATGATTTACTACTCAACGACAGTAAAGGTCACATTTTAGATGTCATTTTCCGCGTAATGATGCTATAGATTCTGTTTTATTAAACGTTAATAAAAAATTCTGGATTTTGGATACATTAACATCTGCGCTTCTTTAGATGACTTTCAAAGGAACAAGCCGTAAGTTGCTTTACTTACTCTTTGCCCGCTTGGAAATGCCTGCCAGAGAAAACATTATTCATGTAAAACAGATATTAAAGGGACAATGAAATGTGCCCAACTATTTTATCTTTACTAAGTGTTTTAGGCCATCCATTTATCACTTGAATGTTCGCAGTAACTTACATGTACTTTAGCAATGATGTGATGATTACAGCCGTTTTCTGTTGTCAGCTAAAGACTTTTGGAAAGAGGAAATTAGTTTCGGCGGAGGAAATTTTGTTTAGGCGAGGCGAAATTTCGTCTGCCGAAACAAAATTTCCTCTTTCCAAAATAATTAGCTGAAAACAGCAAGAAAAAAATTTGGTTTAATGACACGAGTTTTCGTGGCACGAAGGCATGTGATCGTATTTCCATCGTTTGAATGTTTTCTTGTGGACGGGCGAAAACGATTTGAATACGCTACCTGTGGACGCATATAATCAGAAAAAAGTCTCCTTTTTCAAAAATACGCGGATACGAGTCGACCAGACCTAAGAAAAAAAACAGCGACGGCGGTGAAAACGTCACAAAAAAGTGGCCTTGCGTACGTTTAAACTTAAGCACGATTATCCCAATCTCCTGGAGTTGAATTCGTGATATTTAGAAAACTACAAAACAGAGCTGAACTTGAACAGCATTTCTAAAACATTTCAAGGTACTTACTATATATCAATCGCGACGTTAAACTTTCAGTGCTTTCGCTTGGACACTTCATTTTTTTCAGTTTTGCCGCCGAAGAGGTAAAAGGTGTAAATTATTTTCCTTCTCGAGCAAATGACCAATTTGAAAAAAGATGTTATAGATAAACGGCTTGTAAATTCAGTGAAATACCTCTATTTATCCTTACGATTAGTGTGAAGCTTGTTTACATCTAAAAAAGTTTGAAAACAAATGTAAAAACAAGCACAAGGTACAAAAAAAGTTGTCGAAGGGTCAAACGTGTACGACTGACCTTGCTTCCTATTCGCTAACGCAATGACAGTTCTGACAGTTGACTTTGAAATGGTTTCCTGGAGCGCGCGCTCAGGATAAAAACAAACAATATTATTGCCGTTTTCTTTCTTTTTTTTTTTTTTGATTTTTATTCAGTTATGCGATTCAAGGAAAATCCATTACCTGACTCGTGAATTCCACGTTAAATTGCACTTGAAAACCCATATCGCACGAATCGCGATCGGTTTTCGCGTGCAATTTAACGTGGAATTCCCTTGTCAGGTAATGAATTTTCCTATAAAACGTGAAATCACACCGCAGTTTTGCAGTGACGGCAAAGAATGGTACAAGAAAATGTGCTGCATGTGCGAAGTCGTTGTTTCCTAATCTAAGTTCAAGCCAACTGGAATCCGGATAATTTTGACTAAACTGCGTATTTTTAAACACGAATGGGCCGTCCCTCCACACGAAACCAGTAAATACGCTCACCAAAACCGCATCTTTTGGAAACGGCTCTCCTGAGTGGTTTAAGGCCCCGTCCACACGAATCCGTGTAACAAATACGCAGTTTTAAAAACTTCCGAATTGGTGTAGGCGCGGCCTAAACCTGCTGCGTTTTTGACGTTCTAATCAAAACAAAAAACTTCCTAAACTTCCTAATGTAAGAGCTAAAACGGCGCAGGAAGGCACAGCTCAGGAGTTTGAACAGGCCAAATTTCAGTCTAAAACAATTTGCGGGAAGACGTCTGACATTCCAGGCAAGCCGAAAACACAAACATGAGTTTTATGTGGTTGTTGATAATATTTGATCATAACAGTAAATTCCAACGGTTTGGTAGTCATGAGGTACATTTCCCTTTATTAGGGGGCCTGCAGTTGTCTATTAGTGTATCAATAGTACCAAGTACTTATATAATAATTCAATAACATGCACTTGACATTATGCTCATACAAATTTGAGGGGAAAACATGGCTAATATTAAAATAATAGAAGAAACTTATTATTTGCTTTGCAGTTGGGTACTGACTAAACTAGGGAGCATTTATTCGAAAACAAAAGCGTTTATTGCTAATGTGAATAAACTGCAAAATTTGCCTTCCGAAGTTGACTTAATGCACCGAATAACACCTAACCTGAGAAAAGTTCGAGCCTTTAACAATGTTTCCTAGTTTCCTAATTTCCTTTTACCATTCCTGATATATTCTCAAGATACCTGAGTGTAAAAATAGGAATCACGTGGATCATGTCAGTGTTGTTTTGGAGAGGAAGTCATAATCTGGTGGTTTTCCAGTTCAGTGAAATTATTTGTCTCACCTTTCCTTTGTCGGGTTTCGGAATCTTCCGAAATCCCACTCCAGAAAGTACCTAAAGACTCAAAACCCGTAACATTTCCTATGGATTTTTCGACGAGGTGAACTGAAGTCTAACTATCTACACTGAACTTTTCGGATGTTCAAACGTCTCCAGTCCGAAAAAAAGAGATTGTTTAAATAAAACCAAAAGAATATTAGAAGCAAGTGAACAATACATCAGTGACATTAAATAATTAATTGTTTGTTTGTTCCGTGATAGGATGGAAATTCACTACACTTATTGTGTTTAGCTGAATGCTTGACAAGAGAGAGATGGCTGGAGAGAGCTGGTAAAACGAAAAGGAAAGCGAAACAACATAAAAACTTGATCAGAATTGGACAAAAAGGGATGCTTTGAATTTAAATAACTTCAAATCAAACATCAAGGGTTATGAAGACCGGGTCAATACAAATAATCGTTTTTCAATCAAAATGCAGATTGTTCAATTGACGTCATTTAAAAAAGCTGAATAGCACTAGAAAATGTAACAGTTGTTTAGTAGTGTACAGAGCAGGCTGGGATCACGTCACGAGAGGATTGTGGTAAAGACGGAAAAGAACAACTCCTGTTCACTTGCTTGTAATGGCAGCCGTTGTTGGTCATTACAACGTCTGAAAAGGAAAAGTTTTTAGGAGGAAAAAATAAGACATAGTATACAATAAAATGCAAGCTTAATTTGAGCGATATTAAATAAAAGAAAAGAAAGAAATAACGATTTAGAGGTAGTATATCCACCAAGTTGTTCTTCGGCTACCTGATTCCTGGTCAAATTGAAATCAGGAAGTGTTGGTTTTTAATGAGTGTGGAAATCCGGAGTACCCGGAGAAAAACCTCTCGAAGCCAATGGGAGAATCAAGAACAAACAAACTCTACCCACATATTGCGTCGACGCCGGGATTTTTAACCCAGAGCCACGTTGGTGGGAGACGATTGCTCTCCGAGCCCTGACACTGCGCCGCCCTTGCTCCGCGATCTTTGTTACTAGGCGGAAATCTATTAGTTACGTTAGGTTGATCTTCTTTCTTCTCCACTAATAAAAGATTTACCTTTGTAGTCTCTCAGTATGTGATCATCTCTGCGGTGCGTTTACATATATTGGGTCAATTACAGATCATACTGGTTTAATTTCAGTGGCGTTTATACATATGTAGGCGGAGGCAGCAGTTACACACTTTTCTGTCAATACAGTTAATCACTACCGTTTTGGAGAGGCACATCTTTGTAATGTTGCATCAAAGCAACTGTATCTATAAATACATCTAATTGTGCAATATATACTGTGTACTATGACGTCTGTGTAATGTTATAGTCATTATTTTTATCTGAGGTAATTTTTATTTTTTGTTTTGTTTCAGCTTCATTAGCATGCATTACCATACCCCCCGAAAAAAGAAATACAAAAACTACTCGAGATAAAAAATAAACTACAACAGGAATGTTGCCGTTTTCCAGGCCAAACTCAATATAGAGCGTAAGTCGGTGTCACAGCACAAATGAGTTTTGCAAAAGCTTTCTGTTCAGATTTTCTTCCAAGCACCCAAATACAAAGACTATAGACTATTCAAAGACTTCCTTTTAAAATTTACTTTCTGTTAGGTCCGAGTGATAAACTAAGGCTACGCTCGCCTTATACTGGATAGCTTTTGTGCCGGCACGAAAACCATACCAAATAGGGCTTCTGTTCACACATAAGAACGGTGATTTTGGCGCAATTTCTGTAACGGAGTAAAGATTCGCCGCGCTGCGCCGATCTCTAAAGTGGAGAGTCACATGTCGGATAACCTTTCGTGACGACAAGAAAAGCTATACGGTATGGTGTGAACATAGCCTAAGCCATTAATCAGTCTTGAATTTTTACTTACATGGCCCTAGTCATCAAAGGGGAAACAACTCAGCATAAGAGTCCTATTTTAGAAAAGTACAACTACTACAAAATACAAGCACTAACAATGAAGATGGTTGTTTTGAATAAGCAATTTCAAATGCGTTGATAGCACTTTGGCCAAAGGGCTCTGATGATTAGGCCAATGTTTCGAGTGGTAGAACCACTGTTACACTAAGGGTACGACAATGGTTCTAAAATTGTGATAAGGTTATACAGGCAATCTTTATTCCGCCAAATTAAATGGGAAATCACACAGGAAAAAAACTCAATTTTAGCATAATATCAAAGGTGAAATAGGAACTTCAAAGTTGTTAAATATTTGAAGCCAGATTGTGTTTAAGTGAAGCTTAAGCACAAAAGGGGCGGTGGGGAAAGCTTGAACTTTGTTTTTTTTAATATTTTTTCACCAGGTTTTTTGGCCATTTTCTTGTTGATCTTAAAATAACCGTTTGGTGATCAGAGAACGTTATCAATTCAGTTAGTTGTGGAATCGGCTTGGTAATTGCAAAGGACAAAAAGAAAAAATCATTCAGAAAATAATAGAACAGGAGAACTGGGGGTTCACTTTAATTCGTCCGATCCGTGGCGTTTTCATTTTTGCCGCCCTCCCGTAGCGTTCACAGGTTGAAGTTTTCTTGTGGCCTGACTGTAAGAATTGTTTTAAAGGGACAGGTTTACGGTTAAGCGCATGCTTATTGATTAAATTACTTTCTTACAATTTATTATTAATTCTACCGGTCAATAGTCCCACTCACATGTATCTCAGCGATCTCAGAGCGTATTTCAAAGTAGAAGTGTATTTCAAAGTAGGATGGAGGCGTACTAAAGTCGCAGAAAAAAGTAGTGGATTATGCCAACACTACCAACGTTGAATTTATTGTTGGCCCCGAAATTTTTTTCCATGGCTGATTAATTTACCGCTATTTGCAAATATGTAAGTTGATCAAGTGCAAGTGACTGCCAGGGGAGTGTGCAGATTGGTTTTTTGACAACATTTGACATGATCATATTGCTTGCTTAGACGATACAGCATGTCCCAACAGAAAAACAGCATTTTGATAAATGAGCATAGCCTGAACCGTGAACCTGTCCCTCTAAATAAACGTCCTCCTCACTTAATGATATCACTAATTCATTTGCAAGTTGGCCTGGTGCAAATGGTCCGTCTTTATTCGGCTATCAATTCCACTGGACGACTTTGCAAAAAAAAAATTAAGTTTTTCATATTCTGATCTAACCTATAAGGAAGTCCTTGAATATTCCAGCTTCCAGTTTTCTGTCAAGAACTAACTAAAATTGTGGGTCATACATTTGGCAATAAAGACACCATCCACGCTTACAAAAGCGGCAAAAAAACGTGAAATGCAATGAATGGTCTTATGTAACCTTTATTTAACTTTTCATTCTATATATTTTCTTAATATAACTAATATTTATGTGCTACGGATCGGCTTGTTCATGTTCTTCACGAGTTAGTTACTTCCAGTAGGGCGTCCAGGATATGTTCTTGTCTAGTTCTCAACTTCATTCTTATAATACAAGAAATGCCATGAATTACAGATCTCAATTTTCTAGAACCCATTTTAGGAATACCCTCCCTGCTGAACTCAAAGACGAATCTTGTCTTTCAAAAGAAAATTGTCTTTAAAAAGAACTTACATAGATTTTTAGTTCAACAAGCTAACCTGTCCTAATTATTTCCATATTGTTGATTAATAATTTCTTGTATAGCCCAGTTTTTTTTTAACTAACTTTTAACTGTTTTTAAATGGGTAGCCTGAATGTAATAAGCCCCAGGGTTTTCTATCCGGGCTGCCCTTCCACTTTTGGTGGTAATCTGATTAATAATGTATTGAATGCAATGTTGTCCTTTTGGTGTTCTCTCTGAAGGTACTCACGCTTACTTTTCTTGCTATCTCTGATTTGCTCGATTCATGGGCAAGCAGGATTCTTCTTCGCCCTCTTCTTTTCCTCCGGGTTTGCAAGCCACTTTGGAAGCACAGAAAAACGCTATTTTGTCCGCCGTTGATCACGCAAATTCAAGGCCTCGAAAGCAACTTGTTTAAAGCTCAGACTGACTGGCGTCGCAAATTAGCTTCGGAGGTTCAACCAGAAAACCACGTCTTCAAGAAGAAAGGTAATGAAAAACAGTCTACTTCAACCGGAAAGTAATCAGTGTCAGTACTGCTGCGGTAAAGTTTTGGAGAGTGGAAACTTTGGCAAAGCGAACGAAGAACTGAATGAAGGTATTTCGTTACTGACTAACAGACAGAAAATGATTAAATTAGCTGACAAATCTGAATTTCGTTTCCCCTCTGTTCAAGAATACGTTTGTGATGATTTGGCCGATGATGAAGCAGACGCCGCAAAAATGAAAAAAAGGCCGAGAAAAGAAGTATAGCCGAGTCTAAATTTTTGCAAGACAAGAAGAGAAGGTAAAGCCTCAAATTTTCGACTTCTGCGCCTTCGATAATAATTCCAGGTTTAGAAGTCCATCGGGCTTTTTTCTTCTGCTGCTGGTTATCAGTTTACGTCCCCCAAGGTCGATATTCTTGAAACTTCTTGAGAGGCTCCGATTTGTGTTTGCGATGTGGAAAGAGAGCCCACTGGGCCAATTCCTGCCCCTTTAAAGATTAACTCTTGTCTTCAGGACCAAAATCTTGATTTGATCAGTGACAGTGCACTCCTGAGAATCATAGGATCCTCTTTTATCCAAGGAAAGTTGCGTGCTAACTTGTCTTTTGGGCGTGAGGCAGTAAGAGCTTCAGATTTTGTTTTGGATATTACTGAGAACGGCTACAAGATTCTTTTTCAGAAGTCGCCGTTACCGTATTCGATTGAGAACAGATCATCCGCCCTTCTTCATAGAGGTTTTGTTCGGGAGGCTCTTCCAGAGTTGCTGACGCGTGGCTGTATTAAACAGCTTTCGGTTTAGCCTCTTTTTTACAATCCTTTGGATGTGGCTGTGCCGTCGTCAGGAAAACTTAGACTGATCTTAGATTTTTTCTATTTTAACAGATTTATCATTAAGACGTGAAATACGAAGACTTAAGAACGTTTTTCAAATGTTTGTTTTTTTATGTGATCTTTAGTCAGCGTATCATTACATTGATATCTGCGAGGAACACAGGAATTCTTGTCCTTTTTATAGCTTTCTTTTGATGTAGTCACAAAATTTTACGAATTTTAGGTTTTACCTTTTCGGTTTGTGTTCTGCGCCATATGTCTCCACCGAAGTTCTTATGTCCGTTGGTTAAATTGTGGAGAGGTTGTGGCCATATTAGTTTAGTACACCCCGATGACACCGCGGGTATTCGGGGCGTTACGTGTTTAAATTGCCCCGAAAGCCTTAATAGTATTTTGTTCCCCAAGACATTGCTTCGTCCGGTTTCACACTTAACGATGATGTATCGGTTTAGGAGCCTATACAGAAGTCTGTTTTCCTAAAAACCGTTTTGGATTTTGAGAAAGGTTTGACCTTAATTCCGGAAGGTCGTATCGTTAAGCTTAAATCATCCCTCGTTTCCTGTCTTCAGAAGGTCCAGTGATTAGTTGTGAACTCGTGGGATAGCCTGCGAGCAAGCTCTCCGTTTAAGGGATTTCGTGAAAAGTAGACGCGCGAGAGGAGACGCGAACGCGGGGGGCTCGTCCCGTCTCGGCTTCGTCGCTCGCTCGCGTTCTCGTGCGGCTCGCTTCGCTCGCCCAAATAGAACAGCTTGCTCGCAGGCTACCCCTTGGAGGGTTATGTCACCTAAGTCCAGCGCCGGGGTCTATTGTGTGTTCTATTGTGTGTTTGGAAACGAAAACTTGAACTTCAGGATGATTGCTTTGAGAATCCAATTCGATTGTTAGGTACTTGTTTTTCTTTTATGCATTGTATTTTTAGCGGCCTTTTCTTTTTCTGTCTTTGTACTCTTGGGGCCGTGCGGCCTCCAGTGACCACGCGATAGCATATGCTGCGTGGTTGTTGTTCTCATCCACGGTTTTCGTGGTCTGTACGTAATTTCGAGGATATTTGGACTAAGCACCATGCAAACGGATTTTTGAAGGTTCTATAACACTACTCGCATATTTTGAATTCGCGACATCCTTACAGAAGATCAAAATTTGTTACTTCCGCAGTAATGAGATAGTGTTCCTTTAAGGGAACACAATTTCTAAGACTTCATTGGTCATTCTTTCCGCACAAAGGTAGAAACAGCCTGAGGTCAATTTGTTGTGGGACAGATATTTCGCGATTTTACTTGGTGTACCAGACACAAATGACGTAAAACACTCCTTAGTGTCCGGTACAGAAAGTAAATGCCATATTTCGCTCTTTCAACATCTCCATTTTCTTCAGTAACTGCCAGGTTTTTCGTCAACCTGTGTGAAGAGCCGCCCATACCGGTTTGACTGTAATTTTGTAGCTGAAAATAACGTTTGCAGCTGAATTAGGCAGAGCAATTGAAATATTGATCCTTGAATAAATGATCGAATTCTAAAGACGAAACACTGAAGTGTTGTTGAAAAAAAAATTCTCTTGAAGTAAAAAAAAGAAAAAACAAAAGAAAAAAAATTAACATTAGGTGGTTATTGCTCTATTGCTTGTCGTTTTCTTATCCAAAGCGATGGAACGCTTTTATGAGAAAGTTATATTTTTGCTTCATATTATCACTGGCCTTTATCAAAATTGACGCACTTTGATATTTTTACATGTTTATTACGTAGGACAGTCGCAGAAAAGAAAATTTAATCAAACTGTTTGTTTAGTAATGTTCTGAAGTAAATTTGCACTCGAAACTCGCGAATTTTGCTGAGTTATAACTTCGTGCAATTACAAAAGCTCTTTAAAGCAAACTTTAATTTCTAAACTTATTTAAGGGTTTTTAGACCGTAGAGGTATCATTAGTTAACAGTCGTTAAACCAAAGAAGCGTGTTACAATTAATACAACCAATATACTTAGTTGTTGTACACGCCTTAATGACGTTTTCTTTTGTTTCTTAGAGATGCCGATTTTATAGCCAAGTGACAGACTATTCGCTAAATATGTGTAATATTCAATTTAAAAAGTATATTCTGAAAATTTTGAAGAATCGTATAAGAGAGAATCTATTATACCCAGCCTAAATTTGTTAGTGTTAGCCGGAGATAAAGAGATAAACTATGCCTTAAATAATCGTCAATCGGTCAAAGTTCAAACCATTAAACACGCAATGATATGTTAACTGACACTTTGTAACATGTAATGATTGATTGATTGGCTCCTGTCAGGATTGGTCTAATACAACAAAGAAGTCGCAGAGTTCTAAGATATATAACAGTTTACACGGCCAAAGGAGTGCACAATAAACCGCGATTCGTTCGAACAAGGTTGTACAGAACTCTACGGCTGGACCGTTTCAAATGGCAGCTGTCTTAGGACATTACAACTTCTGGAACATAACAAGCGAGCAGGCTTTACAAGAAACCTCGCTTCGTATGGAAAATGTCAAGCCTCTGTGGGCTGCTTGCTCTGTACTCTCGATCGTCATGGCACCCATAATAGTGCTTGGCAATTTGCTGGTCTTGTTAGCAGTTTGGAAAGATCCCCTTAAGAAACTTCGCTCATCACCATCCAACTTCATTCTGGTCTCCATGGCTCTCGCTGATCTGTCAGTCGGCTTGGTAGTTTGTCCAATCACTGCGTATTGGGCCTGGGTAAGATTTGACACAAAAACATCACCTTTTGGTCTTTCCGTTATTTTTGCCATCAACGTTTTCTGTGTGAATGTGAGCTTCGGCCACATGTTGCTGTTGGCAGTGGATAGGCTTTTTGCCGTGGTAACTCCGCTTGAGTATCGTTTGAAAATAACGAATAAACGAGTACTGGTCGCTTGTTGTGTTTGCTGGATGTACTTCTTGGCGTTCGGGTGTTCATTTCTAATGCTTGGGGACTATTTTGCCATAATGGTGACAATCTACAACGTACAGCTTTTATCCATTCTCTTGAGCATTCTTATAATGTATGCAGTTATCATGTTCCATTTTCATAGATATTCAAAAACAATAGGAACAGAACAGCTGCATTCAATAGACAGTCGTCTGATGATTCTCAAAAGAGAACGAAATCTCTTTAAAGCGATCACCATGGTCATCTGTGCATTTCTTATTTGCTACATGCCCTGGTTTATAGTTCAGCTGTTGAAATATTTGTGCAAACTATGCCACCCTCATTTGGCATTGCTTATAATATTGTTTAGATTTTCAACCAGTTTAACGCACGCAAACTCCTTCTTGAACCCGATACTTTATTCATGGCGGCTTCCAAAATTTAAAGAAACATTCAAGTACTTTTGGAAAAACCGAGATTTTGGAAGATGGCACTGACAATTCAAGTAAAATTTTTTTTAGGCTTTGTTATTTAAACCTCGCTGGGACTACGAAAATAAATATGAAAAGAAAAACCAAAAGGATGCTGCTCGCAGTAGTAAAATGACGCCATATTTGAACAACCTGTCTGTAGTTTCAATAGTGCTATCAATTGTTAAATCGAACTAACTAAACCGATTTCAGTCTTTATTGCAAGAAGTTTTTTCCGTATCTTAACGAATGTCCACATTAGACGCTAGCTTTCAATAGGGAGTTTAAGGAAATACATTTTTGAGCGACGAACGTCAACCGGAAGTGAACCTTTTTCTCTCTTAATATGCCTCGAGGCCACCAAATTTGTATTGCTAAGTTTTTTTTTAACTCTTATAGAGACGATTTGTCCAAAAATGTGTTGAAAATCAAGACTCAAGAGTTGAAAATGTCCACTTTCGGTTGACGTACGTCGCTCAAAAACGTCGCTGCTTAAACTGCCTATTTTGAAAGTAAGCACGTGACTCTTGGACTCTAAAACTAATCTAAATTACATAATCGGTCAATCCGTGCCTCATTTGTTCAGTTCTCATAGATATACGTGGGTGGAATGCTATATTTATTCTGTTTTCTTTGCCCCGACACCATTATTAATCTGAACTTTTCGTTTTTAAGTCATGCTTTAAAACACATGACTTAATACTAAACGACAGTAAAGGTCACATTTTACCTGTCCTTTTCCGCGTAATGATGCTGTAGATTCTGTTTGTATTAAACGTTAATAAAATATTCTGGATTTTGGATTTTGTTTCTTTAAATGTCTTTCAAATGAACAAGCCGTAAGTTGCTTTACTTACTCTTTGCCCGCTGAGATATGACTGCCAGAGAAAACACTATTCATGTAAAACAGATATTGAAGGGACAATGAAATGTGTCCAACTATTTTATCTTTACTAAGTGTTTTAGGCCATTCATTTACCACTTGAATGTTCGCAGTAACTTACATGTACTTTAGCAATCAGGTGATGATTGAAGCCGTTTTCTGTTGTCAGCTAAGACTTTTGGAAAGAGGAAACGAAATTTCCTCTTTCCAAAATAATTAGCTGACAATAGCTAAAAAAAAATTCGGTTTAATGACACGAGTTTTCGTGACACGAAGGCATGTGATCGTGTTTCCATCGTTTCAGTGGTTTCGTGTGGACTCGAATACGCTACTTGTGGATGCTTATAAACGGAGAAAAAGTCTCCTTTTTCAAAAATACCCGGATACGAGTCGACCAGGCCTAAGAAAACAAAGAGCGACGGCGGCGAAAACTATCCCCAAAATAGTGGCTTCGCGTTCAAACTTAAGCGCGATTATCCCAATCTCCTGGAGTTTAATTCCTAAGAAATATTTCCAAGTTCAAAAGGAGAAAGAGAAATTTATCGTCGTTTGTTTACATCCTCTATAAAACGTGAAATCAAGCCGTAGTTTTGCAGTGACTGCAAAGAATTGTACAAGAAATATTAAATCTTTTAATCTACAGAACGCCGCCTACAGTTCACTTCCACAGAATAGTACATTCGTTTTAAAGAGGGGAGGTTTTTAATCGAGACCATTTCTTTTTAAAAGTGTCTAAAGAATTATGGTCTTTTGCAATTTGCCTTTCTATTTCCACAGTGCGTTGAACTATTTGTGTGTACATTTGGACATTTGGGCGCTTATCTCTTTGTTTACAGATGTAGAAAATGTGCTGCATGTGCGAAGTCATTGTTTCCTAATCTAAGTCCAAGCGAACACGAATCCGGATAATTTTGACTAAACCGCGTATTTTAAACACGAATGGGCCGTCCCTCCACACGAAACCAGTGAATACGCTCACCAAAACCGCATGTTTTGGAAACCGCTCTCCTGAGTGGTTTAAGGCCCCGTCCACAGGAATCCGGGTAAGAAATATACAGTTTTAAAAACTTCAGGATTGACGTGGGCGCGGCCTAAACCTGTTGCGTTTTTGACGTTCTCTTCAAAAAAAAAAAAACTTCCTAAACTTGCTACAGCTCAGGAGCTTGAACAGACCAAATTTCAGTCTGAAAAGATTTGCGTGAAGACTTCTGACATTTCAGGCCAGCCGAAAACACAAACATGAGTTGTATGTGGTTGTTGATAATATTTGATCATAGCGGTTTGCTAGTCAGGAGGTACATTTCCCCTTTATTAGGGGACCTACGGTTGTCTGTTAGTGTATAACTAGTACCAAGTACTTATACAATAATTCAATAACATTCACTTGACATTATGCTTATAAAAATTTGAGGGAAAAAACAAGGCTAATTTAAAATTATTACAGGAAACTTATTATTTTCTTTGTTGGGCACTGACTAAGGCTAGGGAGCATTAATTCGAAAACAAAAGCGTTTATTGCTAATGTGAATAAACTGCAAAATTTGCCTTCCGAAGTTGACTTAATGCACCGAATAACACCTAACCTGAGGAAAGTTTGAGCCTTTAACAATGTTTCCTAGTTTCCTAACTTCCTTTTACCATTCCTGATGTATTCTGAAGATACCTGAGTGTAAAAATAGGAATCACGTGGATCATGTCAGTGTTGTTTTGGAGAGGAAGTCATAATCTGGTGGTTTTCCAGGTCAGTGAAATCATTTGTCTCGCCTTTCCTTTGTCAGGTTTCCGAATCTTCCGAAATCCGACTCTAGAAAGTACCTCTAAGACTTAAAAGCCGTAACACTTCCTCTGGATTAAGTCAAGTCTAACTATCTTCACTGAGCTTTTTGGATGTTCAAACATCTCCAGTCCAAAAAAAAAAAAAGATTGTTGAAATAAAGCCAAAAGAATATTAGAAACAAGTGAACAATATATCCGAGGCATAAATAATTTATTGTTTGTTTGTTCCGTGTTAGGATGGAAATTCACTACACTCATTGTGTTTAGCTGAATCACTTGACAATAGAGAGATGGCCGGAGAGAGCTCGTTTCCTCAACCTGAGCCGAAAGGTAAAACGAAAAGGAAAGCGTAACATAACATAAAAACTTGATCAGAATTGGACAAAAAGCAATGGTTTGAGTTTAAATAACTTTAATTCACACATCAAGTGTTATGAAGACCGGGTCAATACAAATAATCGTTGTTCAATCAAAATGCAGATTATTCAATTGACATCATGTAAAAAAGCTGAATAGCACTAGAAAATGAAATAGTTGTTCAGTAAAGAGTGTAAAGAGCAGGCTGGGATCACGTCACGAGAGGATTGTGGTGAAGACGGAAAACAACAACTCCTGTCCATTTGCTTGTAATGGCGGCCGTCGTTGGTCATTACAGTTTCTGGAACATAACGAGCGAGAAAGCTTTACAAGATGCATGGTTGACTCTTGAGAATGTCAAGCCTCTGTCAGCTACCAGTTCTGTTCTCTCGATTGTCATGGCGCCTATGATAGTGCTTGGCAATGTGCTTGTTTTGTTAGCAGTTTGGAAAGATCCGCTCAAGAAACTTCGATCATCACCATCAAACTTCATTCTGGTCTCCATGGCCATCGCTGATCTGTCTGTCGGCTTAGTGGTTTGTCCACTCACGGCATATTGGGGCTGGGTAATATTTGACAAAGGAACATCGCCTTTTGATCTCTCTGTTATCTTCGCAATCAACGTGTTTTCGGTGAATGTCAGCTTTTGCCACATGTTCCTGTTGACAGTAGATAGACTTTTGGCCGTGATCAAACTGCTCCATTATCGTGTTATTATTACAAATAAACGAGCAGTCATTGCAAGTTGTGTTTGCTGGATCTATTTTTTGGCATTTGGGTGTTCATTTCTGATGCTGAGGGATTATTTTGCCGTAATGGGAGCTGTGCACAACGTCCAACTTCTTTCCATCCTTTTAAGCATGCTCATAATGTACACTGTGATCATGATTCGATTTCACAGATATTCAAAAACAAGGATGAATGAGTCAATTCATCCCCCAAACAGTCTTCTCGTCATCCTCAAGAGAGAAAGAAGTCTCTTCAAAGCAATCAGTATCGTCATCTGTGCATTTCTTATTTGTTATATGCCCTGGTTTATTGTTCAGATTTTGATATATTTGTGTAAACCATGTCACCCTAATTTGGCTTTGCTCATGATTTTCTTTGGATTTTCGGGCAGTTTAACGTACGCAAACTCGGGCTTGAATCCAATTCTATATTCATGGCGGCTTCCGAAATACAGAGAAACATTCAAGTACCTTTGGAAGAACAGAGCCTCAAGGGTAACAGTTCCAAAAAATAAGAACAGCAGTGAAGAAGTTTATAATACAAAGCTCTAATAAAAAGAAACGGTCCTGATAAGTCACTTTAGAGGTTTGGGTAGTCATGCAATAGAAAATCAGTTGTTGCGACCTTGTCAATGCAGTTTTAGAAGGAGTGAACTAGCCACCAGGGAGGGAGTGGCTTAACATATTTTTGTTACAGGATTTAAACTTCTGACGAGAGTAAAACTTAAGTACTCTGTTTAGAAACGCCTCTGTTTTAGAACCGTGTTTAGTTTAATAGACAAGATTCACGCTCTGTTGTTTCTTTACGGAAAATTGAGTCCTTGTATGGCCAACCTCGCATAGAGTAGTATACTCTGTTCAGGTGCTCGTTTCTCGAAAGTCACCGTGTTTGCGTTCTAGATCAAAGTTTCAATGATTTTGAAAATAATACAATGAAACTATCAGTTAACGAAGCAGCATTGCCTGGTTTGAGAGCTGCCATTCAACAGGTTTTAATTCCAAAATTTGTCTTTGGACCCAGATAGTTACGGGCTTTTCGAGAAACGGGCTCCAGGAAGAAGATCTGGGGGGTGTTGAATTGAGAGAAATTGTCCTAGGCGCTAGTATTGTCATCACAAGTGCTTTACATTACTTAAGATATTTTACATGAATAATCAATCGAAACAAGATAAAAAGCTGAAGTCGATATTATTTTAGCGAAAGGTGTCTCAAGACATATAAGACAAGATAAAACGAGAATACTTAAGTTAAACCATTAGAAATGCTGTATAAGTTGACACCAGTTATATGTTTGTCGTAACTATAACAATACATGTTACAGGTCCGTTTGTTTTTATTAGAGCTTGGATTGGCTATCTATCGGCTGGGCATAGTGTAACAAGAAACTACTTGTCATACCCAAGTAATTGGTCAATACGCCCCATCGCGCTTAATAGTTGCACTGCGTTCTTTATTCAACGTCTAGCAAATAAACTCACCGCGGAGATCCATGTGTTTAAATTGAACAGAAGTTGAAATTATCGTTAACTATTATCTCAAATTTTGTTTTAGTTATGATTAATTGGTAACAGAACTTCTTGTCGTCAATTCTGTCTTTAATTATAATCGTCATTAACCAGATTGGACTCCCGCTGCGCGGTTGTACGATTTTGTTTTTAAATCACTTTTCTCGTTACGTACAAAGCTGTACTCCGCTCAGTCCTATTACCATAATATAAAGGGGAAGGCTTAAATAAAATGCTGTTGTTGTATAGTGATAGCGAAAAAATACAGATGAGGGACAGAGACAAAACTAGGAAAATTTTTTTTTTAAAATGTTTTTATAGATTTGCGGCTCATCAATGCGAATAGTATGTCTATGCGTCCCTCTATTAACATATGCAAGTAAAAAAACAGTTTTCAAATTTAAACATTTGTGGTCTAACTCTGTCCATGACGAGAACGAAGTTTTGTTAAAGGGAATATTCGATTGTTTAGGAACAAGGCGGGCCAACTCTTTTAAACTTTAATGAGATGTACGAGGTTAGGGAAAGGGGTATGAACAACACGTGCAACAAATTATTTTGTTCGTGGTTACATCCGAAGTGCAAAGGCAATTACGGGCTGCGGGTTTGTTGCCTGTTAACGTGAGCGCGTTGTACGTGTTTAGATGTCCATGGAATAATTCCCGTATCATCATAAGTTTACAACGAAAGTTTTTTTTTTCCGGTAAGATCAACGACACTTGAAGAAAAGGGCGATCTACGGTTTGTCTATATTCAAACAAAGTAACAATATTAGAGAGATTTATGCTTACGGCAAACGGCAAACGTCAGATTCAAATTTAGAAAATGTGAAACTTGTAATTTTGATTTAGAAGTAATGAACAGTAAAAGACAGGTAAAGGGCAAACTTGGTCACGTGGTACAAATTCATGTTTGCTATTTGCCGTAACCGTGGTTCTCTCTATCGTTACCTTTAGCCCGCTGCTAAAATTTCTAACAGAACCAGAGCCCTTTACCAAGGAGAACGTGCATTTCTTAAGAGAACCGAAAGAGGAGACGAAGAAGGGAAAAAGGAAGCAGATCGTTATACACATTTTCTACAAGAATATTTCGAATACCCGTTACCTTTCTATGCAAGATTAACACAGAATACTTAAAGAAAAGTTTGTTTTCATTTAAATAAATGTTATTAGAGCAAAACAATGATCAAAGGTTCGTCAATATTCAAACAGTGTACTCAATTTGTTTGATATTGCTGCTGATAAATGTTTGAATGAGTTATCAGATACTAATATTGGCCTGGTTATCAACCAATCCTGTCTTGTTGTCTACTGACCCATCAATTAAGACACACCATGCGAACACATGCAAAAGCTGCTTTCCTTCGGATCACGGACTCATGTAATGCAAATTTATTCGCATAACATAGTTAAGATGACTTTTAAAGTATTAGTGAGCACGTTAAGTTTTAATTATATATTATTGATATTCCACTATTAAGAATATTGACTTGATTATCAAACCACCTTAACCGATAGGCGCCGTGTTAACGCCTATGGAAGTTTCTCGTCTCAAAGCAGCTTTAGCTTGTTATATTGAGAATTACACAAGGAGGCGACGCTCGAATTTTGACTTAAAGTTTATAGATTTCCGCTATCATGTCAATGCCAGAGAGGACAAAGCGTTGTTCAAAGTATACTAGTATGTTTTATTTTTGTGTTATTATTGCAGGATATTTTGGTCTTTTAAGACCATAAAAGGTGGCTCCGTCATTAAAACTGGGGCATTGAGCTATGACGAACTTTTCGTCATAAATTTTTTGTTTTTTTACAGCTGAATTTTCAGCGACTTTCGAGTTACGGACTTCTGCTCCAACAATTTCTGTGAAATTTATCTGGCATATTTATTATATCAATAAAAGCCGATACCAGAAATTTCAACCACAAATACCAGCAAAAGTTTCTAGTAAACGCGAGTTTCTTTGGATAGGAGGGTCCTTTTAAGCAATAGTTTCGTAAAAAATATTTATTAACTTGTGTGGAAGCTGATCCACAACCACCTTAAATAGCTTGGATGCATAGATGATGAATAGGGTCCCAGACATGGCCGTTGTGGAACACCACAGTCGAAAACTAGAGGGCTGTGAGAGGGCTCCGTTGTTGGAGACCCCCTGACCTTTGTTGGCCAAGGATGACTTGAACCATTCCGAGGCAGCTCCACATACCCCAAACTCCTCTTTCAGACGTGCCAGCAGGATGTTGTGATTGACTGTATCAAAAGTGGCGCTGAGGTCAAGCATGTCCAACAAAGTCACCTCTTGAGCGTTCATTTTCATGAAAGTATCATTCGTGATTTTGGCAAGAGCCGTTTCCGCGCTATGATTTTAACGATATGATGACTGAAACTTGGGATATTTAACACTTATTCTATGAAATCGGGCTACCCGTAAATATTCCTAAAGCCACTATTCAGCGAGATTGAAAAGAATAATTGTTTTAGTATATACACACGAAGTGATGTCATCATAATCAGAGAGGAAACCATTCAGAACAGTACCATTTAATTGACAGATCAAATCACGCAAAAGTTTAAAAATAAAAAAAAACAAAAAAAACTAGAAAAGATTTGTTGTGTCGTTCTTCGCATGAGGTGCTGACAAAAATGGCGGCTCGGTTGCTCGAGGTAAGACGTCGTCTTCTTGTCGCATTCTTTTTCCTTTTTCGTGAAACGTAGGATTTCTGCAAACAATTGCTTTCAAATTTGTTTGTCATAAGTAAAATTCGATTTTTGTGCCAAATTTTTCTTGTTAGAAAACGCTGAGTTCACGAAACAGCCTCTTCTACGCGAATAAACGGAAGTTGTAAACAATCCGTTGAGCACAAAACTTAGCCACAGTACATGAAAAAATCGCCGTTTTGAATCCTTCGAAGTCTTTTCTTGCCATAAAAAAAGTCAAACCAAGGGTTTTGTCGACTTTAAAAGATCGTTTTCTTAAAAAATGAGAAAAACACGGAGCTCACACATTAATCAACTTCGTCATGTTTGGGGTGTGGCTCAAAAGGGGGAATTGGGAGACAAAATGCTCCACTGAAACTTAAAAGGTCAGCCCCATGTAATCCTGTATTTTTGTGAGAAAAAGAAAACCTACCACCAGGGTGGTACACACACCGGTATGGAGGAGGAAGTTGGGCCTCCTCCCAGGGCCGACTGTGACCGTTCCTGTGTAAATATGGAAGGTGCACACACCAATATAGGGGAGGGAGTTGGGCTGTGACCAATCGTGCGCCTCCCTAGGGCCCCCACTAAGCTATACGTACATTCTAGGAGTACAAAATGTCGAGTCTGTGAGGGAAAAAGTGTGACGAGAGGAGCACTTCATCTCCACAAATGCAAAGCATTCTCCCATTGACGAGCCACAGTAAAACAGGAACATCTCCACAGATGGAAATAACAGACATCACAGGAGCTCTGTGAGAGTCTGGAGAACCTGTGCTAGAACTGAGGGTGGGGTTTTTATGTACCGTTCAAAGCAGTCAGAGGACCATCGCTCTAAAACCTTAATAAGCCAAGGGGCTAAGTTAGCTGAGGCAGCTGTGGTAGCTTCACCGATACGAAAACTGTGACCGGCAAATTCACCTGAATTACGCCCTCCCTTTGAAAGTAAAAGCCTCGTCTCATTTGTTAATCTACCCCGAGTACGGAAGGAACCAGATTGAAAAGTAAATTAGGGCCCTGTTGTGGGAAAGGGATTACAGGACTCTAAGTAAGCCAACATGGCAGATCAACGGCACAAATGAGAATTTGCCTTTCCAGTTACTATGGTCTGTCCTTTTCTAAATGGGTCTGTTTTGGAAACCTTTAATTGGACCAGCATATACCTAGGTGAGGACTTTGGCATGAACTCTAAGTCTGACAATGAAAGGTGACTTTCAAGATTGAAGTGAGAATAGCAGGTTAGTTCCCCAATACGAAGAAAACCGAAAAAGGCAAGTGCCATAGCTGCCCAAACCATTAAGGAATCTTTGTTGCCGATATATTTTACGTTTAAGAGGTGGTAAAATAAATTCTATATATGCAATGTTATTGGTTTTTTGGAATTATCTCTCTGAGAGCGCTTAATCCCACGGAGAATAAGCTGTAAGCGAAGAAAAGCTGATAGGCTTAACCGGTAACCATGACTGGAATGGTAATGCTTTATGGCCGACAAATAATTTTTTATAGTACTATGTTGAACTGAACGAACCATGCATACCGAAAAATGTATCAGGATATCTTCGTTGATGGGGAAAGTGGGTGTAAGTCCCTTTTGTGAGCAAAAGGAATAAAACTGCCGCATGCCAGAACTGTAGGATTTCTTAGTTTTCTGTGAAAGGGCCATGCCTAGGTAAAATTGGGCGTCTCCACTTAGAGAGTGAGTAGGCAGGCTGGGATGGGTTCTGGAGATGCACTGAACTGAGGAGCTAGTTGACGAAAGCGCTCCATCTGAAATCGAGAAAGAGAGTCCGCAATATTATTTTGTTTCCTAGGGACATGTACAGCTTGAAAGTAGAAATTGTGCCTTAGGGTACAGATGGTTAGGACCCTTACCCATTCCATAACCCTGGGGACTTTGGACTTCCGAGAATTAATGACCTCTACCACACCTGAATTGCACAATGGAACTTGATGCGCTTGGATGTCCACTGGTACCCCCAGAGATGGCAAACAACAATGATAGCAAATAATTCTTGTCAAAGAATGCTTATGCCAGGAGACCCCAGATGTTGGCGGGGTAACCACTTTCCCTGAAACCAACGAGTTTGAAAAAATCCCCCGTGGCCAATGGAGCCAGAGGCGTCTGTAAAGAGGGAGAGGGTCTCGGAGGTGTCCCACTGAAGACATGAAAAATCCTATACCATTCCACTGGTCAATGAGCAAGCTCCACATTTCAATATCTTTATAAAAACCCGTTTTTAGCTTGATGTGGTGATAGGATTTTTAACACCTCTGGTAAGGCTAATCATTCTTTGCAAAAAGGTGCGTCCCGGGCAAATCACCTTACATGCGAAATTTAGAGTACCGATCAGCGATTGAAGTTCTTGCAGGGTTGTTGATCGCTTGGATCGAAACTCGCTGAAGGTGGTTTTAATCCGCTGAATCTTGTCCTCTGGCAGCCTGGCTTCCATTGCATATGAATCGAGAATATTTCCCATGAACTGAATAACTTTGCAGTGACCCTCCGTTTTGGCTGCTGAAATGGGGATGTTAAGGTTCTTGAAGGACAACATCATGCTAGATATACTTACCTGGCAAAGGGAATTGAAAGGTGCGGTGGGGACAGGAGGTTCAATTATAAGGAAGTCATCCAAGATGTGACATACAAAGGAGATTGCACAGTTGTTTTGCAATATCCACTCATATCCACTCAATTGCGTCAGAAAGCTGATTGAAATTAAATGGGGCCGAACGGAGCCCAAAGGGGAGCACTTTATCAAAATGGTAAGACCCACTCCAAAACATGCCCAAAAGTTCCCAATCATGAGGATGAACAGGAAAGAGCCGAAATGCTGATTCTATGTCGGTTTGGCCATGAAACAGTCAGAACCGAACCTTTGCATAGCTGAAATTGCTTTATCAATAGTGATGTATTGAAGGGAAAAATCATCCTTGTCGATAAAATGGTTTATACTGGTGGTCCCTGTTTTGGGGAAGGACAGATGAAATATTGTTCGAAACTTGTCTGAGTACTTTTTTGGAACAAGGCCGATAGGTGAAACTTGGAAATTCTCAAATTGGGGGAAGGGAAGGGACCCTTAGTACGCCCTTTTGCCACTTCCTCAGCTAAATTTGAAGTGACCACCTCAGGATTAAGGGAGGCATTAGGTAAATTCCTGGAGAAACGAAACTGCCTAGGACCCGAGTAGCCGATCTTAGCCCCTTCCCCCAGTTCCAAGCACAGTTTATTAACAAATACCCTGTCGGGGTTGCTATGGAGAGCACATTGTAGATTAAAGACATTTACTGGAGTGATTACACCCCCAAAATTACTTGCCACGGTGGCGCTAGCTATGGTGCTCACTGTTGGACTTCCCAGCCCGTGGAGGTGGCTGCTTTTCTGGTTCAGGGGTAAAAGGGCACCTGATCCCAGGGTGATCCCCCCACAACCTGTCTTGTTGCACCTGTGTGCATAGGTGCAGGGAGTCCTGGCACATGAGAAACCCTTGTTAAAGTTGTGGCAAGTAGGATATTCGTTCCCTCTAACTGTACTTGGCATGGATGAGGGTCCTGACTGGAAAAAAACCTCATAAGTGAAGGGGCAACAGTAAACGTTTTAAGCCTTTGTTGGCTGTCTATGGTCGACCACTTAATAAACTTATTAGCAGCAGCCTTTTTGCGAAACTTGACATCGTAAACACACCAGCCTAGGCCCCTGTGATATTTAGCTGCATACCGAATTAAGGAAAGGTATTCTAACAATTCTGCAGCACGACTTGGGTGCTTGCTGATAACAACACTCATGTAAGCTGTAAAAGCCGAGGTCTACTCCTCTATGTTAGTTATCGAAGTGGCCTTGGCCTTGTTTACTCTAATAACTGAGTTCTCAAGAGTCAGAGTGAGAGGCTCGTCACGAAGAAGCTGTAACGAATTAAAGTTCTTCGGTAACAATTTGGAAAGTTCCATAAACTCACCCGAGAGGATCTCCTTCACAAGCTTGACTGGTAGTTCGTGCACTTAATCCAAAGTCTGCTGCGATGGAGAGGAAATACTGTTGATATCATTCCCACTTGCGCCATTGACAGTAGTAGAATTTAGGGTTTCTTGGACTGCAAAAGGAACGTTGCCCTCACTCGACGAGTTTCTCTCAGGAACAACAGCTTGAGAAGACGGCGAAGAACCAGTGAAGGCGTTCACTGCAGCTTGGGCAGCTGCGGCCGCTGTCTGTTCGATCGTCTCGTTGATGGCATGGTTGCTTGGACCAAGGACTTAACCTGGGTCAACTGGCTCTCTGACAGCATTCTTTCGTCCGAAGAGTTACGATTCAGCAGGTCCTGGACTTGTTGTTGCAATTGCTGAAACTGCTGTTGGAGTTCTATGTTGTCGCCGCCATTTTGAGCAGGGGTGGGGCGCCAATAGATTGTGTATTTTGCCGGGTTTCTCTTGCGTCTTTTGAGCCGATCGACGAGCGCGGAGCGTGTTCCGGCGGTAGGAAGGCTCAGTTGATCACACAAAGTACGGAGATCTTTTACAAACAGACTAACCAGGTCGAGGTCAGCTGGGATGTTGACCGGTTCGCCAGCCGCGACACGTCGTGTTCGCCGTTAAGGTGGTATTAGAACATATAACTGAAGCTGTTAGAGCTTTTCCGCAAAATAAAAACAACGGGATCTCCAAGGCGAAAGGCAAGAACTAATCCGCAACGCCACAACAGAATTGAAAAGAAAAGTATGCCCGCCACATCAAAATTTGAAAAGAAAACTTCAAGACATTGTGCTTGGCCGAGAAGGAAAACATAGTGATGAAGCACGTGGGAATGCAAGTTATTGAACATTGCAGAGCAACATGTGATTGGTCAAATAAACAATTAAGAGTTCGTAAGTTCAGCTCAGGAGGTTGCACGTAAAATCACTGACATAGGACAAAGCTCAAACAGGAGTTGTCGATTAACTAACATTTATCTCCGGTGATAAAACAATTATGATTTATCCACTCCCTAGGAGGTGAATATTGTTAAATAGTCCGAGATAGCGAACCAATGTTATCTGAGCTTAGAACCAATGGTCCCGATTTTCTGAACAAAGAAAGTTCCCATTTGATTCGCCAGTTCAAGGTTATCATCCACAGCAGGTTGAAGCCTAAAAGCGGAGCTGCTGTTAATACACTTATTAGTTGGTGAAAACAATTCACTTTATACTTTTGCAAGGAAAATCACAAATCTGTAATTGACTTAAGGGTCCGTAATATACCTTTTGAGGGGGAGGCTGGGCGATTAAAAAAACCCTGCAATCCGACCTTAGCCTTATGTCCACATCAAAAAGTTAGGAATCACTTTCGATCACAGTAGTAGGCTTGGAGAAACGTCTGGCTCAAAATAGCCAAAATCGCTTAGTTTAAAAGTCACGAAAAAAGCTCAGTTTCTCTGTTTAGAAAAACGACGACTTCTTAGACTCTGGCAACTGACTGCTTAATGAAACGCTTAGTTCTCGTTTGATTGAAGCTGCGTTTTTTAAAGGCGTTTAGAGTTTGGACAGATCACCTGGATTAATAATCATTTAATGGTCGGAGTTGAAGGGATTGCTACGTAAGACAAACAACGGCTGCGAGGGAGACTACCATTCCATGAGAATTTTATTCTTTTCGAGGTAAACGTGTGTTTCATGGCTTCTAAATCCCTACATGGGATTATAATGGTTTGTTTACTAGGACTTTCTTGTATATTGTTCTAATCCCATGCAGGGATTCAGAAGCCATGAAACACACGTTTACCTCGAAAAGAATAAAAGTCTCATGGAATGGCCGTCATATGATTCCGCTCACATGCTTAAGTGGCCAAGTTGCCAAGTTGCCAGCGTGGTTACATCGGTGGTGTAGTGGTTATCGCGCCCGAGTACTAACCGGGGAGACGTTGGTTCGATTCCGGCTCGAGACGACATGTTTTTCTTTTCAGATGAGATGTGTGTCGAAAGTGGTCTTACTCCGTATTTTGGATGTTTTATGGTTAAAGTTTGTCTTATTTTTACTATACTAGGACTATCCTGGCTTCGAAATAGAGAGATGTGTAATGTTTTTTTAGTGTCCCCAATTAACAGCAAAGAACTAAGACACTCAAATTAAGCTTAAAATTCATTCATTCATTGGGTTCGACTGATTCGCTGGGCTATGAGGGAGCCCCGCCGCATTTGGCCTCTGGTCGAAACCCAGCGAGGGCAATAGTTGCCATTGGAAGTAAACTTTGTGACTCGTTCAGAGCAGGACAAAGAACATATGTTTGGATTCCCAATCTCTCCTCAGCTCAGTACTATGCAATTGTCCTCGTTCTAGTCCACGGCACAAGCTGGTCCTTATCCAATTCTGTTTCTTTTATTTACCTTATGCCGGAGATGTTTGTATTGGCTAGCTATTTGTTTGTTAGACAAGTTGCTTAAACAGCAGCAGCTCAGGAATTTTCCAGCATCCATTTTTTTTAAGGGGCGGCACTAAATTTGTTCGTCAAACCCACATAAATAGTCAATTTCAGCTTAATGTGCTCTAATGTAAGTTTTAACAGCAATTCCCTTCTGTCTTTTGTGTGTATTACTTGTGAAAGACGATCGAATTGGTGAGTTACACTTGAATTAACACCCCAAACTTACATAAAAGACAACGAACCGTAACGTTAAAAAATGCAACGTAATATGATTCATTCTATATTCGACGTGCACTGATAATTAATTCCAAGTGACCTCAGCAGACGTATGACAAAGCAAAACAAAGAAAGAAAGAAAGAAAAAAAAAAAACCGGAAAAATGGTGATTTTGACCGAATTCGTTCATGCATTTGCTATTATCTTTGCAAACGTAACTTGAGGAAACTACAACATTACCATCATTTTCTATATTATATACACCGTATCTACGAAGCGAAGGTATCAGCAATTAGACAAAGCATCATAAAGACGATTATGTCATATCAACTACAAGTTCATGGGCTTTAAAGGACGTTTAATAGGACTAGATCAATTTGATCACTACCATTGTTTCCATTTTTGCATCTGTTGCTAAGTTGAGGTTTGCTAAATCGATGTCTTGAAGCAATCCATTTTCTTTAATACCCTAACAAATCTTCTTCATTTGCACAGTAACGTCAACTTAGTCTATTTGAAGGTGAAAACTGGACTCTTGGACTCTGAAAGTAATTTGAATTATATACCCGATCAATAAATGCTTTATTCTTTCTAGTTCTAAAAGATTGCGTGGGTGGAATTATCTACTAGGTAAATATGGACTAATTAATCTAAACTGTCAGTTTTCTTGTCAGTTACCTGTCTTGGTTGGTGTCCAGTAAAGGTTGTTTTTGTAGTAAATTTAATGCAAAATTTGAGGACTTTGGATACGGTGACATTTGCGTTTTTGTTAAGGCATTTGATCGGAGCCAGCCAAAATTTCCACCAATGAATTGACGATTTTCTACTCTAGAGTAGTAAGTTGGTTTTCCGTTTTGTCCACTGGCAGGAATATGCCTCCTCGAGAAGTCATTCTTAAAGTTTCAACAAAAACATTACACATATAGTAAAAAATGTCATATCATTTTATCTTTTATTGGTGTGTGAGGGAATTCATCAATCAAAAAAGTATATGACCGCGACATAAATTATCCGTTTTCCTGTTACAACAGTTTTTGAAGTTTCTTCGAAATAACGCTGTGTTTCCGATAAAGGTAGTGCACATGTAGGATGCGTTATCGGAGTCTGTAACAGTGTTTCGTAGTTTGGCCATGTCCGTTTAAATATTGCTCATATTCTTTTCTCACGTTAGCTACTTGAGTGTAATAAAAGGAATCACGCGGATCATGTCAGTGTTCTTTGAAAACGGAAGTCATTAAATGGTGGTTTTTCACTTCAGTGAAAATTATTTGTTTCTCATTTCCTATGTGCAACTCTTGTAATTTTAAATCACTCTCACGAAAATACTTGGAGGATTCAATGATATTTACACATAAACAATTACCTACTAAAAATTTCCCAAAGAGGCGACTCGGCTTATGTGTAACTATTAACACTTAGCAAATATCCGCAGCTGACAGCTTTGAGATAAATAGAAACGAATGCTTGAAAGCAAATGAGTAATGTATCTGGAGCATTACTAGTTATAATGTATTGCTTGTTTTCGTGTTAGAATGCAATTCACCAAGACCCAAGAAAAAAGGAAAAGCAATACAAAAACCGAAAACAACAACACAAAAATGAAAAAACTGGACAGAGAGCAATGCTTTGCGTATGAACATACAAGTCAAATCCAAGGCTAAGAGGGAACCATCAACATGATCAATATAAATAATCTTTCTTAAATCAAAATGCAGATCATACAATTGACATCATGCATTATCACTTTTAAAAAAGCTGAATATCACTGAAAAAAGTAACATTTGCGCAGTAGAGAGTGTACAGAGCAGGCTGAGTTCACGTCACGAGGGGAGAGTGGTGAAGACGTAAGACAGATTATGTGATGGCGGCCGTCGTTGGTCATTTCAACCTCTGGAACATTACAAGCGAGCAGGCTTTACAAGATGCATGGCTGCGCCTAGAAAATGTAAAACCTCTCTCAGCTACCAGTTCTGTTCTCTCGATAGTCATGGCGCCTATAATAATGCTTGGCAATGTTCTTGTCTTGTTAGCAGTTTGGAAAGATCCGCTTAAGAAACTTCGATCATCACCATCAAACGTCATTCTGGTGTCTATGGCTCTCGCTGATCTGTCCGTCGGCTTGGTGGTTTGTCCACTCACGGCATATTGGGGCTGGGTAATATTTGACAAAGGAACATCGCCTTTTGATCTCTCAGTTATCTTCGCAATCAACGCGTTTTTTGTGAATGTCAGCTTTGGCCACATGTTCCTGTTGACAGTAGATAGACTTTTGGCCGTGGTCAAACCGCTCCAGTATCGTGTTATAATTACAAATAAACGAGCAGTCATTGCAAGTTGTATTTGCTGGATCTATTTTTTAGCATTCGGATGTTCATTTCTGATACTGAGGGATTACTTGGCCTTAATGGCAGCTGTCGACACCGTGCAACTTCTTTCCATCCTTTTAAGCATGCTCATTATGTACACTGTGATCATGTTTCGTTTCCACAGATATTCCAAATCAAGGATAAATGAACCTATTTATTCCCAAAACAATCTTACCTTCATTCTAAAGAGAGAAAGAAGGCTCTTCAAAGCAATCACCATCGTCATCTGTGCATTTCTTATTTGCCACATGCCCGCGTTTATAGTTCAGATGTTGATATATTTATGCAAACCATGCCACCCTCATTTGGCCTTGCTTATGATATTCTTTGGATTTTCAACCTGTTTAACGTACGCAAACTCGGGCTTAAATCCAATTCTATATTCATGGCGGCTTCCAAAATACAGATAAACATTTAAGTACCTTTTGAAGAATAGAGCTTGAAGGTGCACTGGTCAAAACACTTAGAACAGCAGAGAAGTTTATAATTCAAACCTCCAATGAAGACAGAAGGTTTTGATGAAGTCACTTTGGAGGTTTCCGTGGTCACACCACCATAGTCATTAAAGTGGAATGGTGTTCCAGGACTAGCCAAATCTAGCCGATATTTTCTTCCGTATGGTTGAAAATGATCTTTTCGTAAGGATCATTTACTTCAACATGAAAGTGGTTAATTATTAGTAGACTAATTTTAACTGGATTTGCTTTATTTTTGTGGCGTCAGTTGATCTGAACATGTTATTGAGTTGACGGAGAGTTTCGTATGACTTGCTAGGTATTATTCTTTTTATCTTCTTTAGGAATTTACCGAGGGAGCTAATATCGTCAGTACAGCTGGTATATATTACTTTAATACGACATTTTACATTTTGTAATATTTTACATAAATTGCATCAACGTTAGCTTTGAATTAATAATTAGTAAGTAGTAATTAATAATTAAAGAAAATGTAATCGGTCTTGAAAACAGAATAAAAAGCTAAAGTTGATGCTATTTTTGTCACAAATCGCTCAAGGTATATAAGACAAAATCGAGATGATATGATACTTAATTTGAATTAACCCTTAGAAACTATGTATAGGTTTACAACATTTATATATGAATCATAACTACATGTAAACAAATTCTCTAATCTGATTTGGCATCGGCACCCCTGATTACAGCATTAATCTTCCTATAAACAAAATTCTCTAATCTGAATGGTTCTCAACAGCCCTTTTTATTTGGTAATTTGGCTGATACAGCACCAGAGCTGTCCTTATTTGACCTGTCCGATTAGAGGCTGCCTGTAATCGAACAGGTCAAATCTGACATTTAAAGAGCCAATAAAAATCGGGCATCAAATGTTGCTAACCAATAAGGTTTAGCAAACCACAACCAAGAAAAAAACTTCCCTAAGCAAGTTTTCCAGCTTCAGTTTGACACATTTGTTACAAAAATTAATTCAAAAGAGTTCATACAGTTGTACCTCCATATTCTGGTAGCTTCTCTTAAAGTCGTAAGCCATGCGTTTTTGTTTTAAAAGCTGTAAGCTGATGTAATAAGAACTTTGTAAGATAATAAATATTCCAATCCTGAGATTCTTGCTTTTTTGGTATTGACACGAATCGTGCTCGACCGATTGAAATTAATCGCCCAATTACTCCCTGAATTGTACCCCACTCAGTCCTATTACCATTACCAATCATACCTATAACAAACGTGTTTAATCTGATTGGCTATCAGCAGCTCTGATCTCAGCTTTAATACTGAGTAAAAGAGAGGACAGTGTCGTTTGTCCACAAAAAGGAAACTGAGCATTCTTTTGAACTTTTTCTTTCCATTTGTGTCTTTTATTGGCGTATTTTCAATCTTGAAATGCAAAACTTTAGTCTTGAAAACCACCACATGATGAACGCGCGATGATGGATGACATTTACTAAGGTGTCAAATCCGTTTCTTCCCCAAACCCCTAAATGGTTGACATGACAATCGGACGTTTGTGGGGGAGGGGGGGTATGGGTGAATTAGTTGAGGTGATAATTTTTTTCCCACACCTTTAGAGTTAGAAATTTTTTCCCCCCACATAACGGTGTAAGACTTTTTTTCAGCATTATAGGTCATGAGTAATATTTTTTCAGTGCAGGATATTGTTTTTTCCCAGGAATTTCTTTGCATGCTTTTTTCCTCTCGAAATCAGTCTGCAGGATTTTTTTTTCCGAAATCACCCATAAACCCCTCAAAAGTCAAATAGTCGGCCCCTAAAATCCACCAATCATTTGCTCAGTTGACAGATTCTGATTTGTCAATCATTTCTAAAGCCTTTTGAAACAATAGGGAACAAAACTCTCTAGGGGAGAGGGGAGGAATTCGTTTCTACTTTCCACTACCCGGAGAGTCCGTACGAACAGACGTCCGTGTGAAATATTCTCTATGTATTGAATTTGAGGCAAACTGTGAAAAATTTGAATAAAGAGACATTCGCGTTTTTGATAAAGGCATTTAAAATGGACCAGCGAAAATTTGCGCTAATAAATTGATGCAATAAGTTGGTTTTCCTTTTTTTCCTCTGCAGGATATGCCGCTAGAGAAAGCATTTTAAATGTTTTAACAAAAACATTACACAAAAAGTAAAAAATGTTAAAATGTTAAAAAAGAGCAACAAGTTCATATTTCATCAGCGATGTAAAAGAAACAAAGAAAAACCTCTCTGAATGGGGACGAGGGCAGGACTTTCCAGCTATTTTTAATCCTTTCCAAGAAATATGTAACAACCTTTCTGTTACGTAACTTGATATTTTACATCGGTGATGAAGTTCGAGCGATTTGAACAAAATATTCGATTTTCTATAAATTGTTTCTTTGAGGTTTGAAATTTGTATCCTAAATGTCTTGGCCAGAGAAGCAAAAAAACTTTTTATTTGGTAACATTTCGTCTTTTGTTGGTGTTTTAGGCGGCTCATTTATATTTTTTACTGGGTTATAGTTTAAGCAAAGAGTTATGTAACCGCAAAACAAATTATTCGTTTTCCTGTTTTAATTATTTTTTTAGTTCTTTCTAGATTGTGTCGGTGTTTCAGGTAATAGTGGGAGACACGGCAGGATGCATAACCAGTGGATAAACATTTTCTCAACCTAGGTACCAAATTTATCAGAAAACAGAGACTTAAAGCTCAATCTACCACCTAAAAATTGTCTGTGTGATAATCAGGAGCAAACATTGGTCGTGTAATTAACAGTTATAATAAAAAAATATGAACTCAATAAAAAGACAATATGGAGAAAAACGCTGAGGGAAAGCCCTACCGAGGCGGTAAAGATAAGTCTAACAAGCAATGTTTGGCGAGAAGACACAACGGAGTAGCCGAAAATACACAAAGCGTAGCTATATCTGGTTGTTGATGAACACAATTTAATAACAGATAACAGATAAGGAAAATGGTATGCTGGTCAAGAAGTGCAATTTCCATCGGGGGAAAACTACAACTGTCAGCTAATTATGCTTCCACTTATAGCAATACATTGAGTAACAAGGCATGGCTAATTCAAAGACTTTCCAAGAAAATTATTCTTGTCACGGCCTGGCAAAGCTAAAGCATTTTTGGAAGAAACAATTTCTATTACTAATGTGACTTAACCGCAAAATTTGCTGTCTGAAGTTGACTTAATTCACTCCATAACGCCTACACTTCTTGATTCTCCGTGTTAGAATGGCAATTCTCTATGTACATATCACGTGTCGCCGCAACCTGAGCCCCGAGGGGACAGTAAAAGCAAAACAAAACACCGACACGAAAATGAAAATAATTGAACAGAAAACAATGCTTTGTGTTTAGTCAGATCCAATACCGGAGGGTATTATGAAGACGTTCAATATAAATAATGTTCTTTTTATCCAAATGCAGATCAACTAATTGACATCATGCGATGTCACTTAAAAGCTGAAAATTACAAGAAAAAGTAACAGTTGCATAGTAGAGAGTGTACCGAGCAGGCTGAGATCACGTCAAGAGAGGAGTGTGCTGAAGACATAAAACAGCAACTCCTGACCACTTATAATGGCCGCCATCGTTGGTCATTACAACTTTTGGAACTTAACAAGTGAGAAAGCTTTGCGAGATGCATGGCTGCATCTTGAAAATGTAAATTCTCTGTCGCTTACCAGTTTTGTTCTGTCGATAGTCATGGCGCCCATAATAGTGCTTGGCAATGCGCTGGTCTTGTTAGCAGTTTGGAAAGATCCGCTTAAAAAACTTCGATCTTCACCATCTAATTTTATTCTGGTGTCCATGGCTGTCGCTGATCTGTCAGTTGGGCTAATTGTTTGTCCAATCACGGCGTATTGGGGCTGGGTAATATTTGACAAAGGAACGTCCGTCTTTGAACTCTCCGTTATTTTCGCAATCAACGTGTTTTCTGTGAATGTTAGCTTTGGCCACATGTTCCTGTTAACAGTGGATAGACTTTTGGCCGTGGTTAAACCGCTCCAGTATCGTGTTATAATAACAAATAAACGGGCAGTCATTGCAAGTTGTATTTGCTGGATCTATTTTTTGGCATTTGGATGTTCGTTTCTGATGCTGAGGGATTATTTTGCCATAATGGGAGCCGTCGACAATGTGCACCTTTTCTCTATCCTTGTGAGTATGCTTATTATGTACTCTGTGATCATGATTCGTTTTCACAGATATTCAAAGACAAGATTAAATGAGCCAATTCATTCCCGAAACAGTCTACTCCTCATCGTCAAGAGAGAAAGAAATCTCTTCAAAGCAATTACCATAGTCATCTGTGCATTTCTTATTTGCTACTTGCCCTCGTTTATAGGGCTGATTTTGATATATTTATGCAAACCATGCCACTTTCATTTGGCTTCGCTTATGACCTTCTTTGGATTTTCAACCTGTTTAACGCACTTAAACTCGGGCTTGAATCCGATTCTATATTCGTGGCGGCTTCCAAAATACAGAGAAACATTCCAGTATTTTTGGAAAAAGAAAGCTTGGATGTTGACTGGTCAGAAAAATAAGAACATCAGTGAAAACGTTTATAATACAAAACTCTAGTAACAACAGAAGTTCCTGTTACCTTGGAGATTTAAGTGGTCACCCAACTGAACACCAGTTTCGACCTTTTCTATTCACTTTCACTTTCACTCCTTCCTCGGAAGGAGTATTCTAGCCACCGGGGAGAGATTGGCTTGACATAGTTTGGTTAGAGAATTTAAAATCATGACACTTTTGAGGACATGAAGGGGACAAGGCTTCTTCAGTGTGCCAATCTTAACTGTGGAACTCACTACCATTAGATTTGTCGAAGTCGCCATCTTTATCTATTTTTAAGAAAGGACTGAAACATATCTTTTTCGCAATTTTTATAGAGTACATGTAGCTTAAAATACCTGTGCATGTATAAATAATCATTATCTATAAATTTTAGCAGCAAAATGAGTCCTTTTTGCATTTCTTTGTGAATGGTAAGGAAATGGTAATTTTATTTCATGCTCGAAATATGAAAATCATTTCTTTTTTCCTCCTTTTTGCAGTGTAAAGCTCCATGAGCATAGGATATCAACGCTTTAGAGACAAAGCTATTATTATCATTATTAATTATTAGCATTATTATTGTTATTATTATTATCATCATTTTAATTTTTAGTTTCGTTTTCATTTTCATTATCATCATCATTATCATTATCGTTATCATCATCATTATAATTACCATTATTATTATTATCGTTATCATCATCATCATCATCATCATCGTCATCGTCATCATCATCATCATCATTATTATTATAAGTAGTATTATTATTAACTACCCTGTACAGAACAAAAACCTCTGTTGTAGAACCCTCTTTGAATTAATGGACAAGGTTCATGCTTTGTTGTTTCATTACAGATAATTAAGACCATGCATAGCAAACCTTAGCAGAGAATTGTTTACTCTTTTCGGGACAGAGGAGCGTGGAGGTATTGAATTGACGTAGAGTTTTCTTAGACTTATAGGGCCAGTTATTAAAACGGAGTTTAGCACGTTTTTAACGTTTTGAACTTGTTGCTTGCAAAACGAGAAAACTGACTGTATCTTCAATCTCGATAAAACCTCATTAGACTCTGTCGCTGTGATATAAGACCTTTTTAGCTTGTACGTTCAAACTACGTGATGATACCCCAGGGAACTGTGTCTTTCAAACATCGTCCTATACGCGTGCATCCACCTGATATGTATGCATAATTTATGAAAAGAGAAAGGCAAATTCCCAGGAGAACATTCCGTGGTCTGAATTAGGAAAACAAAACCATCAAGCTAAAAAGTTAAGACAGACGGATATATATAGTTAAGTGGTGTGTATCCACGTAATAAAAACTTCAAGGGACTATGCCACTCAGTGAGCTTGCGCACCGAGGTTAGTTCAGTTGCAAAATAGAGTGTTTTCACTCACTTGGCCAGCATCCATACAAATTTATTGGGACAAATGAAAGCATTAACATGAGAAAAGAGTTTGACTTCCACAGAGTTGGCTTTGCACATCACAGCGGCCATTTCATTGTTTTGGAACCTCAAAATGGCCGCTGTTACTTAATGTGAAAACTCCCTTTATCTGTTAAAATACACAGCTGAACTCTTGAGAATATTTGCCCTCAGTTATATTGAAGCATCAAAGACACAATATCTTATACCATGCAAACAAAAAAACAAACAAAATAATTAGAAAAGAACAATATTATTTCTCTTCAGGAAATTCATAAGGCTGAAATAACTCCAAAAATCAATTTATACCTTTTTTATTATGGCTAAAAAAATTCTACCGACAGACATCGAAACTGACAATATCAGCAAGAAAAGCCACGAACTCATTATTATTGCGGCCGCCTTTGGAACAGAAAAGGTTAAAGGATTAAAATTGCTATGCTAGAGAAAACTCTCTGTACTGAAGACAAACACCGTTGTGACGAACCCGTGAATGTCCTTCTCTTTTGAAACAAAGTAAATCAGGGTCATGAAATAAGGTCATTCGTCTTAAACCGGGTAGCGAAATGAACAACTTTGGTCCAAAAGAGGGTCAAACTTTGGAGGCCTTGGCGGTACATCCAACGTCCATTGAGTGCCCCCCTCCCCATTCCGGGATTAAAACGCGCACATTTTGTTTGTTCAAAGACTTTTTTACAAAATGATTTTGAAATAAAGAGTGTGCTTTTTTTTCTAATAAATTTTTATTGATATTTTGTCATAAGGTTGAAGCTTAATGGTCAGTTATCCGCCCCATATAACAAGGCTTGTAATAAGGACAAAAGGATATTCAACAACTAAAACTTAAATTGACTTCTGTCGAAAAATATTTTATTCTGCAACATTGAATTTTACATGTACAACGTTCCTATTCTCTTAAATTTCGGAAAGAAGTCTTCGGTAAAAATTGTTCAAAAGTCAATCAATGTAACCAAAAGTTAAATTGTTCACCGGTACACATGATCACACCTTACACCTACTCATAATCATAATTCGTACTTTTATGCCAATAAGATACAGGATGACTACTGAATGGTTTCCTCTACAAGTGGCTAAATTTTATACGTGCAATATTAACAACTCGAAAGAAAGTGAATCACTGGTTGTCTCTCTTTATGTTGTCTTCGTCCATGGTACGTATCATTTTTCGCCCCACTTCGTGGAACTTTTTCAGCATTTCTCTTTTTCCTCTGTTTCTACAATTAGGGTCAGGCCTACATCTCCCAATAGAATCTCTCCTTTGGCACCTCGGACAACTTCCTAGTGGGCGATTATCGAAGATAGTGGACTCTGAGGCAACGACAAAAGCGGCAACAATAATGATCAGCAGCAGTGTAGACTTCATTTCTGCTAAAAATTAAAGCATTCAAAAGATTAATAGATTACTGGTCTTTCCTTTTTCTTAGAAATATATCACTAACTCACGACTTAATATTATTGAATTCGTTTTGAAATAGACTGCAACAAAGCAAGAATAGGAGTCAAAATTATAGCAGCTCCTCTTAACGGCTGGAAAAAGCACCACGTCCCGATACGGAGTAGGATCAGTTTGTGATTAGCTTTTTATCCTTGGCGGATTAGTTTTAAATGCTAGACTGGGAGATAAACGAATCCATTGTTTAAAAAGAAAAATTGGATTTGCACTCGTGACTGAGAGAAACCATTTTGTGGCAACAAAAGACATAAGCCAAAAATACTGTTGTTGGATTGATTCAAGAAATGTTTAAATCGTTTAGTTATATGCTATAACAAATCGGTTAAAAACGGCGATTATATTAGTAGGATTCTTGTACTAGCAGTCCTGGCTTAATGAGAAACTGACAGACAGTCCCTCTTTGACCCACCTTAGTGCTCTGCGAGATCGAAGCTCTAATAGTCACAAGCTGACAGGATAAAGTTCGGCAACAGAATGATGAAAGTTGTGTGCATCCTCTTCATAAATAAAAAACGTAAAGGAACTATGCCACTCGGCAAGCCTGCGCACTGAAGTTAGTTCAACTGCGGAATGTAGAGTGTTCTCATGCAAATTTTTTGTAACGGACAAAAGCATTTAGATAAGAAGAGAGTAAAAACATTCACAGGATTGGCTTGGTATACCAACATAGCGGAGGTTTCATTGTCTTGGAACATTACAATGGCTGTTGTGAGATCATGCGAAAGCGCCCTATATCTTTTACAGTAAAATAAAAATAACGCTGATGATAAAACTTAATTGACTTTTTCACAATAAGTATTTCTTTTTAATGAATGCAAATTTCATTGCTTGCTGCAGTACGTGGTATCGTCTAGATATCAGTTTTGTATTGCAAAACAATCTTTTTTATCAACCATATATACATACAAACAAAACGGAAAAGTGTGGGCGAAGTCATTATATTTCATAATGATTTTGCTGAAGTTTTTTTTCGCGGACTTTGGTCTTAAATTGCATTCACCAGTCTATTTATAACAAAAGTGAACGAGAAATATTGAATTTTCAGACGGCAACGAAAAGTGTTTAAAGACAATGAAAAGAACAATTTTTATTACATAGGTCCAATTTCCATTCACTGAAAGCAACGTGATATCATATGGTATAATTTTATTCAAACGGCAGACTTACCTAGAAAGCAAAAACAGTAACAAGAGTTAGTTGATGATCCCAAACTTTGTTTTTTATCCGAATAAGGCAAGAAAAGCAAGTTGCATGTCGAACTTATGCGACAACAATTAAGAGTCTAGAAAGGCGTTTAAAGACTAATTTAACTGCCAATTATTGCTTAAAACAACTTAAGACCGTCTACTGAAAATAAACTCGACAATCGTTTAATAATAACCAAAATATGTGTACTAATAATGCCCCCCGGTCGCACCACCTTTCGTCCTGAAAGTCAGCAACCAGAAAGACTCAGTTTTAAGTCCAAAATGCTAACTTTTATTCATCAAAAAATGAAAACGGATGGTTTGAAGGAAAATGATACAAAAATTTTGTTCTTTGATAGATGTTTTCTACATTGACTTAGGACAAACGTGATCCTGTAAAATGTGCCAAGATATAACACTGAAATTCTAGCCGTTTTTTGGAGCTCGAGAAAAGTACTAAGTAACATTTCGCGACGCCATCAACGGTTTTCCCGATAAATAACGTCAAAGAAACGAGCGCAGAAATTCAATACTGTTGAGGTGTCACTACCCAGATCTGGGTAGTGCTTCTAATTGATTGAAATCCTATGGTTTGACGATTGAAATAAAACCTCTTTCGCAGCAAATTCACCTCTTTATTGGATTTTAAACAGTGGACGAAATAAAATTTGGAAATTATGCTGGCCACCTTATGCAGAGAAATGGTAAAAGGGTTAAAATATTTATACCACAGAGAACGCTCTGTACTGATAGGAGACACCGTTGTAATAAGCCTGCTGATGTCCTTCGAAGATCTTTCGAAATAGTAACTGTTGAAAAAAAACAGTAAATGGAAACTTGATCGGTCAACTCTACTTTGAACTGCTTGAGGAAGGTAACCGTCTTGTAAGTATGTCAGTGAGGGGAACGTAGACTCTAATAACAGTACTCTGTCATTGGAGTAAAAGTTGTCCTTGAGCACTTCAGACATTTTTTGCGACCAAAATTTGTATACAAAAAATCTAAATAAATGGCATAAGTTTAAAAAATTATTTAATTTGTGGCGAGACGAAGAGGGTAGCGAAATCAACGAGTTTTGTCTGAAAGAGGGTTAGGGTTTGAACACATCGGCAGCACTCCTCTCAGTATCATAACTTTCCATTAGTTCTCCCCGACCCCAACGTATCTTGGGAATTTGAAGGCGTATGTATGATCAAGAGCTTTTTTTAAAACCATTTTGAAATGAATTTTGCGCTGTCTATTCCTAATGAAATTTTTATGCATATTTCGTCATTAAAAAAGAATTTTCTTTGGTTATGCTTCAGGATCAGTTATCCGCCTCATGGAAGAAGGTTTGACCTCTTAAATAATAAGAACAAAAAGAAATTCAACAAGAAGAAGGTATAGTGACTTCAGACGTTAAATATTTTATTGCTGCAACATGGAATTTAGCTTTACAACTTTCCTATTCTTTTAAATTTCTATAAGGAGTCTTCTGCACAATTGCTGGTAAGTCAACCACTGTAATCAAAAGTTAGAAATTGTTCACAAGTACATACGACCACACCCCACACCTACTTATAACTACATTCAGTACATTTAAGTCACTGCGTCTTACAATGAATACGGAATGATTTAGTTTACAAGTGGCTAAAATTTATACGTGCAGTATTAACAATTCGAAAGAAAGTGAAACACTAGTTGTCTGTCTTTATGTTGTCTTCTCCCGTGGTACGTATCATTTTTCGCCTTATTTCGTTGAATTTTTTCAGCATTTCTCTTTTTCCACTGCTTCTACAGTTGGGGTCAGGTCTACATCTCCCGATAGAATCTCTCCTTTGGCACCTCGGACAACTTCCTAGTGGGCGATTATCGAAGATAGTGGACTCTGAGGCAACGACAAAAGCGGCAACAATAATGATCAGCAGCAGTGTAGACTTCATTTCTGCTAAAACATAAAGCATTCAAAAGATTAATAGATTACTGGTCTTTCCTTATTCTTAGAAATATATCTCTAACTCACGACTTAATATTATTGAATTCGTTTTGAAATAGACTGCAACAAAGCAAGAATAGGAGTCAAAATTATAGCAGCTCCTCTTAACGGCTGGAAAAAGCACCACGTCCCGATACGGAGTAGGATCAGTTTGTGATTAGCTTTTTATCCTTGGCGGATTAGTTTTGAATGCTAGACTGGGAGATAAACGAATCCATTGTTTAAAAAGAAAAATTGGATTTGCACTCGTGACTGAAAGAAACCATTTTGTGGCAATAAAAGACATAAGCCAAAAATACTGTTGTTGGATTGATTCAAGAAATGTTTAAATCATTTAGTTATATGCTATAACAAATCGGTTAAAAACGGCGATTGTATTAGTAGGATTCTTGTAGTAGCAGTCCTGGCTTAATGAGAAACTGACAGACAGTCCCTCTTTGACCCACCTTAGTGCTCTGCGAGATCGAAGCTCTAATAGTCACAAGCTGACAGGATAAAGTTCGGCAACAGAATGATGAAAGTTGTGTGCATCCTCTTCATAAATAAAAAACGTAAAGGAACTATGCCACTCGGTAAGCCTGCGCACTGAAGTTAGTTCAACTGCGGAATGTAGAGTGTTCTCATGCAAATTTTTTGTAACGGACAAAAGCATTTAGATAAGAAGAGAGTAAAAACATCCACAGGATTGGCTTGGTACACCAACATAGCGGAGGTTTCATTGTCTTGGAACATTACAATCTTTTTTTGTGAGATCATGCGAAAGCGCCCTATATCTTTTACAGTAAAATAAAAATAACCCTGATGATAAAACTTAATTGACTTTTTCACAATAAGTATTTTTTTTTTAATGAATGCAAATTTCATTGCTTGCTGCAGTACGTGGTGTCGTCTAGATATCAGTTTTGTATTGCAAAACAATTTTTTTATCAACCATATATACATACAAACAAAACGGAAAAGTGTGGGCGAAGTCATTATATTTCATAATGATTTTGCTGAAGTTTTTTTTCGCGGACTTTGGTCTTAAATTGCATTCACCAGTCTATTTATAACAAAAGTGAACGAGAAATATTGAATTTTCAGACGGCAACGAAAAGTGTTTAAAGACAATGAAAATAACTATTTTTATTACATAGGTCCAATTTCCATTCACTGAAAGCAACGTGATATCATATGGTATAATTTTATTCAAACGGCAGACTTACCTAGAAAGCAAAAACAGTAACAAGAGTTAGTTGATGATCCCAAACTTTGTTTTTTATCCGAATAAAGCAAGAAAAGCAAGTTGCATGTCGAACTTATGCGACAACAATTAAGAGTCTAGAAAGGCGTTTAAAGACTAATTTAACTGCCAATTATTGCTTAAAGCAACTTAAGACCGTCTACTGAAAACAAACTCGACAATCGTTTAATAATAACCAAAATATGTGTACTAATAATGCCCCCCGGTCGCACCACCTTTCGTCCTGAAAGTCAGCAACCAGACAGACTCAGTTTTAAGTCCAAAATGCTAACTTTTATTCATCAAAAAATGAAAACGGATGGTTTGAGGGAAAATGATACAAAAATTTTGTTCTTTGATAGATGTTTTCTACATTGACTTAGGACAAACGTGATCTTGTAAAATGTGCCAAGATATAACACTGGAATTCTAGCCGTTTTTTCTAGCTTTAGAAAACTACTAACAAGTAACATTTCGTGACACCATTTTTTCCCGCTAAATAACGTCTAAGAAGCGAACGCAAAAATTCAATACTGATGAGGTGTGGTAGTGCGTCTGATGATGATCTGGGTAGTGCTTCTAATTGATTGAAATCCTATGGTGTGACGATTGAAATGAAACTTCTTTCGCAGCAAATTCACCTCGCACTATTGGATTTCCAAGAATGGACGAAATAAAATTTGGAAATTATGTTGGCCACCTTTTGCTGAGAAATGGTAAAAGGGTTAAAATATTTATACCACAGAGAATTCTCCGTAATGATGGGAGACACCGTTGTGATAAGTCTGTTAATGTTCGTCAAGGATCTTTCCAAACAGTAACTGTTGAAAAAAAGAGTAAATGGAAACTTCCTCGGTCAACTCTACTTTGAACTGCTTGAGGAAGGTATCCTTCTTGTAAGTATGTCTGTGAGGGAAACGTAGACTCTATTGACAGTACTCTGTCATTGGTGTAAAAGTTGGCCTTGAGCGCTCTAGACATTTTTTGCTACTAACATTTGTTTACAAAAAATCTAATTAAATGGTATAAGTTTAAACAATTGCTTAATTTGTGGCAACACGAAGATGGTAGCGAAATCACCGAGTTTTGTCTGAAAAAGGGTTAGGGTTTGAACACCTTGGCAGCACTCCTCTCAGTACTATAACTTTCCTTTAGTTTTCCCCGACCCCACCACATCTCGGGAATTTGAAGGCGTATGCATAATCAAGAACTTTACTTAAAACCATTTTGAAAGGAATTTTGCGCTGTCTATTCCTAATGAAATTTTCATGTATATATGCTTCAGGGTCAGTGATCCGCCTCATGGAAGAAGGCTTGGAAATGATAAGAACAAAAAGATATTCAACAAGAAGAAGGCATAGTGACTTCAGACTGTAAATATTTTATTGCTGCGACATGGAATTTAGCTCTACAACTTTCCTATTCTCTTAATTCCTATAAGGAATCTTCTGCACAAAGTGTGGAAAAGTCAACCACTGTAATCAAAACTTAGAAATTGTTCACAAGTACATATGACCACACCGAACACCTACTTATAACTACATTCAGTACATTTAGGCCAGTACGAATTACAATGAGTACGGAACGATTTACTTTACAAGTGGCTAAAATTTATACGTGCAGTATTAACAATTCGAAAGAAAGTCAATCACTGGTTGTCTTTCTTTATGTTGTCTTCTTCCATGGTACGTAGCATTTTTCGCCCCATGTCGCTGAATTTTTTCAGCATTTCTCTTTTTCCACTGGCACTACAATTAAAGATAGGCCTGCATCTCCCAAGAGAATCTCTCCTTTGGCACCTCGGACAACTTCCCAGTGGGCGACCATCTAAGATACTGGACTCTGAGGCAACGACAAAAGCGGCAACAATAATGATCAGCAGGAGTGTAGACTTCATTTCTTCTAAAAAAAATTAAGCATTCAAAAGATAAATAGATTACTAGTCTTTTCTTTTTCTTAGAAAAATATATCTAAGTCACAACTTAATATCATCGAGTTCGTTTAGAACTAGACTTCAACAATGCAAGAATATGGGTAACCTTTATAGCAGCTGCTCTTAACGATTGCAAAAAGCACCACCTCCCGATACGGAGTAGGATCAGTTTGTGATTAGCTCGTTATTCTTGGTGGACTAGTTTTAAATGCTAGACTGGGAGATAATCGAATCTGTTGTTTAAAAAGACAAACTGGCTTTGCACTCGTGACTGAGAGAAACCGATTTATGGAAATAAAAGACATAAGCCAAAAATACTGTTGTTGGATTGATTCAACAAATGTTTAAATCATTCAGTTATGTGCTATAACAAATCTGTTAAAAACGGCCATTATATAAATAGCATTCTTGTGGTAGCAGTCCTGGCTTAGTGAGAAACTGACAGACAGTCCCTCTTTGACCCACCTTAGTGCTCTGCGAGATCGAAACTCTAATGGTCACAAGCTGACTGGATAAAGTTCAGCAAAAGAATGATAAAGGTGAGTGCATCGTCTTCATAAATAAAAAACGTAAAGGAAGTATTCCACTCGGTAAGCCTGCGCACTGAGGTTAGTTCAACTATGGAATGTAGAGTTTTCTCAATCATGTGGTCAGCATTTATGCAAATGTATTGTAACGAATGAAAGCATTTACATAAGAAGGGAGTTGAATATCCACAGGATTGGCTTGGTACACCAACGTAGCGGAGGTTTCATTGTCTTGGAACATTACAATGGTTGTTGTGAGATCATGTGAAAACGCCCTATATCTTTTACAATACCAAACATAACGCGCGAGAGTATTTCACCGCTAGTTGTATCAATATGTGAAGAAAGAATATTTTTACCATAACATTCTCGGAATGTCAGGAGAAAAAAACAATGGTTGCAAAAGTTGACGAACTGGTACAGTTTAACAGATTATAAGAAAAAAACGTGGATTAACACGTGTCGAAGTGTTCTTGTTGATGTTTTTCTAAATAATATTCCTAATTGCTACCAATGCGCTGATAATTTTGAAATCGCTAAATGTTTGTTGTAGGTTTTGAAAATGAAATCCCGAGATAAAAGACAACAATATTTTTCTTAAAGAAATTCATTAGATTAGAATAACTCCAAAAATCAATTGATAGGGTTTTTCTACACATGACCAAAAGATTGGTGCTCACAGACATCGAAATTGACAACTTCGGCAAGGAAAACTTCGAATTAATTTTTTCACAATAAGTAATTTTTATCATTGGATGCAAACTTTATTGCGTGCTGCAGTAGATTCTTTCGTCTAGATATCAGTTTTTCTGGGAAAACAATTTTTTTTACCGACAATGTATACATATACACAAAATGGAAGAGTATGTGCAAAATCAAATATTATATTTTATAATGATTTTGCCGAAGTTTTTTTCGCGGACTTTGGACTAAAATTGCATTGACCAGTCTATTTATAACAATAGTGGGAGAGAAATATTGAAATTTAAGACAGCAACGAAAAGTGTTTGAAGACATTGAGAATAATAATTTTTTTTTTTTACATAGGTCTAATGTGGCAACAATAATGATCAGCAGGAGTGTAGACTTCATTTCTTCTAAAAAAAAATTAAGCATTCAAAAGATTAATAGATTACTAGTCTTTTCTTTTTCTTAGAAATATATATCTAAGTCACAACTTAATATCATCGAGTTCGTTTAGAACTAGACTTCAACAATGCACGAATATGGGTAACCTTTATAGCAGCTGCTCTTAACGATTGCCAAAAGCACCACCTCCAGATACGGAGTAGGATCAGTTTGTGATTAGCTTTTTATTCTTGGTGGACTAGTTTTAAATGCTAGACTGGGAGATAAACGAATCTGTTGTTTAAAAAGACAGACTGGCTTTGCACTGGTGACTGAGAGAAACCGTTTTATGGAAATAAAAGACATAAGGCAAAAATACTGTTGTTGGATTTTTTTACCGACAATGTATATGTTGTGGTTCAATTTTATCCTTGGTTTAAATTTTATTTCCCTTTGTTTTGGGGTATGGTAATATATGATAATGAGTTTAAAACAAAGGGAAATAAAATTTAAACCAAGGATAAAATTGAACCACAACATATGCATATACACAAAATGGAAAAGTATGGGCAAAATCAAATATTATATTTTATAATGATTTTGCCGAAGTTTTTTTCGCGGACTTTGGACTAAACTTGCATTGACCAGTCTATTTATAACTATAGTGAGCGAGAAATATTGAAATTTAAGACAGCAACGAAAAGTGTTTGAAGACATTGAGAATAATTATCTCTTTTTAGATAGGTCCAATGTCCATTCACTGAAAGCAACGTGATATGATATGGTATATTGCAACTGATGATCCCAAACTATTGTTTTTTAGTCCGACTAAGACAAGAAAAGAAGGTTGCATGTCGGACTTACCTGACAGTAATTAAGAGTCCACAAAGGTGTTTAAAGACTAAAGACTTTAAAACAAGTTAAGACCGTTTACTGAAAACAAACTCGACAATCGTTTAATAATAACCAAAATATGTGTACTAATAATGCCCCCCGGTCGCACCACCTTTCGTCCTGAAAGTCAGCAACCAGACAGACTCAGTTTTAAGTCCAAAATGCTAACTTTTATTCATCAAAAAATGAAAACGGATGGTTTGAGGGAAAATGATACAAAAATTTTGTTCTTTGATAGATGTTTTCTACATTGACTTAGGACAAACGTGATCTTGTAAAATGTGCCAAGATATAACACTGGAATTCTAGCCGTTTTTTCTAGCTTTAGAAAACTACTAACAAGTAACATTTCGTGACACCATTTTTTCCCGCTAAATAACGTCTAAGAAGCGAACGCAAAAATTCAATACTGATGAGGTGTGGTAGTGCGTCTGATGATGATCTGGGTAGTGCTTCTAATTGATTGAAATCCTATGGTGTGACGATTGAAATGAAACTTCTTTCGCAGCAAATTCACCTCGCACTATTGGATTTTCAACAATGGACGAAATAAAATTTGGAAATTATGTTGGCCACCTTTTGCTGAGAAATGGTCATAAACAAAAAACGCAAAGGAGCTATGCCACTCGGTGAGTCTGCGCACTGAGGTTATTTCAAATGCGGAATGTAGAGTGTTCTCACTCACGTGGTCAGCATCCATGCAAATTTATTGTAACGAATAAAAGCATTTACATAAGAAGATAGAGGAAAATCCACAGGACTGGCTTGGTACACCAACATAGCCGAGGTTTACATTGTCTTTTGACATTACAGTGGCTGTTGTGAGATCATTTGAAAAAGCGTTATATCTGTTACAATACCAAACTTCATGCGCGAGAATATTTTACCGCCTGTTGTATCAATACATGCAGAAAGAATATTGTATACCATAAGATTCGCGAAATGTAAAATTGGGTTGCCAAAAGTTCACGAACTGGCATAGTTTTAGCAGTTTGCAAGAAAAAAAACGTTTATTAGCGCGTGGCGAAGTGTTCTTGTTGGTGTTTTTCTAAATAATATCCGTAATAGCTACAAATGCACTGATAATTTTGTTTGTTATAGGTTCTGAAAATGAAATCCCCGAGATAAAGACTCTTTCTTTATGGCTCTCATGGAAAATTAAAGCTTTAATTAGGTATTTTCATCAGAGGAAAGAGGTTACTTGGTCATTGCATTGGAATAAGAATAATACCGATGATAACTCTGAATGACAATTTTTTAAACACAAGAATACAAAGAAAACAATAAATAAAATAATTAGAAAAAGACAACGTTATTTTTGTTAATGACATTCATTAGATTAGAACTACTCCTAGAGGGTTTTTACACATTGCCAACGAATTTCTGCTGACAAACATCGAAATTAATAACTTCAGTAAGAAAAACTTCGAATTGATTTTTTTCACAATAAGTAATTTTTTCCTTGCTGACTACAAACCTCATTGCGTGCTGCAGTAGATGCTTTCGTCTAGATATCAGTTTTGTCTGGCAAGACAATTTTTTTTACCAACAATGTATACATATAAAGAAAATGGAAAAGTGTGGGCGAAATCATTATATTTTATGATGATTTTGAATTTTCAGACAGCAACGAAAAATGTTTAAAGACAATGAAAATAAGCATTTTTTTTACATAGGTCCAATGTCCTTTCACTGAAAGCAACGCGATATGATACGATATAATTTTATGCAGACTTACTTTCCCAGAAAGCAAAAATAGTAACAACAGTAAGTTGATGATCCCAAACTTCGTTTTTTATCCGAATAAGACAAGAAAAGCAAGTTTCATGTCGGACTTATCTGACAATAATTAAGAGTCTAGAAAGGTGCTTAAAGACAAATTAAACTGCTAATTATTGTTTAAAACAACTTAAGACCGTTTACTGAAAAGAAACTCGACGATCGTTTAATAATAACCAAAATATGTGTTCTAATAATGCTTCCCCCGGCCCCACCACCTTTCGTCCTAAAAGGTCCTGGAAGTCAGCAACCAGAAAAACTTAGTTTTAAGTCCAAATACCTTTTTTTTTCATTAAAAAAATGAGAACGAATTGTTTGAGGGAAAATTATACAAAACTTTTGTTCCTTGATAGACGTTTTCTACATTGACTTAGGACAAACGTGATCCTGTAAAATGTGCCAAGATATAACACTGAAATTCTAGCCGTTTTTTGGAGCTTGAGAAAACTACTAAGTAACATTTCGCGACGCCATCAACGGTTTTCCCGCTAAATAACGTGTAAGAAACGAGCCCAGAAATTCAATACTGATGAGGTGTCACTACCTAGATGTGGGTAGTGTTTCTGATTGGTTGAAATCTTATGGTGTGACGATTGAAATAAAACTTCTTTGCAGGAAATTCACCTCGCGCTATTGGATTTTCAACAATGGACGAAATTAAATTTTTAAATTATGTTGGCCACCTTTTGCGGAGAAATGGTAAAAGGGTTAAAATATTTATACCACAGAGAACTCTCTGTAATGATGGGAAACACCTTTGTGATAAGCTGTTAAGCTGATAAGCTGTTTATGTTCTTCGAAGAGCTTTCCAAATAGTAACTAGTCTTGAAAAAAAACAGTAAATGGAAACTTCATCGGTCAACTCTACTTGAACTGCTTCAGGAAGGTAACCGTCTCGTAAGTATGTCTATGACGGGAAAGTAGACTCTATTAACAGTAGTCTGTCATTGGTGTAAAGGTTGGCACTGAAAGACCTCTCTGCAGTTGCTGTAATGATTGGTAGAGTTAAAAGCGCCGTAAATGCTCTGGATACATTTGGGAACTTTTGCGGGTGACAGTGAGGAGGTGTTTCAACAATTGTGGCCGGAGGATCGTGCACTCTATCCCAACGTGTTTTCCACCGAAGACATTCTCTTTCCTGTAGTTTTATAATTTCTTCCGAGATGTCGGGATTGTACAAGTCCAAAACTTCTTTGACACTGATCTTAGCTGGAGACCAGTTACCTACATTTTTCGGCAAAAGATTTGTTATAGTAAACAGTGGAATTGGTTCGACAATACGCGAATCAAGTTCCGATAGCAAACGGTCAAGGAATGGATAATACTCGCTTGTTTGTAGTAGTCACTAACTGAATCTGATGGAACGTTTTCTCGATTTAACTATCGGCCAGCTAGTCTAGGTTTACAAAATAGGGTCATCATGCTTTGCCGGAACAGACACTGCCATTTGATACAGCTTATTCCAGGACTCGTCGTTAAGCTCACTGCAAAGTGATTGGATGACCACTTTGGCCTGCGTGTGTGCTTAGAGTAGGTTTAGGTCAACCCTTTGAAGATAGTTGGTAAGAGGCACAGTAAATTGTAGCAACCATTCACAGGCAATTAATGCAATTATAAACTCGAACTTTAGCATGCTATTGATAAATCCCCTTGCTTTTGTAGCCTTCGTTGCAGCCGGCCCACGCACTCGTCTAAACCATTTGTATAGTCCATACTATTTATATAGTCTATACGAAGGTTTAGAGCGTCTGCAGGCAAGCAGATTGTGAAGCACTTCTAAAGCCTTTAAGATCACGTCAAATGATAATTTAAAAGTACACAAAGAGTCAGCTCTGGCACCCCAACCAGTCTTGCAAAGTGTTCGCAGCTTAGTTCGTCTTCCCATTCGCTCTTGACTTTCAGTTGTTTCTTTTAATGTCTCCTAAAATTGGTGCTGCCGCCTAGCTGAGAAAGAAAATGAAAATGCAATTTCCTGTACGGTTGACATCATGTTCCTTACAATTCAATGGTTCTTTAACGTTAGGAGATTTAATCTTGCTGCTTGTTTGTTATTTACAGACTCGAAAGTATTTCGTAAGAAATTTTAAGTGTCTTCCAAAATTTACGAGTCATACTTCGGTGAAAAGTCGGAGGGGTGAAAAAAAAAAGCGTAGGCCCGGGCCCACGAGACTGATCCTTTTTGAAGAGATGGATTAAAGCGGTAAAAAATCGGTCATTAAATAGCATTCTTGGGGTAGCAGTGTTGGCTTAATAGGATACCGTCAGACAGTGTCTTATTGACCCACTTTAGTGCAATACATTGCAATACGCAGGGGCACGCAACGACGGTTTCCTCCTAAATACATTAGGCTATCCAGAGTACTTTTAGTTCTCTTGAAATGCATTCTCAGCGGTCCTATAAAATTTGCATCTGCTCGGTCATAGTAGGGCAACTTCAATCTTTTCGAAATTATTAGCCAGGGCTTCAGTATTACTTTCGCGACAATGTTACATGCAATTTTACATATTACGAAACTGAGAATTTTCCTAATTCCTCTCTTCATGGCATTTTTGAATTCGAAAATTTCAGGTTTCCTTTCTACTACGAAAAGTAGCCAAATCTGGGGAGTGAAATGTGGAAAATTAAACTTCAGGAAATCGTAGGGAATTTATTAGGTAAGCTTCGAAAACTGTGCATGATTGGAACAGTCACCCAGAGATTTTTTTAGCCGTCTTCAAGTAATACAACATTTTAGGCAGTATTTTGCTTCTCCGAAAGAACAGATATTTTACAGAAAACAGTCGTTAGGCGCAATAGAAAAATTTGCTAAATACTAGGGAATGGAGGATTATGTAGAGTACATCTTTAGAGAACAAGTGTTGAAGCCTATTTATTTGAACTAATGTTGACAAAAAAGAGGAGGATAGTGAAGCGATATGGTCATTGAAGGTCAGGTTCGAGCAAACCGTGACGCTGAGGTCCTTGGCGGAAGTTACAGGTACTAGATCTTGACCAAGGAAAGGTACTGTGATGCTACTGGACAACTTGTAGATAAGTTGCCTCACCCCAAATAGGACAAACCTGGTTTTTTCAGGGTTAATCAAAAGGTGGTTGGCGCAACACCACTCTGGAGCATGTTGGAAATCCTCAGCAGCTTGGCGTAGACATGAATCAATGTCTTTTGACGCAAACGAGAAATATATCTTAGTGTCGTCAACATAAGATTCGATTTTACTAAACCTGATGACTCCTGGTAGAGATCGTTCACGTACAGGCTGAAAAACGTTGGGCCGAGAATTGAGCCCTGAGGTACCCCATGTGTAATGGCGGAGCTCTCGCGCGCGCAGCACGCGCAGTGGAGCACCATGGGTAAGAAAATGAAGTAATGTACCCATCTGAGAAAATTTGGTAATCACGTGACCATACGCCCGACCGTCAGTCTTCATCTCAGGCAAACCAACGTAAAATAACTCAATCAGTAGGTATGGCAACCCAAATGCAACTCGAGGTTATTTTGGCGGGAAATCGCATAGCCACCGGCGTCTTGTAAAGCAGAGACAACTAAAGAGTCAATAAAAAAGAAAACGGAAAGCGGAAATTGTTTCCGTATCTGTGTTGTCTGCAGTATTAAGCTTAGATTAATATTATTGTCATGTCCACAATTTGGAATATAGAGCAAGAGAAAGACCGAGAAAAAGAGAAAGTAGGCGGCAGGCCAGTGCAGCTCAACCAGAAAAAGGGTGACAGAGATCTAGAGCGAGAGATAAAAAAGAGACATTTTTTTGTTGGAAGAACAACATGAAAATTTTGTAGCGGCGGCAACAAAATGAAAAATGCTAGCGGCCACCTATCAAATGCAAGGTGAAAGTGAACGGGCAGTGAAAAAAAGTGAACGAGAAAACGTGCGACATTTCTCCCATTAAAAGTGTAACTGAGAAGTTTCTGGAGGTTTCACGTTGTAGTCGTGCAAAACAACGGCAAAGAAATGCACAAAAAAGTGTGCTGCTCGTGCAAAGTTACTTTCTTGCTTATTAGACCTATTGTTGTTTTTCACCGTTCTCCGGCGTTGCCTTCACCGCTTAGCATTACACGATTCTATATTTTGGTTGAACGAACTATAAATATTATCGAGATCTTCGCTTTTAGCCCTGGCTAAATCTACGTATTAGTGAGTGGTTCTGACAGTGAAGTTGCAACGCGAGTGAACTGTTGACTGTTTGTAAGGTAACTTTAGAACAATAGAAGAGCTTTGTTGGAGGTACCCAAATTCTGTAATTTACAAAGTTTTTGAGAGTTGAATCGCATAGGCTTTCGAATGCTTTGCTCAAGTCAATAAGTGCCATTACCGTAATTTGCTTTTTATCCATGGCACTGAAGATGTGATCGCTTATTAGCAAGCTCAATGTTTCCGTCGAGTGGTGCATCTGGTTTCCACTTTGGTGACAAGTGAGACGGCTTTTGTGGGTTAAGTAGTTGTTAAATTGACCCAGGGAGATTCTCTCAGCTACTTTGAAGAGCACAGGCAGAAGAGAGATAGGCCGATTATTATTTGCTACTTCGTGATCCCCATCTTTAAGGTGAGGAAGCACTTCACCTTTTTTGCAAGCTCGTGGAAAAATCGGGAAAGTAAATGAGTCATTGTCGGCAGGATTTACTCAAGACAATACTTTATTACCTAGACGGGCACCTTGTCATAACCTGGCGCCTTGTTAGAAGGTAAGGCCATGATCACTTTCCGTACTTCCGCCCAGGACACTGGGTGGAATTCAAACACGTCGTTTTCAGCATGTGGCACGATCATGTTAGTAGGGCAGTAGCTGTTATTCAACCCGTGAGACATAGCAAGTTCAGCAAACTCACTTGCTACAGAAATAAAAAAAGCGATTAAATTCGTTCGCCAGTGTGCTTGCGTCTTTGGTGTATTGAGCACACCGAGTAGGCTTACTTGGGAGCGCGCGACGTATTGTTTTCCACATGGAGCCACTGCTGTCTTTGTTAACGATCACTTGTTTATTGTAGCATTTGTGTTCTGCCTGCCTTAAAGATTTACGTTTTATATTATATCCCGTCGTAGACTCATGAACGCCTGCCAATCCTCCTGGGATCCGCTCTTCCGAGCCCTCCCGTGGAGTCTGTTCCTTGTCTTTATAAGTTTCTTTATCTCAGAAGTGATGGATGGGTTTTGTAAACGCTTCAATTTTACTGTTTTTATTGGTGCGTGGTTATCTAAACAAGTCAGAAATAGGTCATTAAAAGCGTCAAGTTTCCCGTCAACTGACTCCATTAAGTCCACGGTGTCCCGAGGGATATGAGCAATATCATTGCTGAATTGCCCTGCTCTATAGTTCTTAAAACTTCTTGTGTTGATGTAGTTTGGAGTTTGTTTAGGGGCTTTGATATTAAGGACGACATATACTAGGTAATGATCACTGATGGTAAGGTCAACAACACCGCTTGATATTACCAGGTTTTGGTTAGATGCTCTGGGCGATCGAAATTCGAATAGTCACAAGCTGGATGAAGTTCAGGAGCGGAATGATGAAAAAGATTTGCATCACAAAAAAAACCTACACGGACTATGCCACTCAGTAAGCCTGTGCACCTAGGTTAGTTCAAATTCCGGAGTATAGAGCATTTTCACTCACGGGGTCAGTATCTTTGCAAATTTATTGGAACAAATGAAACCATCTATATAAGAAAAGAGTTCAACTACCACAGGACTGGTTTGTTACATCAACATGGCGGCCGTTTCATTGTTCTCAAGGGGTTTAAGGCCTGGGTCAAAGGTGTGTTGGGGGCATATGAATGATTGGCAATATCTCTCGCTAGGAGACCTAGGACAAAATTAATTTTTCCCCAAAGGTACATCTTGAGGTTTTCTTGTACCTTAACGTTTAATTATGGTTACGTGACAGGGCACATGACCAAAAATTGAAATTGAAGGAAATTGGCCAGATTGTGGCGAATTTTCTTTGTTTAGACAAACAAATTGGCATTTCTGAAAGAGGATAAAGTTACCTTGCTTTCTATGTTTGGACTGAATGTACACGAAGTTTGAAATTAAAGTTTTAAATAATTCAGGGTTAAATTTGGGCATTTAAAATGGTCATTCCAAACGTGAATTGTTAGAAATATTTAATATGAATTAGAAAAATGTTATTGCTCGATTTGTTTTCTTAAACCGGCCACCAATTGGTCAATAGTTTACAATTTGTAGCACAACGGTCACCTGATATATCACGTTACTTATTCAACACAATAATTATACTTTAAAATGTTAAGGACAATGAGTTTTTTAAGTGTGCCAAATTTTGATTCAGCGCCATCATCTATGCCAAAGTTATAGCCAATAAATCATTTTCCACAGGTAAACCCCTTAGTCTCAGGTTTTAATCTACTTGAGTTGTGGAACAACAATATTGCCGCTGTGACGTTATGTGAAAACGCTCCATTTCTATTACAATACCGAAGTGTTCGCACGAGAATATTTTGCCGTTAATTATTGAAGAATCCAAGAGAGGTGACGCCTTTTACTTGCTTATTGTATTAGAGTGAAAATAACACTGGCTATAACACTCAAAACAAAAGTTTTCAAGCACAAGAATGAAAAGAAAACAATAAAAAATTATCATAACAAGGCAATGTTAGTTTTCTTAATGAACGACATTCATCAGCATGAAACAGCTCCACAAATCAATTCATAGGATTTTTTCAATGTGGCGAAAAAAAAAAAAAAAAAAAAATCGCGCTGCCGACAGGAAAACTGTCAAGATCAGCAAAAAAAATCACGAATTAAATTTTTCTCATTTTGTTTTTTTTTTCTCAAACGCAAATTTCGTTGCGTGCTTCAGTAGGTGCTTTCGTCCAGATACCAGTTATGTCTTTCAATCAACCTGGCATACATATAAACAAAATGCAAAAGTATGGGCCAATCATTACATTATAAAAGGATTTTGCTGAGGACACACTGAGGTTTAAAGCTATATTCCTTAGTCTATTTTAAAGAAAATTGAACTGGAAATATAGAATTTTCAGATAGCAATGAAAAGCGTTTAAAGACAATGAAAAATGTATTTTTTAAGTTACATAGGTTTTATGTCCTTTCATTGAAGGCAACGCGATATCCTTATAATTACCAAAATATGACATGATTTTATACAGACTTACTTTCCTAACAAACAAAAACAATAACAACAGCAACTTGATGACCCAAAAGTGTGTTTTTATCGGGATAAAGGCAAGAAAAGCAAATTGCATGTCTGAATTATTAGGCAATAATACATGTTAACAGTCAAGAAAGGTGTTTAAAGACAAATTAACCTGACGTTTGTTGTTTAATAACTTATGACCGTTTACTGAAAACAAACTCGACGATTTAATTACAGTTACCAAAATATGTGCACGGCCTTTTCGTCCTGAAAGTTTGCAACCAAACAAACTCAGTTTTAGGTCTTAATGCTACCCTTTTTTCATTAAACAGTGCCGGGTAACCAATGGTTTAATTAAGAACAAATTATTTAAAACTATTGTTTAGTAGATGTATTGTTTATATACTCAGAGCAAAGCGCTGCTATAAAAAGTGCCAAAATGTAACTTATGTTCCAGCTGTTTCTTATCGTGAGAAATAAGCCGACGTTTCGCAGCGCCATCAAGCGGTTTTCCCGCCAATTGAATTCTGAGGAACGAGCGCAGAAATTCCATACTGATGAGGTGTCGCTACTCAGGTGTGTGTAGTGCTTCTGATTGGTTGAAATCCTGTAGTGTGGCTATTGAAATGAAAACTCTTTTGCGGTAACTTCACCTCGTACTATTGTTTTATTAACATTTTAGAAAACAAAATTAGAAATTTTGTCGAATGATGACTTTGGCCGCTTTTGGCAGATAAAAGTATAAAGGTTAGAAATATGTAATTACAGCGAACTATCTGTACTGATGACAGACACCGTTGTGACGAATCCGTGGATTCTGTTACATAAAGTTTTCATTATAACAGAGCTTAAAAGAAAGCAATTATCAATTTTATTATTCAACTCTCAGTTTTTTTTCTCTAGGAAGGCATCCTTCTTGTAAGAGTCTCTGTGAAACAAGAGTTGACTGTTTTAACAGCACTCTAAGGTTGTTGGCAATAAGTCGTCTACATTTCGGGTATTGTTATTATTATTATTATATTATTATTATTACTATTGTTATTATAATTTCAAAAACTTAATTTAATGGCGATAGTTTAAAAATTACCTCACTCTCTGTGCGAAAAAAAATTAATCAGCAGGGTCATGAAATAAAGTGTCGCGTCTTAAACAGAAAAGCGAAATGAAGAACTTTGGTCCAAAAAAGGGTCTAAGCTTGAAGGCCTCGGAGGTACATCTAATATTTCTTGAGTGCACCACCCCCGGGTTTTACCGAACTGACTGTAGTTATAATTAGGTGCGGGGTGTGGTCATGTGCACTTGTGAACAATTTAACTTTTGATGACAGTGGTTGACTTGTCCACAAAAAAAAAGAACAGGAAAGAGAATAGGAAAGTTTCTCATTTTCAGCCGTAAATTACAAAAACTAACTACTAAGCAAGGGCATAAGTAAAGAGAAAAAAAGCATTGTAAAGAAGTCTTATTCATTCAAAATGTTTCACCGTTTTTGATTGGCTTTTAATTCCCCTGGCTAATTTTCCAAAACCAGTGGGCGCTGATCATATTTGGACCATGCGGGTAAATATATACTTATTGACGTCAATGATTAATATAGGCAATATACAGTTATTGAGTTCACTCTGCTGAGACAGCAGCGTGGCAGCTTAGTTAGCTATTTTGGTATAAGAACCGCACTCAGTAGCTAAAGAGTTCACGCGCACTCAGTTTACAGTAACAAAAAAAGCAAAAACGAAGCCCAAACGAAAAGTGGCTCAAATCTTCGAGCAGACAATTTCTCTTAAAAATAGATTCCATTTTGCTTTGCTTCAGCAACACACTACAGAAAGCGTCCAATTGTGGTAAGAACATCACGTGAGGCACTCGCCGGCAACTGGTTTGCCATTTTTTTTTATTCCTAGCACATTTGGACGTCATGACGCAAAATGGAAGAATTTTCTTGTTAAATCAAAGTTACTAAATCGATATCTTGAAGCAAGAAATGCCCTTTATTATCTTTAAAAATGCTTTTAATTTACAAAGTAAACTTTTGAAAATAAAGGCGTGATACTTGGACTTTAATTATTACTATTGATTCTCCCGTAGCTTCGGCGGCTGAGCGTAAGCAACACAATACTGCACAGTATTTGATATATACTAAAATAATTATACACCCAATCAATCCGTGCTTCGAATTTTCCAGTTCTCATAGAGTACTTGGTATCAATGCTATATCGACTCTGTTTTCCTTGCATCAACGCTCTTGTTTTGAATTGTCCGTTTTCAAGTCATGCATTATTAGCACAATAAAAACGAATATAAAGGTAACTTTTTTAGTCCGCTTGTCCGCTTTGTCTTAATTTTGTGCCCAAAGATTCAGTGGCGAACAATGTCTGAAATAAAGCAAAGGGCAATTAAGTTCTTGAGTGGAAACGATAAAATATATATTATCTGATAAATTACAAACTTAATTTATGCAATAACTGCTGAAAGGTAGAAGTGGATAAAATATGTCATGAAGATATTAATCATCGTGGATAATGTGTATAAAGGGTTTAGTTTGATCGTTTGTCTCACGATTGTCTCTTTGATATTGAGATCGACGTTTCGACCGCACAATGTGGTCGAAACGTCGCGATCAATATCAAAGTGACAATCGTGAGGCAAACGATAAAACTAAATCCTTTATAAATAAAATATGTGACTTTTTAGTCTTCCCTTTTCCCACCAATATAAGATACACTGTAACTCTTGTAGTTCAAGAATTACCCAGCGTTTATTTATTCTGGTGCCTAAGAAATCGGTGATCATGTGTGCTATGCGTTAAAATAACATGGGTCAGTAACAGATCAGGCTGGTTTTTAACTGTTAATGACGTTTATCGGCTCTTACGCTATTACTGACGCATGTCTCGAACATGCGAGAATGTTGTTCATTTGCATAGTAAACGTGACTCGATCTTTAACTTTCACTGAATACATGAGCACCAAAATTATACACTGCACACTTCGGTCATTTCTTTACTCAGGATTTTGGTCACAGGCTGTGCGTATATTTTGTAAGTGTCTTTTTGCTACTCACACCCTAACTGGAACGTGATTTTACCGTACTTATTAGCTTCCCCTTGTTCTATCTTGTTAAATTTTCTGAGGGTTATCATTCGAAATTGTGGTCGAGAAATTGATGTTTATTGAAAGTTGATTTGAAAATTTTGATAGCTTCAGTCACGTGGATCACTGGTGGTTTTCCAGTTCAGTGAAGTTATTTCCTTTGTGTTGTTATTGGGATTAAAATCCCACACACGAAAACAGCTTAAGGATTCAAAAGCTTTAATGCAATACTTTATAACAATTGTTCATCTTTTTTCTTGTGTGTAACTATTACCAGTGAGCTTTTTGTGTGTATTAAGGCCAATAATTGAAAGCATGAGAACAAAAAACCAAAGAGCAATATATCTGAAGCATTAACAATATAATATCTGTTACGGGTTAGTTTGAAAATTCATTATACTTATTACGTTTAGAGAGACAGAGAGGAAGAGAGCTCTTTCCGCTACTGGCTGAGTCGCAATCCTAAGGGTAACGAAAAAGATGACAAAGCAAAACAACAACACAAAATCGATCACAAGTGGACGAAAAGTAGTGCTTTGATTTTTAAACTTGAAGTCAGATGCAAGACCATCAAAGGCTGGAGCCACAAAGACTTTTAATTGGCCTTTAAAACAGGCCTGCTACTGTTCTGGGGCTAGTGAGTTTGCTTGGGTCATTCATTTATTGTCTCTTTAGCCAATTAAGAAGCTCGTTCTGAGTTCTTCCTGCCCAACCTACAATACAATGAAGACGGTCAATATCAATAATCTTTTTTTAAATTGAAATGTAAATCATTCAACTTGCATCAAGTATTTTCACGCGAAAGTCGAATAGTTCTAGGGAAGGAGTAAATGTTGCTCAGAAGACAGTGTACAGTGTAGGCTGAGATCACATCCACAAGAAAAAAGTGAGGTCAGCGGACGTAAAAAAGTAGCTTCTGACCACTTCTAATGGCGGCCGTCGTCGGTCATTACAATTTTTGGAACATAACAAGCGAGAAAGCTTTACAAGATGCATGGCTACATTTAGAGAATGTCAAGCCTCTGTCGGCTACCAGTTCTGTTCTCTCGATAGTCATGGCGCCCATAATAGTGCTTGGCAATTTGCTTGTCTTGCTGGCAGTTTGGAAAGATCCGCTAAAGAAACTTCGATCATCACCATCAAATTTCATTTTGGTCTCCATGGCTCTCGCTGATCTTTCGGTTGGGCTTGTTGTTTGTCCAATCACGGCGTATTGGGGCTGGGTAATATTTGAAAAAGGAACATCGCCTTTTGACCTCTCCGTAATTTTTGCCATAAACGTGTTTTCGGTGAATGTCAGCTTTGGCCACATGTTCCTGTTAACAGTGGATAGACTTTTCGCCGTGGTTAAACCGCTCCAGTACCGTGTTATAATAACAAATAAACGAGCAGTTATTGCAAGTTGTGTTTGCTGGATCTATTTTTTGGCATTTGGGTGTTCATTCCTGATGCTGAGGGATCATTTTGCCATAATGGGAGCTGTCTACAATGTGCAACTTCTCTCCATCCTTGTAAGCATGCTCATAATGTACACGGTGATCACGATTCGATTACGTAGGTATTCAAAAACAAGAATGAATAAACCAATTCATTCTCCAAACAGTCTTCTCGTTATCCTCCAGAGAGAAAAAAGGCTCTTCAAAGCAATAAGAATCGTCATCTGTGCATTTCTTATTTGCTACATGCCCTGGTTTATAGTTCAACTATTGATATATTTGTGTAAACCATGCCACCCTCATTTGGCTTTGCTTATGATTTTCTTTGGATTTTCGGGCAGTTTAACTTACGCAAACTCGGGCTTGAATCCAATATTATATTCATGGCGGCTTCCAAGATACAAGGAAACATTCAAATACTTTTGGAAGAAAAGAGCTTGGAAAGGTAAGGCTCAAACAAACAAGAACAGCAGTGAAGAGGTTAAAAATACAAAACTCCAGTAAAAAATTAAAGGAAGTTCCTGTCCAGTAAGTCTTCTTGTTCACAGAACATAATAAACGAAAATGCTAGTCAGTGTGACTTCAAGGGTCCACGCATTTTATAGAGGAGAAGTGTAGTATAGCTATCTGAAGGTAGTAGGTTGATCTAAAGTTGGTTATTAAGGTGACGCGTTAAAATCCAAGGCCCGTTTGTTTAAACGTCGGATAGCGCCATCCGACGGCTAAATCACTCTCCAGCGGATACTGAGTATTAGGGAAACCAATTGCATTATCCACTGAATAGAGATTTATCTGGTAAATAGCTTTATCAAACTTTGGAACTAAAGGAGCCTAATTGCCCTGTTAAGACCAAAATCTCTGTTTTAAAACCCGATGACAATAGACCACTGAGACTTTTAATTTTTCCCTCATCTATATAACAAATTCTTGAAATTTACCAAAGGAACTATATATAGTACCGTCAGTACAATAGCCCTAACTTAAATGCATGTTTGCGTCACAGAAGCAAATTGCACCATTGAACCTCGTTTCGAAAATCGTAATAAGCGAAGCTTTTTTTTGGTACTGAAATAAATTCCCACGATAGTTGTTTTTACAAGAATGCTCTTACGCAAAGAGTGCTAATGTAAAGAATGTTCGTAAACGAAATGAATTTTGCTCATCTTGCCTTGACACGCAAAAGGCCATTGGTATATGCTTTTTTATATAGATTTAAACTTTTTACATATATTTATATATTTATCATAGCAAAAACCAACTTTTATAGTCCAATTGGCTATGATGTCAGAAATAATTAATATGACACTAAAATTGACAGAATGCTTCAGGTCTTAGTAACTGGAATGTGCACTCCATCGCGCGCGCTGTCTTTTTCGCGAGAGATTTGGTAAAGCCACGGGTAACCAGGCCCTGTGACAATACATACCACAGTACGATTTCTGAAAAACTACAGTGTTTGTATGATGTAAAATTACGATCCTAAAAGTGGAGAAAATACTTAATAAAAGTTAATAAAACTTACTCTGCAGTTAGCTGTTGTTGCCCTTAATTCTCACGCGAAGTCTCGCGATAATCAGAACTTAAATTATCCCTCCATAAAAGGTCGTCGGCAAAAAAAGAAATATCACACACCATTGTAACCTTTTCAACACCACTTTTTCACGAAATTGGTACCGCGGCGTTAAGTATTTTGAAGTTTATCAATTCATAGATACATAGCAGTTTGAAAACTGAATTGCGTATTTACGTTACAAAAATAAAATTATAGATCTAAACATTATCTTATCTATCTTAATTGAAAGGAATAAAAAAGCTAACAAGCGATGAGATGCTAAAAAAGGTTATCGAAATATGAAATTCAAAAACTCTAACCTATAAGTTAGTTGCTTTTTAAAGACATGAAAAGATAAAAACTATTCTTAAAACGGTCTGTTTTAAAACGTGGCATGTTAAAAGGTCGCTCGCGCCTTAATGAATAAGTATAGATTCGTGCTGTGCACGTTATAACTTATAAAGACGGTGATTGTTGTCGTTTACAATTGTGTGAAAAAGTGACTCAAATGTTTTGTCATGGTGGGTTGCTAATTCCTTAAAGTTCATAATAACAAAAGCCTCATGATAGTTAACACCGGGGCAGATGATGGACATTACTCTCTTCTGTATAAGTTCCAATTCTTGCATTAAATATTTAGGCAAACGGTCAGTGTAAAACGCAGACTGCGGACTGCAGACTGCAGACTGGGCACCAGGGGTAAAATGTAGACTGAGTGTGAAATGCAGACTGCAGACTATACTAAGAGTAAAACGCAGGCTGGGGTAAAATGCAGACCGAGCATAAACTGAAGTCGTGGAAGGGTTTAAGGGCAAAAAAATCCCGCAAATACATGTAGACTAACACTTACTTGATGACATCTGCTTTCACAAATCCATTCCTTTCTTCTCTGGAACGTCGTCGACGACCCGAAAACATAATCGCAATCAACCATCCGAGAGATTTCACGCTTCAACTTTTGATGCGAAGTTTTCGATATACGTGACCAGGGACCGTGAACCGGTACAACACCACGATGTTTACGCTTAAATGAAAGCTGCTGACCCAAAATACTGTACAGGAATTATGGCCATAAAAACGATAGTAAGTCATTCCAACAACAAAGAAAAGATGTTCTGCAGGAAATTTGGATGACCTTCTATGAAAGTATTGCAAATCAAGGTACGCAGACTTAAGCTTTTCGGATGTTCATTGAAACTTCTGGCGAATATGCAATTCACTTCGAGTAGGCAGCGAAGTGTGTAACTGATACCGGCTAGCTATTTCACCGATTTGAAGAAGAAGGAGCACAAATGTTTAAAAAAGTCTACAGTCTTTATTCTGCATTTTACCCCAGCCTGCGTTTTACTCTTAGTCTGCAGTCTGCATTTTACACTCAGTCTGCATTTTACCCCTGGTCCGCAGTCTGCAGTCCGCAGTCTGCGTTTTACACTGACCGTTTAGGCAAACTGAAGTGAAAGGCCGGTACTGCACAGTCCATAATTGATCTAATACAACTAGAGTAGAAGAGCCCTAAATCAGTGCGAGTAACCTTAGCTCTCTTAAGTTGTACCAAAGTAAAGACGTTTGGTTCCCACAAAAAGGACTGAAATAGATATGTGGAAACCACAGAAGCTTACCTGGAGCTAGCGAAACGAATCCAGCAGACTTTGTGAAACTTGAAGAAGAAAATCCAAAAATGGCCGGTACGACTAGTGCCGAAACGCGTGGGCCAGCACTGTACAAGGACCTTACTGGACCTTACTGGCCCAAAGAAAAGCTCCCCCGCTGTAAAAGTTTGCTTTCCACATTAGCCAATCGCCAATCAAATCCCAATAAAGTAAGAGGTCAAGTTTGAACCAGTAAGGTCCAATATGAAACCAGGGTTCCCAGAGGACCTTACTGGAGTAGCAGTGGATCTTATCTGGTGCTGGCCCATTTAGTAACTTAGTCCAGAATTCTACCACGAAAACCAAAAATATTATTATTTTTTTGAAAAAAAAAGGTTGTGTCAGCAACAATTTACAACAGGTGTTATTTTTTTTCAAGTCCAGAGAGGCAGTCCATTTCCCTTTTCGCTAGCCACTTCTCAAAAGTCAGTTTAATATACTATTGTCGGGTAACTTTTAGTAAAACCAAGCCACTTCCAGTGGATTTCCAGTGGTACCAATGCTTCCGGTGGATTTTTCAAACAGCATCTGACACTAACGTTCTATCTCGTCACAGTGGAGTTTGTAAGGGGGAGGGGGGGGGGGGGGAAATGAGAAATGAAAAAAAATTATATAAACTAATGATATAATTTAACCACAAGATATCCTTACAGTATTTTCGTTAGGGGGCAATGATGTAGTGGTTAGCGTGTTGGAGAAGAATCTCCTGCTCATGCTATGATGATGACGGCGACGATTATGGTGATGATGATGTTGATGATGATGTTGTGGACGGGAAGTAAACCATTGCACAGAAAAAGAAAAAAAAAAAAGAATCCTAGGGTCTGTTTAAATGGAGGTGGGGGCCCCAGATAGGTGAGGTAACATCCCACCAAGGCGGGTTACCTCCCTACCTGGGGTCCCCCACCTCCATGTAAACAGGCCCTAAGAATGACTTTCTTAAATTTCCATAACGGAAAATCAACGAGGGGCCAATATGAAGACAACCCGGTTTTTATTGTAATAGATATCTCAAGTTATGGCATTTATGTTTGGAATGTGACTCTGCAAGGTGGATAAAAAACACTCCCACGCCAACTTACTGACGGCTCTATTATGTAGCCAACCTGGCAAAGACTGCCATGTATTTGATTTTCAATCTGAATAAATTAAGATAATAATTATGATAATAACGGCTTGTTAAAACAACAGAATTGAGAGAAACTTCAACGTTTTGACCACATGGCTACAAATAGTGAACTGCATGACCAATAGGTCAATACGCTAGCTACATCTTACTTATTCAGGAGGATAAATGTAAGTACATCTAGTCGAAAAAAGATAAAAAACAATTCAAAACCAAACAAATTTTCCTCTAGAAGAACGTTTCCATATCATCCAAGCCCAACAAAATGTGATGAAAAGAGACACCAGGACCGAGGGATTCCATATAAAAGGGGTGGGGATACTCACCGCCTACGTTACGTGCATAAATTTGCAGATTTTGGTCTTAAATAGAGAGTTCAGGACCGTGCGTGAAGGAAGAAAATAATAAAAAAAGGAATAATGACATCCGATAACAACGTCCTCATCCCAACTCGAAATAATCAAAGCTCACATTTGACGGTCTTTTTAGAATGGTATCTTTTAGCAGGAATTCGATAAATCACGAGTCACGTCCAGATTTCCCTGAGGGGTTTAATTCCAATTTTCCGACGAGCATTTCCAAACCCCTCCTCAAGGGACTCACCCCCTCCTTGGAATGTAGGCCTCGATCTTGGGAAGTAATTTTCGATAATTTTATCGTTTTGCGACAGGACGAGCGCTTCCAGAGGTATCCAACAACAACAACAAGAACGACAAGCTTTATTTCCATGACCATACGACTAGAAATAGTATTACAAAACCTATTTTAAGAAGAAGAACTAAAATTTCATAACAGGAAAATTAAGTTACTTTGTTAATTTTTTGTCAAAAAAATCAAAGCAAGCTGAAATACTAGTATATTTCATGCACTGTATGTGAATAAAGAGGAATTCATCAGTTCATTGATCATAACGTTTATCAGAAACTTGACTTTCTTGTAAAAATTATTCATAATCATAGAGTATATAGAACAATGAAAAAGAAAGTGAACTTCGTCTTTTATTTGATTGGATCCACAAAGAGGGCAATGCCTGTTATTTGATTGTATCTACCAAGTTCTAGCGGCTTGTGATTGCGTATTCGTAATTATACTAAAGCCCTTCTCTCAGCTGTTCCTCTTGTTAAGTTTAGTAATTAGAGGATCCTTAGAAGTGGTATGATCGTTTTAAAAGATCTATAAAATTCTAGTTTTTGAGAACGTTCCTGTTTTATTAAACCTACAAATTTTTTTTCGCTTTCGCAATATCTAATAAATCAGGATTAAAGTAAGGTTGGTTAAAATATTCTGACATCTTCTACAAATGAGAGTGAAAGCTATTTTTACCATTGCAGTGAAAAATGACATTACAAAAGATTGCTTGACGAAAGATTCTTCATCTTTAGACTGAATATACAAAATGCAGTTGAGGATTTCTTGATTGATAGTGATATTTAATGGAAAACCACCAAGTTCAGCTCTACAAGCTCTACAAGGCCTCGTTTAGTTCTTAGTAACAGTTGGAAAATTGAGGGTGTGTCTTTCCAATTTGTGAGCCGTCCGCGAACTTAAAATGTGGTGTGGCATACACACCCCAACTTTCACTATTACCTGTACCTGTTAGAATAGGGGATATCATGGCATCAAATACTTTAAGGGCAAAAGCTGTTTTTAGTTTTCTAAGATTCGTGTGTCGTCTCAAGCTAAAGAGAGCATGAAGAGCTTTCTTCTTCAGATGTTCATGTGACACTGAGAAATTTCCCGATGAGGACTTTCCATCCATGGTCTTACACCTCAAAAAGGTTTCTATCCGTTCTTATTATCAGACAAACGTTTCATCCCACTGACTAAAAAGCTATACCATCATGCAACTTGCTACCTAGCTAGATCTTACTTGTAAAAAGCCTATTAAACAAATTAATATGGTCGTCAGCGTACTTAACATGATGATTTTTCTATCATAGCTGTCGCTAAACAGTTAGACTTCTGAGAAAGGCAAAAACTTTGAAGGATGGTTTCATATTTTTAACATGATTTATGTACTCTTTTCTTAAACCTTAAAATCATCGTTGAAAAATAATAAGAACGAATTTTTTGGTTTTGTTACACTTCGACGGCCACATGGCAGATACTCTCTTGATCGACATTCGACTAACTCATTGATTTCTAGAAGGCCTAAACAACTAGCTCGTTCTAGTAGTTTTTTTTCGTACTATTATCACCATGTGCGAATTCATTTCTTTGCCACAGACGACCCACGGACTTTGTGGTAAACATTTCCCACATATGTCACGTGAACGTATTTTGCTCTTTCTTTATTGATGACAAACTTTACCTTCGCGTTGCACTCTGGAAACTTGCACTCCCCAGCTCCTCTGAAGAACGGCGAGGAATGCATTCCGCGAGAGTTCTCAGCTCGCACTTGATTATTTGTGAGGCGTAAGTTGCACCACTTATTGCTCTGCTTTACTCCTCGCCTAAATATAGTGGTACAGGCACCACCCAACAGACGACCCCCGCTTGGGTACTCTTTGATTTCCATTAGTTCCCAATCTTTTTTGGTCAGTTTAAATTTTGCTGTCTTGCCATCGGTGTTCACTCGGATAGAGTGCTCTTCTTCGTCGTAGTCGTTAAGGACGGTATCCTGTCTCAGCGGGAAAAAGTTAACTTGGTCAAACATGAAACGCCATAACGCCGCCGTTGGCGATGCAAAATCAAGCTTCAACAACAACTAACTGACAGAGTTAACACAGAAATGTCATTACGAGGAAGGAACCAAGTATACTGTGGGGATAAGGTTATTGTACAAGTTCTTCTAAAGGGATGGTCCGCCCCGAGATCCGAAAACTCTTACGGGTTATAAAAAAGATACTCCTTCCTTACAGCTTTCATAGAAAATAGTACCTCCTCCGCTTTAATACTAAAAACAAAACAAACGTTTGCCAATGATATTAATATTATAAAGGAAGTAAAGGGAGATGTAAAGAATCAACCATAAAGGGGACACAGAAAAAATTTGAGCCCCAGATGGGATTCGAACCTACGACCCTCCGTGTTCTAGATCGGATGCTCTAACCTCTGAGCTACTGAGGACTCGTCGGCGAGCAAGGCTCGTTTTTTTGGGTTGGACTTGCGAGCCGCATCTCGCAGTCACACAGTCCATCACAAGCAACACATTAAGGATTAACTGCATCAAACAGTCACATTAATAAAAAGAAATGTCTCAATGTGTTTTGCTTGTGATGGACTGTGTGACTCCGAGATGCGGTTCGCAAGCTAAGTCCAACCCACAAAAACCACCCTTGCTCGCCAACGAGTCCTCAGTAGCTCAGAGGTTAGAGCATCCGATCTAGAACACGGAGGGTCGTGGGTTCGAATCTGGGGCTCAGATTTTTCTGTGTCCTCTTATGGTTGATTCTTTACATCCCCCTTTATTTCCTTTTTAAAACAAACGTTGTTGCGTGTAAATGTACCCCTTTCGAGCTGAGCATCCCCGCATAGTCCATTGTTGTCAAAGTAACCCTGATCTGCTTGACGCAATTGCTGTTTTTAATGTATAGCGATTGACTGTCTTCATGGGGCGTTTTCACTAGAATAGACCTTTTTAACTCGTATCTTTTTCTTAATTTAGTCCATACGGTGTTACTCGAAAGTTTTTCCTCCGATTTATGAGGCTGATTATATGAGCGACGTGAGCCGGGCTGGCACACTTTGCCAAGATCTCGGCTCATCAATTACAAGTAGTAAACCTCAAGTCCTTGTGATTACATGACAACCGAGACCTGCCGGCTAACCGGGCTAAATATTTTGTATCTAATCACGCTCGCCAGGAAAGCCTGGCGAACTAAAAAAGTAGCAGGAAAGCCGAGTAACACACTGCTCATGCACATAGTTGCCAAACTCTCTGTAAACATAACGGCTCCGAGCTAGTCTACTCCTGATTCGAGCAGTCACCTCTGCAAGGTGAGGAAGCCCGGCAAACCGGCGCGGACTAGCCTCGCTCATGTAATCAGCCCCTTATTTTTAAGTGTATATGCAGGCATAATTTATGGCAATACAAGACGCAAAGTCCCTTCGGAACATCACATGACCTATATTGGTGAATCTACGAGCTAAAGACATCAATTCTTCCATTTTTGGAGCAAAATTACATGCACAAAATGCCACATTCCGATCCAGGAAATTAGAGAGGGTGTCCGGGTCCCTTAAAAAAGGCGTAGAGGTGGTGCTCTCGGATCAACCTAAATCTGCCAGTGATTGTAATCATTTACATGACATTGCTTTCAAATCTTGCGGAGAAATAAATAAACTTACCCCTACGCTGGAAGTAGCACTTGTGGTCTTTTTTCGCTTTTCAACAATCTTTAAGAAAATCAGAAAAAAGGCATCTACGTTAAACGATATAATGAACAATCTGCCAGACGAGTGTTTATTGACATCCGTTCTCATTTTTGCTCCGTTGTCAGCCACTTATTACTTAAAAGGGTCCATGAAGTTTTAAGTCGTGGTAATGACTTAGGCGATCATTTCCTACATTCCTAGCGGTTACGAATATTATCTAGTAATTAGAGGCAAACTTGGATAGGCCGCCCATGATTGAGATAATTTAAGTAATTTGTTGTTAAAAGGGCTATGTCACGATGATATTGATGTTCTAGGCCGGGGTTTTAGGTCAATTATGTGAAGTTATTCCTTAGGGCCTATTTACATTGCGGGGGGGGGGGGGAGGGGAGATCCTAGCACCAAAAAGATCCTTGAGCGCGGAACATCTAGTGCCATGTGCGTTCTGTATTCGGTTTACATGCAATGTGTTGTACTTTCCCTGGTGCTAGATCTTCGTGGTACACCACGTAAACCGCTTTCCCTTGGAAGATCCAAGGGTTTAGGATCTACCAAAGCAACAAGGCAACCACCGAGATACTTACCACCTCGTTAACAGTTTTTTGACGAGGACTCTCACTGGAAGTCTGGCAAGGCTTTCAGTCTGAAAACAAAAGGGAAAGGATCATGGCCATTGAGGAAAGGTATGCCTTAGTAAGTCAAAGTTTTGTTAACATACGCGTTGAAAATGGTTGAGAAAATCAGACATTTCGAGAGTGCTCCCACCTCTTCAGTGGTTTAAAAACGAAGAAGAGGAAGTACCCTTGGAACCTCTGGTTTTCTCAAGAATTTTCAACGCGCATTTTAACAAAACTTTGACTTCCACAGGGTTAGTTGCGTTGCACAGTTTCTTGTACATCTTGCCTTATTTAAGCCTATTGGTGACAGGATAGCACTAAAGACGAGATAAAAATAAACAGCGATATTTGCTACCACTCATCTTCTTTTAAATACCAAATATTAACTATAGATTTAGTCAAGCCTAAAAGCGGAGCTCCCTTTTCATACGAAACCATTTACCAGAAACAGTAGACTTTAAAAACATTCTGGCTTAGTAAGTTCTAAGCATACCCACCCTTCGCATCCCTTTGTGATTTAAGGTCTGCTTAGGGTCAGAAGTCTCATATGCATGCAGAGGTCCTTCTGGCTTGTCACGCAGGGGGATTGTGTGATGAGCCACTTTTATATTTTCTGCCAAATTTAAAAGGGAACATTTAGGGCATATATATATATAGGGCATATATTTTACATTGCTGTTGAGATTCATAAAAGTTAATTAGTACATGCGCGCATTTTCAATTTTTAGCGGAGCTCCACGCGCGGCGCGAAGCGCCGCTCGTGGGCGGACCCCATAGCTAAGGAAATCTACCCATCCCCGAAAATTTGGTAATCACGTGATCGTTCGCCGACCGACCGTCCTTCATCACCACAGGGGAACCAATGTTTACTCTCACACTTTCTAGCTACGTAGTTTGGGAGCCTAGGAGAAAACTAATTGCTCATCAATGTTGTGATTAATTGACAGCTGTCAAAACAGGGTATTCGCTGACCAGTGTCACATGACCGTACCGCGGGCTCAAGTGTCGACTCATCGAGGTAGATCGAGTAGAAGTTATCCGCTGACAAATTACCAGTTTCAAATGATCGCAGGCTCAAGTTTATTTTTTCCAATGATTCATATGAAATATGTTGTGTTTACGTCATTATGGCCCCGCACTATTGAGATTTCGATTTCCAACTGAGCTCGGACGCGAAAATTCAGCTAGTTTTTTTGAAAATACAGGCGGGGAAGACCTTTTCGTACCATGGTCACGCGTTGGTCACGCTCTACGTCCATTTTTTATGCTTTGATTGGTCAAAATTTGACAAGTGAGCTCATGCGGAAAATTTATGCAGCATCTTGAAGGTGTTTACTTTGACAGTTGAAGCTGACGGAGATTTGTGACAACTTGTGATGTTTTTAACTGCCTTTTTCGACTGGATATACAAAATGAAATACAGCTGCTATCAAGAGTCTTCTGTAATTCATTGCTGGTTTGTTTATTCAGTTTTTGGTTGAGAAATGCGCCGCTTGTCAAATTTCGGTAATCCGATTTCGGACGGCATCGTTTTCGTTTTCACCTTGCTTAATGCGTAAGAGGGTTTAAAAGTCTCAAGCTACTGTGGCCTTCCTTGATAGTTTTCAGGAACTGAATCTCGAATGGTAAGCCTGAGTAATTATTGTATTTGATGTTTGTTTCTGTTATATCTAATTTCATGAAGTCGAGCACAGTTTATGCGGCAAGTTTATGCACGTTTGTAAGATTTGAGTCGATGATGTGACCTAGTGTTAGGTTTGATATAAGTTTACAGAACTTTAAAAGGCCTTCAGATATATTTTCTCACCACAAATAGAAAGAAAAAGTTCCGAAGAATATTTAGTTATAAATTTGGCTGTAGAAAGAAACCTTCGAGCGATTTTCTTGCCTCGAGGAGTTTATCTTTGAAAAAAGCAAACACCGGGAGGCCGGCTTAAAGTAAAACATAATTAACTTAAGCTTAAAGACTCAGGATTTTTAGAGACACTTTAATACCTGTCTTCGTAAATGAAAATTGTTGTCTCTGTAAATGTTTCACCGAATTATATTACTTTTATTGATTGTTAATAGTCTCTCTTGCAATTTTAATCGCTTGTACGTGCCGTTTGTTTTCATCGTTCTTGACAACGCTTACAGGAGTACTAAAAAATGTCGCGCGTATCAAACGCTTTATAAGATTACACATCGTTACAACTGAAACCATTAAATAACAAAAAAAAATAAATTCGTTATTATGTTGAACCGTAACTCTATTAAAGTTCATTCAAACACTCGACCACACTGACAGCTCGCACTAGAAATGAGAACCGGCTGGCCGTATGGGTGATTTTGGAATTTTTTTGAACGGTTTCGCTAAAAGCCCTCGATTGATCGTCCTGAGTATTGACTAGGTGCAATTTGTCTTGAAAAATTGTGAAATGCCGCATTCTGTCCGAGGTCTGTATGATAAATAGTACTGTTTTACCTCAGATGTGACGTATATAGAGTATAAAAGGTTGGTTTACACACCCTTAGATTTGTTGGCAAGAATTTGCAAAGTAAACCTATGGAACGCAAAAACATTCGGCCTTATTTGTTTTCCAAGAATTTGTTTTCGAGGCCTAATCTACTGTGATCAAGAGTCATTATGGCTTTTGAATGTGATCGAAGATGTTTGCTATTTTTTGGAAGTACATATAAGGCTATCAACTCGATGTAAGAAATAACTTAGCCTTTCCCTCAAAAGTCACATGAATGGGCCCTTAACTTAACTGATTTGTGGATCACAAGTTTATTGTTTGATTTAAATTCTAAATTTATTAATGGGAACTTCGCCTTTAGCCCTGGCTAAATCTATATATTAGCATCTTTCAAGACAAAATTTTTGCTTTGTCCTCGTGAAGAAGCTTTCTTCATATCTTCGGCTCTATGGCGAGGTTTATGTTTGAGCCTGCCGTCAGCTCCGTTTGGGATTTGCTGCAGCTTTTCAAAGAAAAAGGGAATTTATTTCTGAAAGAAATAAATGGTTTTGTGCTTTATTACATCCATTTGGAAATCACAGGTGATCCTTGCAATCTGATTGGCTCAGAGCGATGTGATTTATTCACGAATCGCACTATTTTGTGCTCTAAATCGCATCTATTTTTCAACCAATGAGAAAGTAGCACTTAAACAAAACAACCAATCAGATTTCAAGGATCATTCACAGTAACCAATCAAATTGCAGGAAAACAAAAAACAAATAAAGGCAATATTGTGTGGCAAACTTTGTGCAAGTTTTTTGTTGCCAAAACTTTCTTTTTACAAAGGCAAAAATGGACGAATTTAATTACTTACAGTTTCTTAATGATGATAGTGAGCTCCTTGAGGCTGAAGAAGTACTTTTAGGGGAGTTTCCGACATTCAGTGTCCAGTTTGACGAATATTTTGATAATTTTTCCTCCACATCCGCTCCGGATGCGTGCGATCCCGAGTCCAGCAACAAAGAGACAAATCCAGAGCCAACTCAGAAAGTACAAAATGTAGATTCTACCAGGTTTCCTGAAATCTCAAGCGAAGAAATTGAAGAGCTCAAGGCTGTTGCCGTCAACAAAAATACCTGCCGCTCGACAAAACAGTGGATGAATGTGTTCAAAAGTTGGTGCCAGTCTCGTCAGCTAGAAAATGTAAACATAGAAACAATGGCGCCGGAAGAGCTTGACAACATCCTGAGTAAGTTCTACGCCGAAGTAAAAAAAAGAGACGGAGATGATTACGAGCCGGAATGCCTTAAAATCATGCAGAGTGCTATTGAAAGGTATTTAAAGGAGAAGAATTATCCACTGAGCATCGTACGATCGAGGGAGTTTCACAACTCACAAGAAATCCTCCACGCGAAGGCAATTTCTCTGCGACAACAAGGAAAGGGGAAAAGACCAAACAAATCTCAGCCTCTCAGTTCGGAGGAAGAGTCTTCCCTCTGGCTAAAAGGTCAGCTTGGTGATTTTAACGGAAAAGTCTTGACCAATGTTAACTTCAAAAACTTGACTGAGCAACTTGGATTTAGAGGTCGCCAGGAG
>NC_133204.1:17895780-17950780 GCF_958299795.1 Porites lutea
GTTAAATGTTGGCAGTTACACTGGCGTGTATGCTATTCCGTTCGTTGTTCATACTTCGTGGTACCTCGTGTTCCTACTTCAGCTAGTTGTATCGCTGGTGCCAACTAGCGCAAAATATCACTCGATCGATATTCAGTTTGAAATATTTGTTTTTACCAGCCCAGTAATGGATCCCTTTATTCATAATCTTAGCTGTGATATGATAATGTAAAGGCAATTTATTTTATTGATATTCTGAAGTTACAATTTTGCACGTTTGAGCCTTTTTGACCTTTGGACTCAGCTTACTTGTAACCTTTAATTATTATTAAAAAAAAAAAAAAAAAAAAAAAAAAAAAAAGATACATTATCCAACCCTACCGGCTAAAACTTTATGTTCCATTCCCTCAACGCATTTGCAAGGTTTTAGAAATTACATAGCAACCATTCTTAAAAGTTATCTCGGAGGTATGAGCATAATAATTTTATTAGGGTTATTGTGTGCTGGTCAATGTCATGTTACGTGTTGTATCGTCATGTTCTGTTGTTTTCCTTTACTCACTGTCGGCGACATTCTGTTGCCAGTGTTTTTCATTGTGAGGATTTGTTCCTCCACGGGAGTAGTTATTTCACGGGTGTTAACTGTTGGAGCCACCCTATTTTCTATGGTGCTAAATATTCAAGCCACCAAATCTTCAAGCCACCATATTAGTAGCTTTCTCACGGGTGTTAATTGTTTGAGCCACCCAATTTTTTTCCAGTGCTAACTGTTCAAGCCACCATGTTGTTAGCTTTTTCACAGGTGTTAACGGTTTGAGCCACCCTATTGTCTATGGTGCTACTGTTCAAGCCACCATTATTTTTAGTTCTGTCATGGGTGTTAACTGTTTTAGCCACCCTATTTTCTACGGTGCTAACTGTTCAAGCCACCATGTTCTTAGCTTTTTCACGGGTGTTAACTGTTTTAGCCACCCTGTTTAGATTTTTAGTTCTGTCATGTGTGTTAACTGTTTAGCCACCCTAAGCTTGTTCACGGGTGTTAACTGTTTTAGCCACCCTAAGCTTTTTCACGGGTGTTAACTGTTTTAGCCACCCTGTTTAGATTTTTAGTTCTGTCATGGGTGTTAACTGTTTTAGCCACCCTATTTTCTACGGTGCTAACTGTTCAAGCCACCAAGTTCTTAGCTTTTTCACGGGTGTTAACTGTTTTAGCCACCCTGTTTAGAACGGTGCTAACTGTTCAAGCCACTATGTTTTTACTTGTTGTGTGAGCATCAGCCACCCCCTTTTGATGGTGCTAACTAGCAGAGCCTCTGTGATATTCCTTCCCTCAGGGGTGATCAATGTTTGGGGCACTGCAATACTATTTAATTCGTTGCAGGTTTAGAACAATTATAAGGTCCTCCTCATAAATTATTCTATTTTGACGCTTCATCTTCAGATTTTTAGTGAAGCTGTGTCCTCATATTTTACATTGAGGCTTCATCCTCCTATTTTATTTTGGGGCTTTGTCTTCATAATTTATTTTGAGGCTTTGTCCACATAGGTTATTTTGAAACTTTGTCCTTGGATTTTAGCTTAAGGCTTCCTCCACATCATTGTTATGTAATATTATTGAGGCTATGTTCCTCAGTTTGAGGCTTTGGTCCTCGTTGTGGTAGACACATGTTGCTCTTGTTTGTACTGCATATGTGATTTGTTTGCAGGATATGTACACGTGTGATTCATTTCCATTTGTATTTGTGTCTAGGGAAACTGATGCAAATATTATTTGGTTTGAATTTACCATTCTCATTTTTTGCCTTTGATGCCAACTTTTTATTCTTTAATTGTGTAATCCACTATTTTGGTTCAGAGGTACATGCAGCTAGATTAGTTTTTTCTCTGTTTTTTGTTGGCTCCCAAGTTTTGATTTGTGTGGACATTATAGTCCCATGTTGGTTGTTAGGGGACAAAAGGCTTACGCTTCCCTCACCACATCACATCATTACTTTAACTTTGTGGTTCTTTTGAGGAATTTACTGTTAATTCAGTTTGTTTTGGAGATCCTAATGGATTGACTGATGGTTTATGCATTGTTCATTAATGGTAGCACATTCTAGCCTGTTTACAGAAGTTGTTTTTATTGTTTTCCTTTTATTGCAGGAGCTAAGGTATATGCAGGCAGTTCCCTTTCACGGACGTGTTTTCAATGAAGCGAATCTTGGGCAGAGTTCTCTCTTGAGAGAGTCAACACACGTAACTTTGCATTCTCTGTAGCTCATCAATTCAATTCAACATACATGTAGTGGTACATGTTCTGCTGATCAGTTATCCAGGAGTTGCATCTAATAGTGCGTGGCTACGCAAGACCAGCTGCTGCTTCCCTCAGTATATGGCATCTACAGCTAATTAGGCAGCACAGGCAACCTTGGCTTAATGCTGGATATTGATACGCTGCAGTTGGGTATGAACTGTCTGGTTTCTGTTTCCTTGCTTGTCCTCTCTGGGCTGCATCACATAATTCCAGCGCAAGAGTATAGTATGCCATATGGTACTTGCGTTTACACAACGAAGACAGATGGGCAGTGACATGGTCATATATAGAATTCTCATTGCATGAGTCAGGGCCATCCGGCCCATTTTATTACATAAAGTTATTCACGTAATTCAGGATGATTTCAAGATGATTGTATGAGCACGGGCCATACAGCCATCTCGCAGATTTTCAATTTTACTAGTTATTTCAGTATTGTTATTAGTCTAGTTCAGGGTGACTGTGTGTGCAGGGTCCATACAGCCATCTCACAGATTTCATTTTAATCAGTTACTGTACATCAGGGAGCTACATATTTTAGGCTTTTGATAGGAATAATATTATTGGGCGTCTGTGTGTGCAAGGGCCATACAGCCATCCCACATATTTCATTTTAATCGGTTATTTTATGTCAGTGAGCTATTGCAGACTTTGATGAGAATAATCAGACTTTGATAAGAATAATTCTGTGTGACTGTGTGTGCGGCTCTTGCTTGGAATCAGCACTATCTAGGTTTCCTTCAACAAGTCTATTTAAAGGCCTAATGGTTTATTATTGTGCTTCGGAGCATTAGCTTGCATGGGCGGCTCTTGCTTCGGATGGTCCATCATATAGAGTATTTAAGAATGGTTAAGAAAAGGTTTAGTATTAGTATTTTAATTATTTTTAACCTTTAACCCCCAGAGGTTTTGTGTGGCCTACATTGGTTGGGGGATATGTTCCCAATTTTTCCCATGTGGTTTTTTGGGTTTTCGTATCAGGTAGTGCACACCTAATCCAAGGGCCATACAGCCATCCCACAGATTTCATTTTAATCACTTACATCGGTCAGCTATTACAGACTTTTGATAAGTATAATTCTGTGTGACTGTGTGTGCAAGGGGCCATACAACCATCCCACAGATTTCATTTTAATCACTTACATCAGTGAGCTCTTTCAAACTTTTGATAACTATAATTCTGTGTGACTGTGTGTGCAAGGGCCATACAGCCATCCCCCAGATTTCATTTTAATCAGTTATTTTATGTCTGTGAGCTATTTCAGACTTTGATAAGAATAATTCTGTGTGACTGTGTGTGCAAGGGCCATACAGCAATCCCCCAGATTTCATTTTAATCAGTTATTTTATGTCTGTGACCTGTTTCAGACTTTGATAAGAATAATTCTGTGTGACTGTGTGTGCAAGGGCCATACAGCCATCCCCCAGATTTCACTTTAATCAGTTATTTTGTCTGTGAGCTATTTCAGACTTTGATAAGAATAATTCTGTGTGACTGTGTCTGCAAGGGCCATACAGCCATCCCCCAGATTTCATTTTAATCAGCTATTTTATGTCTGTGAGCTATTTCAGACTTTGATAAGAATAATTCTGTGTGTGAGCTATTTCAGACTTTGATAAGAATAATTCTGTGTGACTGTGTGTGCAAGGGCCATACAGCCATCCCACAGATTTCATTTTAATCAGTTATTTTACGTCAGTGACCTATTTCAGACTTTGGAAAGAATAATTCTGTGTGACTGTGTGTGCAAGGGCCATACAGCTTTAAAAAAAAAAATAAATAAATAAATAAAATAAAACTTTAATAAATACTCCCAAAAAAGGTTTTTCAGTACCTATTTACAAATATAAATGTAAACTATATCTAACAAGCTAATATTGTTAAATGCTAACTGTCATACAATCATTCATTCATTACAAGTTTCAGGGCTTTCTTAAAGGCCTTTACAGTTGTAGCGTTTCTAAGGTCTTCGTCTAACGTGTTCCACAGGGATACTGCTCTATAGGCGAAGGTTCGTTGGCCGGTGGCAGACCTGAATAATGGGATTTCGAACTTCTCATTATTACGGGTTGTGCGATTATGTACAGAAGATCGTTTTTTAAACTTAGTACATAGGTATTCAGGAGCTAAATTGCTGGCACACTTATAAGCCATAACAGCGTCTCTGAATTTGAGCATCTTGCTAACTGGAAGCCAGTTGAGTTCATCAAGTAATGGCGTCACGTGGTCATATTTCCGAGCGCCGCAGATAATTTTGCAGGCGAAATTCTGAATAAGTTGCAGCTTTTCAATGTTCTTAGATGAGGTATTAGACCACACGGTCGAACAGTAGAGCATTTTGCTAAAGACAAGAGATTTAATAATTAAAACCAAAGTCTTCCTATCAAAACAATATTTCACGCGGTTGATCTGAACCAGTTTAGTCAAGCAAGAAGAGACTAAGTGAGAGATATGAGTGTCATAGGTCAGGTGTAAATCTATGTATACTCCTAGATCTCTTGCTGATTCGACAGCCATAAGAGTCTTTCCAATAAACGAAACAGTAAAATTAACTGAATGTTTACTTATCATTTGCTTGGTGCCGATCAACATGAACTTCGTTTTCTCAGGATTTATTAACAGCTATCCCACAGATTTCATTTCAATCACTTACATCAGGGAGGTCTTTCAGATTTTTGATAAGTATAATTCTGTGTGACTGTGTGTGCAAGGGCCATAAAGCCATCTCACGGATTTCACTTAAATCAGTTACATCAGTGAGCTATTTAAGTATAGGACAATTGATTATGTTTGATAATACAAGGTTTGAATTTAATCTGGATTCCTTTTTTCTTCCTTCAAAATTATTTTCATTCTCAATTTTGTTATTATTAGTTGTTTAAGAACGCCCATTTTTTATTAATTGTGGGCAAATAGTATTAACGCTGTACTGGTATTAGCCTTAATTGGTTAATGTGCAGGTGTCAAGTCAATTTAGTGCTAATCCTGGATTATCTCAATCTGACTGAACAACCCATAGGTCGGGCAATTGGGACCTGGTGATAACTATAATTCAATAGGGTCAATTAAGCAATCTCATTCATTTAAGCTTGCACCTTTCCTATGATATAATTGCTCCATATTTATAGCTACACTTGTACATTTTGCTTCTAGATTACTAAGGTTTTTGTCGGTGGTTCTCTTGCTTTGGCCTCGGGTGGGGCTGCCCTGTCACTCGTTTCTTGCTCCGGGCTGTGGCGGGTGTGCCCTCACCTTTGCTGGGATAAATCTTCTTGTGTATCTGGACTTTCCTAGCTTGATATGCTTAAATGAAATAAACGGCCACTCTTGTGGCCAAATTTATCCCAAACTGGAATTGTCATTATTGGGTATCCCAGCAAACAGAGCTCACCCAAGGCAAGACTCCACCAACAGCAATAACTGATTCAATAATACTATCTAAAGGAACATGGAGCATAAAGGAAATTTATTTCTGAAATAAATAAATGGTTTTATGGTTAATGTGACTGATTAATGTGTCATTTCTCCAACTGGGGAGAGGGCGTTCCTGCCATCCGGGACATTATATATTGTGTTTTTAAGACATGAATGCGAGGCACAAGGCCTCTCTGCTCACTGCAACAAGAAAGTTGGAAAACATTTTTCCCTCCCTTCCCTCCCGTTTTGCTCCACTTTCATCTCCCGGCTGGCGGGTGTGCCCTCACCTTTGCTGGGATAAATCTTCTTGTGTATCTGGACTTTCCTAGCTTGATATACTTAAATGAAATAAACGGCCACTCTTGTGGCCAAATTTATCCCAAACTGGAATTGTCATTATTGGGTATCCCAGCAAACAGAGCTCACCCAAGGCAAGACTCCACCAACAGCAATAACTGATTCAATAATACTATCTAAAGGAACATGGAGCATAAAAGTCGAACAGATATCCTGGGGGTGGAGATAGGGGAGAGGGCAATGGGCATGCTTGGAAATGTCTGAGCAATTGAATAGAAATGTCCAAAACTTCACCGCAGTAAACTTTGACTTTAGGGTATCGTTTTATTAGTCCAGTCAATACGGAAGAAAATAGGTGAAACTGCAACCCACCGCAACAGAAGGTACCATCGATTAAATTTACTCCAGAAAATTCAGAGACGTCAGCCAATGCACCTTTCTTGACACTAATGTCTCCAGATTTCCACAGACCTCTACGTAAAGCCTAATAATCTAAGTTCACCGCAAAGTCACCAAAGCAGAGCGTGTTCACGAGACCAAGCCTTCCAACCAATCCGCTCAAAACAAAAACGTAAACATGGTATCCCATTGTTAGTTACCTTCAGTCCAGCGTCTCTCAACCTTAACATGATTATCACGAAACTCCTGACCATACTTAACTCAAAAAAGGATTTTCTAAAAAATTTTATTTTTTTATGGCATACCGACGCCTACTAAACCTTCGTGCCTTTCCTGTAAAGGATAAACTCAAGCATATACAGATAACATTTGGAAACAAACCTATGATAAGAAAATGCAGCAATTGTAATTCCAAGACCCACCTCATCAAGCAGACCATTATATGTGCATCTAAAAAACTCATAGTAGATGGAAGCTAAATTAGCCTCCATTGCAGGCATTTTCGTTGGCTGTGCGAGTGTTTTTCTTCGCGTAATTTTGAAACCAATAATCTGGTCGTTGATAAAGCGTAGCCTGAACGATACGCGTTTGAGGTCAAACAGCAGATAACAAACACAAAGACCGCATGATTTTCCCTCTCTTTCTTCTGGTGAGTAAAACAAGCCGTTGGGAGATGAGACTTCTTAAAACCAGCTGTCAGTAAAACTCATCCAGCTGACAGCTCTTTTCCTTTGAACGGTACTTTTAACTGCTTTCTTCTATTCTCCGTTGAGGCTAAAATTGATGTCTCCAGTTTCTAATTCTAACGATGAATTCCGTACAAAAATCCCATCACGCTTCACTAACAACATATAATGATTACTGAAAGATGGATTAAGTTACTCAGTAGCGTGATGTTGATTTCAACCAATCAGTTAAAGATATTAAGGCTGTGATTGACTTGTTCTGAGGACTGACAAATCAGGATTTTAACATTCGCCTGGTCGATGTTAAAAACGAGAAAAACAATGGTCTCCTGGCAGGCGTTTCCTTTCCTCCCTTCTCGCGCGCCCCCTCACCTTTCTCTCGCGCCTAAAACTCCCTTTCCCATTTCTTTCAAACGCCTGCCATGCTGGCTAGAGCGGCTTAAAAACCTGAGTTACAAAGAAAAGCCATGGAGGAGCTGGCAAATGGTAAGGATTTTTTGAAATTCAACCAACCGGATCTGGAATTTCACCCCTCACTTCGCTAAATGCAAGATCAATGGAAATATCTTAAATCGCTGACGAGGATCAAGGCAAAGCACAACATGTGTTTGGTATTTGATGACATTTCCCATTTCCGGTGTTTCGTAGCGACGCATATATCCAATTCTTAAATTAAGTCACACTCACTCACGTCGCGTGAGTGGCTGGTAATTCCTGGTAATCAGCGGCGAGTCAAAGTCCTTCTTTCGCCCTAGCGGTTACCCAATGATTTGCTATTTCTACTTTCCACAATCTTCTGTCATTAAACCAAAAAGGGCGGCTACAGCGTAACGAACACAAACAAAATCCACCTGCATTGCTGGCCAGAGCACATTTTAAATATATATAGTAGTTCTGAAATAGTCTTTTTCTAGGAGGATAAAACCTACGTTCGTCGTAATACTCTAAAGAACCCTACCAGTCACATTGAATCCTCATATACAGGTACCTGGGTAATGAGGGCTGGCCCACAGAGCCAAGATGGACTTAACGGTACTGATCCTGGAGTGTGTGTGTGTGTGTGTGTACATCCATTACATAAATATGTCTCTGAAACTATCCTCTTTCAATGCCTTTTTCAAAAAGCCGGGGGAACTTACTTATATAAGTCCTATAGCTATGCGCCGCCCCAAAGAGTAGGGTTTTTGCGCCGTTTTGGTCTGAAGACGGGTATAGGTTTGCCCATTTTGGTCTGGAGTCGGGTATGGTTTTCCAGGGAACTACGAGAGTGTATGAAGGTATTTATCGTTTCAATGCCAAATGAGTACCCCGGTAAGAGTTGGAAATGGATTTTTAAAAAAATCTTTTTGTTTGCTGTTCTAATCTAAGTAATGACATAATTTCTTAGAGGTCGGGTCTGAAAACGGGTATGGATTCTAGAGGCCTGGTCTAAAAACAGCTGTGAAAAATGACATTTTTTGGTCTAAAATAAAGTCAGGATTTGGAGAACCGGGCGGCACATCCCCACTAAGAATTCCCAGGAGTACCCCCCGGGTTCAAAAGACATTTGAATGTGCCGCTTTCGAGGTTTCTTCTTCATTTTATGTTCACGTTTAAACTGTTAATAAGTGTTTTTTCTCCCAAAATGGGACAGCAAATTCCCTTCGCTATGTTAGTTCTCTTCTGTGGTGAAAGAAAAGCATTCCTAGCAAGGAAGAATGTCCTGTTTATCGATAGCCGCGTTAACTCAAGAACCTGGAAAGACTGAAAACCATACCCTGCCCAGCGGCACATCCCCATCTATCCCCCCCTTTTGATAGCCAAAAGGGCCTTAAATGCAACATTAAACAAAAAGGAAAAACGTACTTTGATTTGTAAGTTTTAAGAAACAGAAAAGTATTGCCTGGTAGACAGTGTATTTTAAAAAGACCAGGAGTTAACCAAAGGTGACCCTGTCACCTTTACTGTCGCTGTTTTTGCTATGTTCAACCCTCTGTTCTTTGAATGGACTTTAAAATATTCATGTGTTACAATTCTTGTATGAATCTAACATATTATCATAAATATATTTAATTTTTTACTATAAGTTCAATATATTTTGCTCCTTTTGTTGTGTTTAACCGCGTTCTACCAAAAAAATTCCAGAATTTTGATTCAAATTTGTTTAGAATTTATTCATTTCAAGTTATATGCATCCTCATTGAGTAGTTGGAAGCGAAATGAAATATACGTTCCTTCTGTAACTTTCGTTACAGAAACGTATTTGATAATCACTCGCTTGTTTCCAAACTATGACACAGGTAAAAAACTCTTTTTTTCCTGCACGTTTAACAAAATGATGTTCCATCTGCCGGCATTTTTCAAGAAATAAAACAAAACGACAATTTTAACCTCTCGATATTTTGTTACGTCAGACCAAAGTATTCCATGGCAGAACAATGTGACTTTTTCATTCCTTGAGCCAATGACTTAATTAAAACGTAAACTTGGACCTTAGACTGTCACGGATTTCATTTTAAGTACTTCAGAGGAAACTAAATTGAAAAAAACATAGATATAATGCAACACTGTGTTATTTCAAGCTATACAAATATGACGCTACATACTATTAAACAACATGCAATAACTTTTTATGGATAAAAGATATGTTGACAAAATTTCGCTTTTTCACCCTTCAATAATACCTCTTTTATTTAAACTAACTACTTGTCGGATTTGTTGACCTTCGATTTTTCGAAAAACCGTGGCACATTTTGCCCACTTAACTTCCGATGGGCGATTTTAAAAGAAAAAAGTGTTTGTAACTCAAGAACAGGTTCTTGTAACCCATTGACGGACGTACAAGCGGGTAGGCCTTTCCCAATTCTTTTGAGCAACTTTTGACGTTTGGAGCAACTTTTTGCGGTTCTAGCAACCTCGAGCAAATTTTGCCTTTCTGAGCAACGTCTGAGCAAAATATAGGCTTAGAGCACATATCAAGCACGAAAAAGTCAGCGATTTCATAGAAAACTTCAATTCTTTTAAAAATTTTTATTTTTTTTTCTTGACCAATGTTAGTAATTATTGTGAAGAACAAAAAATAGTAAGACTTTTAATTAGCTTTTATATAAAAATATCAAGAAATTTAGGTGGCAACTTTTCAAATTTAGGTAGCAACTTTTTGGATTTTTGGCAATATTGTAGCAAGTGTTTGGCATTCCAGTGGGTAACTTTCCAGCATTTTACGAGCACAATCGGGAAAGGCCTACAAGCAGGGGTAGATGCCACCCCCCCTCTGAGGTTTGATCACGGTAAACGGCTCATCGTGTACTATTGAGTTATGGATGTACTTGGAGAATTGTTATAAGGACTGGAAGAATCCGTTATAAGCAATTTTTTAGACAGGGATGCCTTCAATTCTCTCATTCCCTATCTGATACACCAGCATGGTTATAAACAAATAAGGGGAGTTTAGACGCTTGAGGGTTATATGTAGCATTTTTCTGACGACGGATGTCAACAGTGATTATTATGAACGGTAAGGTCTATATCGCCTTGAGAACAACAGTAACTTTGACAATGAATTTCTGTGATAAAATGAAATAATTTTGAGAAACACCTGCCATTGTAGTTTATATGTTCAGCTGAATGGTATTAAGAGGTAGAATTTATTTCTTATTATTGTTATTATTATTTTCATTATTATCATTATTATTATTATATTATTATTATTATTATTATTATTATTATTATTATTATTATTAAAAGTTATTCACCTGCTTATTTAAATACTAGGAGCATTTTAACAACTTATACTGGTCGGGTTATTAAATAGTTACATAAATTCATATGCCTCCCTCCCCCTTTTCATAAAACTTCGTACCCAACTTCGTATTTGCACTTGCCCCTCCCCTATTTGCACAAGATACAAGCTTCCCCCCAACTTCATCGTATAAATAGCAACCCCTTCCTTAGCAGGTAAAGATGGGCATCATGTTTTTCACTTAGGCAATTTCCTCATTCCTCCCCCCCCCGACTCATTAACCACTCCAGCAAAAAGAGATAATAGCGTGGCATTTTTTCCCTTATAACAGTATAACGTGTCTACAAAACTTGACAGGGTCAATGTGTTTGTCATTTACGTTACGTGCAGCAGTTCCCATTTTTATAAAATTCCCAAAACAGCTGACATTTAAGTTTTGTTTTTGTTTCATATTGAATTTAAAGTCCTTGTGACTATCTAGGTGTTATTTGTTTATATTTGATGGGTGATCTACCACCCCGTACGTGACTAATTTTTGAGCAATCTTTAATTTGATCTAACCGGAAATTCCCAAAACTATTGTCCTTTTACACCATATAAAACCAACTTCCGCTTTTGTGTAACCTCCATTACTTTTGAAATATTTAAATGCCCGTCTCATATTCATCTTATATTCCTAAATTACCTAGAAATGCTTTTAGGGAAACTTACGTTTTTTTAAAACTATGCAAGAAACTCAGCTGAAATTCCCTTCTGACACTTGACAGAGAAATGTCGTACCAAGGGAACACGTGGGCAGCGTTACTTATTTCAAAATCTTCACTAATTGTCATCAAGACTTGAGTTGTATCTTTAATTTTAATGGAGCAATTTTGTGATATAGCCTGTGTACAGACCCCCCCTTCCCTCAGAAAAAAAATCGGAGAAGAATCCGATGTTTTTCTGAGGAGAGGGGGTTCTGTACACAGGCTATTGTGTGACAGCCTTCCTGAAATATACCTGACGTTTATCGCCTGTTTTAAAAACCGGACAAATTCTTGGTAACAGAAGTTTCAATTCTACCTTCTTCTGCTAATTAATAACACTGAAAGATCATACATACCCCATAATAATCCTCACTATTTCCTTCGTTAACACACAATTAGCGCGACTCACGTCTTATTTTTTCCTGCTGTAAGTTATAACCTTAACTGTTCATCCTCAATCCTGCTATTTGTGAGATGTAATTTTTTTCACAGGCTTTTGCTCTTGATATAATGCATCGCGTGTCGAAAAGAACAGCAAAGAACTGTTTAACGAGTGTGTGAGAGCCAAGAAAAATATGAATTTTATGTACATCTGGACTTCAGATGGTTGAATATACTTGAGGAAAACCTAGGATAGTTCTGCTAGGCTCATCAACAACAAGGATGACCTGAAGAAGTTACGTTCAAATGAGTAAAGTAACTGTTTTCTTGTTAATGTAATGGCTTCCAATATTTTACATTGCTCCTGTGGAGCTAATGTCAATACGTTTAGTGAGGAAAGGTTTGCTGAGTTAGCGGGGGCACCCAACGACGGTTTCTTTCTAAATGCATTAAAAACACCTGTTAGGGTATCTAGAAATGCATTTTAAGCGACGTTATAAAATTTGCATCTGTTCGGTCATCCTAGGGCAACTTGCGTCTTTTCGGAATTGCTAGGGCTTCAACACTATTTTCCCGAAAATTTTAGATGCAATTTAACCCATTCGCCCCTGAACCGCCCGTAACCGCCCGTGCGGATCCACGTCCCTTCTACCCTTTGTGACGTCATCAGTTTTTAACGGTCAAGGACAACTTTGCCCACTAACTTGTGTAGAGTGAAGAGATCTTTCAAACCATACCAGAATGAGCACAATTCAGTCAAGGACACCGGAGAAAGAGGCAAAAAACCATGTAACATTGACCTGAAAATCTCCGTGAAAATCTTGTTCCATTGCCCACCTACCTTTCCTTTCACCTAATCCTAAGATCCTAAAAGCTTTCCTAAAAACTATTCCCACCAAAATGAAGCCTACTAAATGCCCAGCAAGAGAAAAAAAATGAGGCAAGAAAAGCGAAAAAAGAGGGGAGGAGAGAAAGCGAAAAGTAAAAGTCAAGACTGCTGTGTCACTTTTAAACCCAAAAACTGTCGAAATTTTGCTTTCTGTGCATGCCCGAACTTCGCAAGCTGATATTTTCCATTTGGATCAGAAGGCCCTGAAGTGTACCACCTGCAAAGAGGTTTGTGGTAAGTTTTAGCTCTTTAAAGCACGACAGTGACCAGAAAACCACTCGACTAGCTTCAAAACGCGTTTTTCGGCAAAATCTCCAGGAGCGAATGGGTTAAACTTTTACAAAAGTAAGAGTTGTTCTCATTCCTCTCTCCATCACATTTTCAAATCCGAACATTTTAGGATTCCTTTTTCTACGAAAAATAGCTTACCCTAAGGAGGAAATGCGAAAAATAAAACTTTAGAAAATCGTAGGCAATTTATAAGATAAGCTTTGAAAATTGTACACAAATGGAAAAGTCACCTAGAAATTTTTAGCCTTCCTCAAGTTATAGAAAGTTCTAGGCAATTTTCCCTTCCCCGAAAAGATATTTTACAGAAAATAGTCGTTGGGTGCCCCTGAGTCAGGGAGTTTACCTATTCTTAATATTGTCTCTCCAGTATCAAATATTCCTCATCTTTCGAATGTTGATAGTGATTTACATATGCCTTCAGATATGAATTTTGTTCTAACAAGCTTTCACTAAAATCAAGTTTTGTTATCTTCCATCCTCCACAAAAAAAGATCTCCCGTGATTTCCAGTTAATCTTAGAAAACAAGTGCTTAAATCAGGAAAAGTGTATAAAATATCTTGGTGTCTTCATTGACTCAAGTTTTTCATGGAAATCTCAGATTCAATATATTTTAACCAACATAAAGAGAAGTGTTGGAATATTATCCAAAATTCGCTACTATGTTGATATTAATGTACTGTCTAACCTCTACTATGCTTTAATTTATCCTTTTTGATTTATGGAATAATTGCGTGGGGCAACACTTATTCAACAACTTTTCAACCCCTCTTTATTTTAAAGGAAAGAGCTATTCACCTTATGACATTTACATGTTTTCATAAACACTCGAGTCCTACATTTAGAAAATTGAACATAATCAAGCTGGATGATTTGATATCATATCATACTGCAGTTTTTATGTAAAGATTCAACAATTCCTTATTACCTTCTGCTTTTGATGCACTTTTCTCTAAAGTAAGTGAGATCCATCATTAGGCCATACAAGTGCCATAAAATTAAAATCAATAATAGTGTATAAAGCTATCTGTTCTGAATAGTTTAATAATGGGAAAGGTGGTTCTTCAAATAATAGATTGATCATACATGATCGTAATCTCCCTCGCAGCCGTTTTTTGGATGTCACGTTGCGTGACATCCAAAAAACGGCTGCGAGGGAGACTAACATGATGATAGAAGTATTAAAATCATTACCCCTAAATTTTATTCAAATCCTAGATCAAAAGAAATTTGATGCAATAATAATAATAATAATAATAATAATAATAATAATAATAATAATAATAATAATAATAATAATAATAATGATAAAAAAACAAAAAAACAAAAAAAAACCCGGCCAATTCATGCAGTTAGATTTGACTGATGCATTACCCAATGCAAATCATTCGCGATGTTTATTTCCTACTGAGACCCGTCTTAGTTTTCGAGATTACGAAGACCCGTAAATTTCCCGTTAAATTTGACCTAAAACTCGGTGTACAACTCAAGTCTTGATGACAGATTAGACCTATTTCGGTTACCATTTGACTGCATATTTTGACGGATTCGATTTTAGGTGTCTTGGTTTTCGTGGTCTCGAAAAACTAAGACGGGTCTTAGGTCTTAGTTTTCGTATCACCCCTTTATTTCTAGGCCATTTGTGATCTTCCTTCAAATCGGTAACACACATTGAATGTAGTTACAAGCAACAAAACCCTCCCTTATTTGGCCTATACGGGTATGTGCCGCTGAACAGGGTATGGTTTTCAAGGATAGGATAGGATAGGATAGCTGCTTTATTATCAACGGAGCGCCTACAAACACATGTGTTTACAATGATAACAAAGATTTTAGTGCAATAATTACAGAGGTGTACATTTGTAGAAATTATACAACTAGACAAGGTTACATTTAACGCGTCTTTCTCTTTCGCGGAAGCAATCACATTCAAGGTCTATTAAGCGTCTTGAACAGGGTGTCTTTTGGACTGGAAGCCTTAAAAAGAGTGTAAAGACTTGCGATGAGCGGTCTACATTTGCATAACCAATAATTTTTTCCCCAGAGGGGTAATCGGGATTTTAAGTGACTGGGATGATCGAAGGATTTTTTTGGGTTTGAAATTTTCGATTCCGGGATTTTTTTGGGTACGAAAATTTGGCAAGTATCTTTTTGGGTAGCTTGATTTGAGAAGGGATTTTTTGAGGGTATTAAAAAGAATCGGTAGTGCCCTGGCTGCGTAGTTCTGCGAATAAAGTACAAACGAACGTGTTTTTTCTGCTGTTTAATAGTTAACCATGGTGTCGCTTTACATCGCACGTGTTATACAATAGTCTGCATTGTCCCGTGGTGCCCGGCCGTGTACAAGACTTCAACCGCTTCAATTCAGTCAATTGGCTTTACCGTCACTGGAATTCCCTTTTGCTTTAGTGCACTTTTGATTTATTTCGCTTGTGACTTGTAATATTTGTAATTAACTTAGTAAAGTTATTCGTTATGTTCTTACCCGGGTTGGTCTTGTTTAGAGTTATTCATAACGTTACTGTTGAAACAAAACCGTTCTTAGGTGTCTCTAGCACCCGCTCTATCTTGTTAAAATGACTGCCAGATGAGGGAAAGGATATATTCAGATGGTATGATGAATAAACAAACACGAGTGTTCAATTTCCAATGTTTTTTTTTACTTTGTGTTATAGCATTACCCCTTTCTGGAACTTTTAAGGGCCACAAAATCGTCACGGGATTTTTTGGGGGTTAATTTTTTGTCCAGGGATTTTTTTGGGTTTTGCTGGAAGCCCTAGGGATTTTTTTGGGTCTTGACTATTGGCTCCATTGGATCATCCCCGTCACTTGAAATCCCGAGTACCCCCCCTGGGATTTTTTGCTAAATATCTATCTACTTCCACGATTTTAGTGTGAACGTTTCTTAATTCTGTATGCAAAACAAAACAAATCAGGGTCCGAAAGTAGTGTCTCCTGTCTTAAACAGGGTGGCGAAATGAACAATTTTTGTGTTAAGCAGGGTCTGGGTTTGAAGGCCTCGGCGACACAGCTTTACCCAAACTTCCCTTGATTGCTCACCCGGACAACAAAACTGATCTGTAGTGAGCAGTGTTTATGTAGGACTTACCGTCTTAAGTTTAAGCAGGAGCCCATCAAGTGGTTTTAAGTCCTTTCCCAGAAATTGGATAGATAAGGTTCCATAAGTAACAAGCCAAAATCTACCGTAACATTCTATACAGACCCTCCCTTGGGAAATACCAAAATTGCATGTTTTGGACACCTTTGACCTCGATTCCCTCAAAGTTCCTGTCTAAAAGAGCACGAATAGGAGCTGTTTCTATTTATTCGGTCGTATCTCAAGTATTTTCTAGCAAAATGATTATGAGAAAACCATTTTAGTCTTCAAAAATTGTTGCGCACACTAATACATTGTAATTTACCCACTTTAACTTGGAATGAGTGAAATGTCCACCATTATAGGGATTAGTGTCAGTCAAGTCTCTTTTGAATGATACACGACTTTCATAATGGCCGACGGCGCGCGGGATTGGTAATTAGTTACACATGAGAGCGAGGTCAGAAAGGCCACGTTCGCTTTGACCTTCGCTTATTCGCTTGATTTCAGATAAACAAAGCAGGGTGATATTAGGTCAATTGGTCTGTTTTGTGTAGAATTGGCTAAGTTATTTCGAAGAATTGGAAATGCCAACTCATTGTTGTGTTCCAGAATGCACGAAGAAGGGATATCGAGAAGAAGATGGGGCAAAAGTATCATTCTTTAAATTTCCGATCGAGAACCCGATGAAGAAGAAGTGGCTACACGCAATAAGGAGAGAAGAAGGAAAATACTTCAAGGTAACTAAAAGCACAAGGGTTTGCTCACGACATTTCAGGGAAGGCGATATAAAAAAATCCCTTGCTGGGAAAAATGAACTAAAAGACGGAGTTGTTCCCTCTGTTTTTCCGTGGATTCGAACATCCCCACGGAAAAGAAAGGAGCCGATGGAAAGACACTTTGAAGAGACCGCTTCGAAAAGTGCATCAAGGAAATTGTCTTCTTCAGTTGTCTTGGAAGAATTATCAAATGAAATGGTACCAGATGTATCGGATTTAAGCTCACAATTTGAAAACGTAGAAACACAAACTGATTTGACCGAGCACGAAGCCTACTTGACGGAAATCATTGACAACAATAACAAAAGGATTTATGGGCTAGAACAAGAAATCGATGAACTTAAGCGTCAGTTGCAAGATACCCAGCGGCGGAATGATGCCCTTAATAAGAGACTGTTTACCTTTGAAAACTTAAAGTCAAAAGATTCCAATGCTGCTTTTTATTCCGGCTTCCAAACCTGGGATGCTTTTATGGCTGTTTTTGAGTACCTTGATCCAGGGGAGCGAGGTGAGAACATTTCCTTCTGGCGGTCTTCCACTGACGCCACATCTGATTATAGCGAGGACCAAACGGATGAATTACTAACGAAAAAGGGGAGAGCTCGATCTTTAAAGCCCCTTGACGAATTTTTTATGGTGATGTGTAGGCTGAGGCAAGGATTTCCTGAAGATCATTTAGCTAACTTATTCAATGTATCAACACCCACAGTGAGTAGAATATTTATCACATGGGTCAATTTTATGTACTTTAAGTTTGGACAAATAAGCATTTGGCCTTGCAGAGAAATAATCAACACAACAATGCCTGAAAGTTTTAAAAGCAAGTACAAGTCGACAAGAGTCATAATTGACTATACTGAGATCAGATGCCAAATGCCAAGTAGCTTACAACTGAATGGAGAACTTTTCAGTTCCTATAAGAATCACACAACATTGAAGGGCTTGGTTGGTATATCTCCAGGGGGAGCAATCACATTTATTAGCCAACTTTTCACCGGTTCAATCTCGGATCGAGAAATTGTACGAAGGAGTGGTTTTTTAGAGCTTCCATTTGACGATAAAGACTCAATTATGGCAGATAAAGGATTCACAATTCATGATTTGTTGCCTTTGGGAGTTACTTTAAACTTGCCACCTTTTCTTGGAGCATCTGCACAGATGGCTGCAGAGGATGTGGTAGCCACCCAGGAAATCGCTAGTTTAAGAATTCATGTTGAGCGTGCCATAAACAAGATAAAAAACTTTCACATCTGGGATAGAGTTGTTCCATTACATCAGATGGGAATTGTAAACCAGATGTGGGCAGTATGTGCATTCTGTTGCAATGCACAGCCCAACATCATATCCATATGACTTTCCCATGTATTTGAAAAATTAACAATTCTAATTGAAAATCTATTGTTACAAACACAACAGCTCCCTTAAAATTCAATGTCGCTTTGAAAAACTCAGTTACGGTGTAGATATTTGAAATCCAAGACTAGGATAAATGCTGCATTAATGTTTAAGAGTGCTTATTGTGTGGTGATAAGGTGAGGGTGGGGTTTTTTAAAACGTAACACAACAGTTATACATATGTATGATGAGTTTTAAATTTATCCTTGTTTTAAATTTTATCTTCCTACAGTTCTTGGTTTGAGTGAGTTTCAAAAAAATGGGAAATAATATTTAAATTAAGGATAAAATCAAATCACAACATACACAATCCTCTTTCAGTCTCTCTATGTGTTGAGTGGGTACAAAGATAAAAAAGACAATACTTTTTTTTGCTGATCTGACTATTTATTACAAAGTTAAAATAAAAATATTGTATTTGAGGTCTGACTATGGTATCTATCACTACCCCTTGAATTCTCAAACAGTTATCACTATTTACTTTCTTCATGTAAAATATCAAATGCACACTCAACAACTGTAAGAGTAAGAAATGTGTCTCTTCAGCTGGATTTAGAAACTTGGCATAATTTCTTTTATAGGAAACATACATAGTCATTGGGACAAATATTTTTGCTGTGTTATTGAGAATTGAAGGGTTAACCTGATGTAGCTGTGCACAATACTTCACAATCACTGTTGTTGTTTACTTGACAACTCCCCTGGAAAAACTTTGCAGATGCAAAGGTAATGAAGTGATCAAAATAATAAGAAAGCAGTTTTTGTTCTAATCCAGCCCAAAACACAGGGTCAAAAGGTATACGTTGGACATAAATACCCTTACTGGTATACACAATAAAGTCACACCACTTTGCTCCAGTAACAGCCATTTGTCCTTGCACTTGAGCATAGTAAGGGTGGTCCTCTTTCAGTTTGCACTCCCTGTCACCTGTCTGTTTCATGAAGAACTTTTCATCCGTACAAGCATCAAGGGGCATGACATGATGTTTTGTGTAGGGGCATTTCACTTCAGCTATGCCAAAGTAATCTGTGCAGCCGAAGTCGACTACTCTTGCATCAGGAGTAGCTCCGAGAATGGGACACCCCTTTGAAACAACAAGACCACAAGGGAGCACCTTAACAGGTGTACTTTTGTTAAACATATACTTTTCATACTCCCTTAATGCAACAGATTCAAACTTTTTTCCATGTTCTAACTGTTTTGAAGTAACCAATTTTGGATTGATCAATTGTTCTGCAAAAGTGTCATGATTTCTCTGTCGTCTAGAAATCAAGTGAAATTGAGAGGCAGTGAACCTGAATTTTCGCTCATCTTTCCATTTAGTACATTCAGCTTGTTTCCTTGTTTGTGTTTCAAGGTCATTGAGTTCATTTTCCTCTAACTTCAAAGATTGTATAAGTTTGTTGTCATTCTCACTCAAATTGTCAGGTAGTGCCATTTCATTAATATCCCTTAGAGGAAACCTTGGATAAGTGAGGGCTTGATTTTTAGTTACTTGGCTAAGTCTTGGTACACAGTCAATGGATGCTGTGGCCTCAAAGTGTGCCTCTGTCAGGGAAACTTGATATGACAAGAAACAACCAACTTGACATTTGCCAAATTTTGTTTCTACAAGTCTAGTATGCGTCTGATCAATCTGTTCACTAGCCATTTGAGACAGGCCCATATTAGGGTCAATTTGTTTCAGCTGCTCCTTTAGTTTCTGCTCTGCAGCTACATTATGTGTGGTTTTCATCCTGGCATCATATACAAGAGATTTGATGCCAGAACGTAATCTGAATTCTTCATCCTTTGTTTTTGTAACTTCCACTTCCATCACTGGCTGTGGTGCAATGTTCTTTCCTCCGCCCTTCTTGTGCCACTGCTGCAGTTGTGATGTACAGGCCAAGGAGGATTGCTGGTCCTGTTCCTCCATCAGGTCCTTGGTAGAATTACAGGAAAATAACGTAAACTTGCACATCTTGAACATCAATGCCAACACATGGTTACAGAATCCGCTTTTTCCTGCCACACACGAACACGAAGCACTCTCCACTTCTCCTGACAAGATGCACAGGGCGATTTTCAGATTATGTGGGGGGTCATTTTTTCGAAAACTATGACAGCACTTCCCTTTGAAGAAGAAGTACTTCGAATCACTGGCACATTCAATATCTTCCAGATATTCGTCATCTAAGAAGCGCCTGGCCTTTACCAACCCCGTCGGGACGGTGTGATGATCAACATTACCAATGGTTTTCCCGGACTTCAACACGTGGTGATTCATTTGCAGTCGCGTGAACATTGGCATCTTCTCCAACGACGTTCCCCATCCAGTAGTTGGAAACTCTGCAGCCGCTGTACTTTCCTTGACAAGCTCTGAACTTGTGCCTTGCTTTTGCTTTCTACGGCTATATATTTTATGTGGATCTGGATCTACGATCTGTTTGTCCTTGCCGCTTCGTATGTACTCGTACACTCGTTTCACTAGCTCCGCTTTTGTCTTCAAACCTTTCCCTGTGTCTCCGCGACATTTCAGCCAGAATTTAAGTTCTGAGTTTTTCAACTCCTCAGGTTTTCGTCCAAGTAGAGAAGCGCCGGGAATATCGTTTTCCGTAAGAGGAATCGCATTTGAATTGCTTGAATTGTCCGATGTACTCGCCATTTTCGGTGCTTGTGGCCGTGCTTGTGTTGTAAACAACAAGAGAAGCGACGCGACGCTGGCCTTTCTGGCCTCGTTTTCACGCCGCTCGACCAGGTTTCGCGCGGGGTCCGCCATTATGAAAGTCGTGTATGTCATGCGATGACTTCTCGCTTATTCGATGCATAACACGGATACAAGCGATAAATTTCTTTCGCAAAGTGAAGTATAATTTACTTAACGAGACCATTTGACGAATATTTCTTGTTATATGCTTTATTCATATTTGCTTGGCTTATTCAGGCTACATGCCAGGAGTTTGATGACAATGTTTGTGTGCTATAATTATGCTGATAAGTTTTTGCACCTTTATATTGAAACTCATGAGCCAAACGTTTGTAAACTCTAGCAAAACACTCTTCTATTATGGAGGAACTTTTAACGTCTTTCGGGGCCCTAATATGGTGTCAAATTTTTAGGGGAAACAAAGCTTGATTTTTGGCCAAACAGACTATAGCTTTTTTGTCTTTGAAGAGAGCGCGAGGCAAACGTCCGTGAGTACAGTGTAAGCCAGTGATTCTTTAGGTAGAGCTAACAAAGTTAACGTAGGCTGCACTTTAGGTGGCACACCCATGGGTGCAGTGTAACCCAGTGATTCTTTAGGTAGAGCCAACAAACATAGTCTGCACTTTAGGTGGCACACCCAAAGGTGCAGTGTAACCAAGTGATTCTTTAGGTAGAGCTAACAAACATAGGCTGCACTTTAGGTGGCACACCCAAAGGTGTAGTGTAACCCAGTGATTCTTTAGGTAGAGCTAACAAACATAGGCTGCACTTTAGGTGGCACACCCAAAGGTGCAGTGTAACCAAGTGATTCGTTAGGTAGAGCTAACAAACATAGGCTGCACTTTAGGTGGCACACCCATGGGTGCAGTGTAACCCAGTGATTCTTTAGGTAAAGCTAACAAACATAGGCTGCACTTTAGGTGGTACACCCATGGGTGCAGTGTAACCCAGTGATTCTTTAGGTAGAGCTAACAAACATAGGCTGCACTTTAGGTGGCACACCCGTGGGTGCAGTATAACCAAGTGATTCTTTAGGTAGAGCTAACAAACATAGGCTGCAGTTTAGGTGGCACACCCGTGGGTGCAGTGTAACGCAGTGATTCTTTAGGCAGAGCTTACAAACATAGACTATACAGGTGTACATCAGGTGGCAACAAGTTTTCCAGTTAAAACTTTGTCATAAAGTGCTACACCATGGCACTTCGACTATTTCATTATGGCGCTTGTTTTGACGCACAATTGATAGTCAGGAGAAGTCGTATTATCTAAAACCAGAGCAAAAGACAAATTTACACACATCACAGCGTTAAGGTAAGGCAATACACGGCATTTCCTTCAGGTACATTTACATTTTCTGTTAGGTTATAAGCGATTAAATCGCATGCAGCGACGAACAAAACGCGAAGCCGTCAGATATTCTAGAACCGTGTTATCTACAGTGCTGTGCATTATTATTGCTTAACTAACTAACTACGCGCTGATGGAAATAAGTTTCGGCCGCTTTAAATTTTGAAACAATTCACTGGTACAGTATAGTTATAATACTTATTGGTGCGGAAAGTTAGCACGCGAGCAGGGCGATTCTGCTGTGGTTTCTGTAATGTAGAAGATATTACGGCAATGAGGCTCCCGAGGTCCGCTCTGGAAATCACAACTACATGTAGGATGAAATGCATTCTGCGTGCAGACGTCTCCTTTTCCAGGTTAGGTTAAATAAACCGTACCAACGGTTTGTTTGACAAAGCTCCCGCGAGACGGTTTCTTGGTGATTTTATTAATTTTTCCGATCCATTTTTTTTTTCAGCTCTATTTTCGCGGCTTTTGCGATACAAACTAAATTCATTTTTAGTTGTGATGGCATTTGACGGCTTTGAAAGAAACTGAATATATTGCGCTTCGCGATTTCGCAAAATCGCTGCGGGAATTAAAAAAAATTTTCTTCTCTTCCAAAAAAGCGTTTTCACGCTTCTTTCTCTAGTCAATTATCTCGTTTGTCTCGTTTTCTAAAGGTCCTTGGGAACAGAATAAGACAATATTTTATTACCGACAACCTAAAAACCTGATTTTTGACCAGATCGAAACAAAACTGACCTCTGAAATGGAAGAAGAAAAGCCTTTTATTTTTGCCGGCTTCGGCCCGCCGACGCGATCGTGTCTGTTTTGCTTTCATATGATGACATTTTCCTGACAGAAGGGTGTCGGGAGAAACACCTCGCGCTGATCATACGTGACAAAATCCGCCGCGCCTAAACTAATTAAGAAAAGTCTCCTCGAAAGCTCCATACAATTCCTTATAACAAAATTATAAGGAATTGTATGGAGCTCTCCGGGATACTTACAGTGCAAGCCCTTTGTGTCCCCTCATGAATCTAACTTGAGGACTCACGTGCGTTGAGACCTTATTCTTTTGGTATTAAACCCCGATGCATATCGGTGATTGGTCATCTTTGTCCTTTACGCCGTAGTCATGGAACATGGAAATTAACCAGAGAAAAGATTCCTCCCGGGGGAGGGACTCCCATCCGAAAGGGGCGGGGATGCTAATCAGCTATTTTGAAAAACTGTTTGAATGCAGAGGTCCACGCAACGCGTAAATATAACTGACTGGTTCCTCTTGCCGGATCTCTAATTAAAGATGCTGTAGCCAGACGTCACTTAAAGTGTAAAATAAAACAAAACTGACTGCAGGGCTGGCACTACGGCAAAGGGCTGATTTATTATAGGCCACTATTTCGGCCAACAAAATTAGCCTTCCTCAGGGCCAGAGCTTTACTGAGAGAAAATATCTTTCAACGGCTCCTAAAATTTGAATTTAAAATTTACATAAGTGGTTAATAATATTGGCCTATAATAAATCAGCTCTTTGCCGTAGTGCCACCCCTGCATTCAGTTTTGTTTCGGATATTTTGAGTTAGAACCCGAAAGGAGACCAATCTGGGCGTGGCCCAACCTTTTTTTTGACCCCCAAAAAAGAGACCATTTCAAACTTTTTTTACATGAATTGAGTAAATAGAACGAATTGAAAATATGTAATTTTTGTTCGCGTGCAACGCTAAAAGAAACCTTTATGGCTAAATATAATGGCGTCTTGCCCAGAACACCCTAAACTTAATGGAGACAAAAATCCGAAATTTACATCCCTAAGTGAGACGACGTGCGTCCCCGCTCCTTTCATACGGGAGTCTCCCCGGTGAGATTACCGTGAATCCACTTACGGTGCCGTACTTTCTCTAGTGTGGCCTCATCCAGTGTTAATTTAAAAAGTACCGTGAAGAGGTGTGGAGTGTTGTACTAAAATTGTGTGAGCTTGTGTTACAGCGTCTGGCGAAGAGGAATGGGGGGAGGGGTGGTGGTCAGTAAAAAGAACAAGCCCTGCACCTGATCCACTCCACCCCACCCCCATCCCCCCAAAAAAAACCTAGGAAGGAAACTGCAGCCCGGCCAACTTCAAAAATGTACCCATTTTTCTAGTTATTTAGGCTGTCCAAAATTTTTTCAGCTCATTTTCCTTGAACTTACTGAATTTTTTTTAATTATGCTTTTTAGATGCTTGTTTTATCTTCACTTAGCCATTTGGTAGACAATTGAAACTAGAAAAATTTTCACGAATATCTTGCAATAATTTGTTGCATGAATGTCCGGTGAAACAATAAGACTAATCGTCACCTGAATCATCGCTGAGAAAGATTCAAGTGAACTCATCCATGTCTGTAGCCATTTTTAAATGTAATCGTAAACACATCGAAGGAGCTACTCAAAGACGGCAAAATACCTATCGAAAGGGTATCCGTCCCCCTCCTGATCCGGTCATTCCGTTCCATGCATGGTCAGATCGTTCTAATGCAGATCGTTTCACGTATAACCTTTGACATAATATGGAGCCTTTATGAGCCTTTTTTGAGACAAAATGTACACCTTATTTGGAAGAGGAGTCAAACGTATCCCCCACATGCCTGATGATTGCAAATGAGATATACAGTTGACTCCCGACAACTCGAACCCTCGCTAACTCGAACCCGGCGCTTAGTCGAACCAAAGTCGATTTCCCCTGGATTTCCTTCATACATTTACTGTAATTTTACCCTCAGTATCTCGAACTCTCGATAACTCGAGCCTTCCGCTAGCTCGAAGTAATTTTTGTTACCTTTCGGACCCGGCCTTCAGGTCATTTCTATACAATTTTACTCACGATCACTCGAACCATGTTATAAGCGCGTGAAAAGACGGGAAAAAACCGTTTATTGAAGTGCGAAACATTGAATTTATTTGAAACAACCGAGTCTATTTTTGTCTTTCCTTTTTTGTCACTCCGGTTCAAATTTAGTGTCCATCCTTGGATACTTTGTTGCTTAATTGCATTCCCTCCACATCCATTTGCTTATTTGCTTACAATTCCCGATAACTCGAACTTTTTTCGATTTCCCTCGAAGGTTCGAGTTATTGGGAGTCGGCTGTAGTAGACGGTATGACTTTGTATGTACAGTTACTGTGAGACGCCCTGGAGCCGAAGCGGCGGTGTTTAATCAGATGGAAGGCGTCTAAGAGATAGAGGCGTTTATTTAAAAAAAAACTGTAAAAAAACTCCACAAAACTAACATGATTTCGGTTAATATATCATCACAGTTCATTAAAAGCAGACTATCCAGTCCATCCATTGAAACCTATAGGCCGTTTGGAGATCCATATAGGTTTTGTCACGGCCGATATTTCAATGATATCTTTAAAACGGAACTCAGTTTCACCAGAGCGTTATTGTAGCAATTCTACACTACTCAGCAAATCTAGTTTAAGCTCTTCTGTGTCTTTCGAAACTCCGCAGCTGAGATATGTGTATTATTCAAATTTGAAATAGCAGGCAGTGACACGTGTACAAATATTGGAACACCTGTAATTTCAATAGAACAAGTGTACTTCTGTACGTGTCTCTTTGTTAGACAAGAACTCTTTTACATTTCAAAGGAACAACTGTTGTGCTCCGTTCATTCAGCTTGATTTACAACACGTGTTTTTCTAAAAGTCCAGGAACCGTAATAGGAAGTATTGTATTTTCACCTTAATGGAAAAGTCTTTTAACCAATCGAATTGTAACGCATTGATCAGCTAGCACGTGTATTTTTGAATAGGTTTTTGTGTTCCTTTGTGATAGTCGAACACCTGTGTTTACTGTAGACTGTATAAAAGTAGTGCTTAAACTGTTGTAAATCGATTACCTGCGATGATTACCTAGCCTGCCATTACCTGCACGATTACCTACGATTACATGTGAAGTGCTATCTACGAGGTTTACTCTATAATAAAGAAGTTGCAGCATTACATAAAAGTCTCAGTTCTTGTCCAACCTTCGTACCTTGGGACGTGGAAGTTAGAACCCTGTACCTCTGGCAGCAGTAACGAGTGCCAGCAGCGAGCCAGTCGCTCTACCGAATTGCATTTTCCCCTGTCAAAAACTTCCATTAGCAGATCACTATTTGCTAATTCTCGCGCCCTCGCGAAAAGCTTTAGTTCCGTTGTTTTCCCAGTTCAACGTTCCCGCCAATTTGGTTTGACAGGCCGAAAGACCGCTCGACGCAGTGAAATTTCCTCTCGTTACAGTTTAAAGCTCAGATATAATGTGTGGGAGTCCTTACTTTGGGTGACCTGATATTGAGCACGATGCAATGCGCAAACTCTTATTAATCAAGTAAGACACTGAATAAATTGAACGATCCTGCTCTTTTTTCCTATTTCCCACTATTTTGGAGCAATTTTCATTTACTAATGTTTCATTTACATTTTTGGTACAAAATGTTGTTGAAAAGGCAGTTTTGAATTTGCACTTTACTAAGCTCCTAGCCCATACTAACCTTGCCTTCTTCCCCTTCTTAAGGAGTTCAGTGAGCCCCCTTAGTCCACCCCAGTGGAACAAATTGGGGCCGGTGAGAAGGTTAAAATGTTCTTTCTTTTAGCTTCGCTTTTTTTGGCGTGTTTCAAGTACAGGCAAACTTAAAGGATACTCACGAGTATCCAATAGCCTCCCACACAGACGTCCTCTGTGCTTTAGCCTGTTTCAGGCGTTTAGATAGTTGAGTGCGTCGCGAAGAGAGGAGAAAAATTATTTTTCTGTTCACAGCTCTTTGCGCCGTCCTCACTATCTGAATGCCTGAAACAGGCTATTTGGGCTTTGTTACGTGTTGCTGCCCCATGAACATAGGGCGAGAAGGCATGACGAAGCCCTAAGAAAGTATGCATGGGAGGCTAGGGCATCCGACGGTTATGGCAGTTAATAATGTCCTCCCCATAGCTATAGGTAACCCAGATGATATTGAATAATACCATTTTCAGCACTGAAACACACATACCAACTCCGCCTATGGCCAGTAGCTTACGCATGCGCACAGCCATATTAACCCGGCAGTGGCAGCCATAGACACCTTATTAGGAACGGCATCAGCATGGCATAGCCCGATGATATGGCACTGGGTATACAAAAGCCCTTTCCATACCGAGGAGTTGGTATAATATGACCCTCATTTATTTTATAGTTTACCTGCATCCTAAGCGGGAAATGTGTCACAGATGATCCCCTTTGCTCTCTGGCCACTGGAGCCATTATCACAGAAGGCCGATTCTCATTCACAGAAGGCAGTGAAGATGGCGGGTGGCATTTACACGGACAATGGATGAAGCATTCTTGGCCAATATGGGCACTGTTAGTTTTGGATTGAAAACTGAATATTACTTGTTTTTCCGGATTACTTAAGCTATTCAGTTCCTCTTCTGTACACTCTTCTTTATTTGAAGTAAGTCTGTATAATGGTCTTAGCTCAGAGGAAACACTCATCGCGTTATGCTCGACACCTGGAGAAGGACTGGGGTGATCCATCTAAATAAGAAAAACAAACAAAGAACAAACATTAATACACATTGCATGAGAACGAACGTGGGAAAGTAGTTTTTAATTGACTTGAGTTTAGTTAAGTGGGTGCCGTAGCGGATTTGAGATTTTCAAACCCAGACACTAGGAAAAAATACATAGGATCAGCTGACATTAAGAATTATTTATTGTTGTCAGGACAAATAGGAGACAAACCCCACTCTGCCCAGGTTAGGGGTGCCTTCATCTACAGGCCATGACATGTAACACCATCCAAACCGAATAAGGAAAGGTGTCACAAGTTTCGACATAAAGCTAATTTGCCTAACCTCTGTTTTGTTGAAACTTTTCAAAGCTTCTTCAACAAATAATTTATTCAGAATTTAGTTGACTGTATTACAGACTTTCCCAATATTGCCTTATCACAAGCCCACCCTATAAATTATCTTTTGAAGTTAGCATGAGCGAAAAATTAGTGGCTTTTGTAATAAATCATTCCTCGGGTAAAACGACATTATGCCTTTGAATACAGCAGATATCTATATAGTATTATTTTTCCATAGGGTACGTAAATGCAATATTTTTACGTTTTTGTGGGAGTCTGTCTTTTCTCGTGTAATGAAAAGTAATGTCAAGTTAAAAGTAAAACTATTTGTAAACAGGTTGGTATTCATAGGGTCTATGCATCTCAAAGTAATATTCTTTACATCAAGGATTCACTGATTGCATTACAGAACCGGTAGGATTAGGTGCACTTTTCTGATTGGTCAGAGAACCGACTTAAACACCAATAAAATAACACCTTTAAGCCTTAGACTAGACAAGCAGAACAGCTGTAAGGAAGCAGGGATGAAAAGATAAATTTAAGGCCACCTTAATTGACCAAACAGGCTAAATCAGCAATAAAAATACCGAACATGGTACCTTCTAGTCCCTTTGAACCTTTTGAGCAACCCCCCTTCCCTCCTGCCCAGTTCCAGAGTTCCGGAGTCTTACTGGAATAATATTTTCACAGTTGAACATGCAGCTGAAATCTGGTTTTTAACTGGTAAGCAAATTTGTCGAATATTATAAGTCATATTAATCTATTGTTGGATCATTTTTGCCACGATTGCCGCTGTGAAAGCAGACATTGTGCAAAACAATCCCCCACTAACCACCCACTCCTAAATCTAAACCCACACCACCGCCGCTGACTGACTATGTCAGTTTGCGAAAGCACATTTTAAAGGATAAGCTGATTTCCACGGCTTTTTTGAACTGCACGGTGTTAACGAAGTGTGTAATGGTTTTCCCCAGTTGTTCACACAGCTAAATACAACAGGTAAAAAGGCAATTCTTAGAACAGTACGTGTAAAAGCCGTTTTCATCATGGCGTCATTTTACAGTCGAGTACACTTTAGTAACCAGAGTGCTTCAGGATTTCGTTTTCTGTGCCCAAATTAGGCTTGTCACCTGGGCAAATGAATTTGAATAGGAGGAAAAGAGAAAAAATTCTAATGGTAGTTTTAAAATGACTCCATTGGCAAAAAGGTCTTTTCGTTTGGTTTGAGCCATTTGCATGTGCCACATCAATACCTACTGTTCATTTGTTTCAGTGTTGTGAGTCCTGGGGAACCTGAGGAGTAGTCAGATGAATAAATTAAAGTCCAAGCGCCTGCTCTAGGTATGTACCAGTTACTTACAGACAGGTACAAATGGTAGAAAGGCTTGAATCTATTTCTTGTATTTAATTCACTTCTTGGTCGCCATATTTAACGCGATTACAGCGTGAAAACCCTAAAAATGTGCACTGCTCGATATAATACCTTATATTTAATTCTTTTTTTATTATTTGTTGCGAAATAAGGGGTGTTATTTTTCCTCCTTTTGCGATATTTCAAAATATGGTGCGAAAGGTTTCTGGAATACAAATGATGAAGCGAAGCAAACCTTAAGCAAAAAAGACCTGTGAAAAATTATGCATTAGCTCAAATCAGCCTACTGCGAGTGTTTTAGTAACTCTTTTCTGTTATATACTAACTTTGTTTTGACTACCAATTCGTTGGTAGATCGCTCAGTGGTAAAAAAGACTCCAGTAGAATAGCAATCAAAATAAATTTCTGGCTATATGACATCACGCTGCGCATTTACATTTACAAACTTAGAAAGTCTTTTCCAACACTTCTTAAAGTTATTATTAGAACTCGGACTTATGGTTATTTCAATCATTAACCAAGGAAAAATTGTTTTAATCAGAAAGTGCACACTCACATAAGTAAGCCCCCCCTCCTTGCCCCCGACTTCTCATGACCGCTCAGTCATATTTTAGTGCTTGTCAGAATCACACAACAGAAGTCAAAAGAAAACACGCTCTTGTACGTAGGGGATAAACAGTGCATGCAGTAGTTCACGATGTGCAATATAATAGTAGAAACTTGCCGTACCTCTTAGTGATCATTGTTTAGAAAAGGTCTTACTTTTACTTCTTGAGAACTAAACTTGTTTGTTTGGTATTTTTGAAACGGAAACATAATGATAACACTTCGCCTATCTTGAATATTATAGTACAGTGTTTTGTCACGAAATCATTAGGCAGCATTTAGTAGTGATTGGCAGAAAAGAAAAGAAAAGAAAAGAACAATTAATACAATTGATAACAATTAAACAAAATACAAAAGATTTATTTAAAAAGTAATACGGACAAGTTTTAAAAGAAGTGAGTCTAGGCAGAAATAGGTAGTGTTAGGTTTCGACAAGTATTGTTCGGACAGTAGATGATGTTTGTTTTTTTTTATTCAGCGAACTCATTCAGTTCTTCAAGGTGTTGTGGAATGCTTTTCCAAAGATCTATTGCCTTAAATGAACTCATTTGCTTGCCAGTATTCGTTCTTACACGAGGTTTATATAAGTTTGGATTGGTTGCATATCTAGTTTTGTAGTTATGGACATATTATATTTATGCACGATGCCCCAAATTTGAATTTGTGCTATAGTGAACAAGTGACCCTCTGACATATTTTTGCCACACTCTTTGTTTGTATCACGTTACAGATCCTAAAAACCCTTTTCCTTCTACCATTTTTATTCGGTCTGCGTATTTCGGGGACTTTCAATTGGTCTCCCGTTTGCAGTTTACAGTTTCGTCATTCGGAACAAGCAGGTTGTAACTGAAATATTGTGATGCCAAGTCCATTAAGCATTTATATTATCCTCGTTGTTATTTTTAGCTAGCAGATAACCAACTTGGTAACTGTTCAGCGTTACGTTTTGTTTTCGTGCAGTGTAAAAATGTTATACAACTTGATTGCTGAAGAAATCTGATGTGTCAAACTTTCCATTTGCATATGGAAGATCATTTGGTCATGCCGTATCGCGTAATTAAGGACATTTTCTCCTTATTTCGTAGGATGGGCCTATCTGCCCCAATTAGACTCATATTTTCAACTCGGCGAGCAAGTTGCTATGTCTTATTTCAAGCATTCTCGCATAAAAGAAATGCTACTTCTATAATAAAAGCATGTACAGCGTTGGAAACTTTCTTTTTTAGTGGTAAATAATTCTCAATAATGTCTGAGTAATTCTTGATTAACATGACTGCGAACAATATTTCTGGCATTTCAGATTTTGACATTTAGGTAAGGTCGTGAAAATATCCGAAAATATGTGCAACATTCGTTGACTAAGCTTAGCTAGATAAGCATGTGGCATTGAGTGAGCAACACTGTCAGTTCTGTGCGTTGCCTTAGAATGGTTTGCTCTATTCTTCAAGAAATAACATGTTTTCAATCGATTCAATCGGCAAGTTGCACTGTGGAGGCTATGAGTCACGTAGGACTGTCAAAATTAAACCTAACATTTTGAGATCAATCTAGATCGAGCTTTGTAGCACTTCAGATCAATAGCGTATGCTAGTAACTAAATCAGTGAGCATTTTGTGCCATGACATTTGGCATTACAGTGTCTATAGAACCAAAAAGACTTCTACCACACACTACTCAATAACTGAATGTCATTTCCCTGATCAATTTGTGTAGATTCACAATTTGGAACGTAATTCTTCTCATCTTGCTGAAAAGCTTTATGAAGAGAATCACGGAAATTTTAGACAAGAAGCGATTGACCATGGTTAGAGTAGGAGCAATTGGCCATTTTCCGAAAAAAAGGAAAACGAGGTGTGTAAGATGAAATTAATTATCTATGGCCATGGATCACTCTGGCTGCACAACTGAATCTTAACTTTGCGTGGATCGAGATCAGTTTTGGTCGATTGTGTCGTTCTCAGTTTTTGTAGAACCCAAAACGTGGGTGAAACGAAACAGACACAATTATATACTCATTATTTTACGGTTTAAATCTTTTGTCATAGGAAGAGATTGATAGACAGGGAAGTCATCTTTTCACGTTTTTTGTAAGCCTTCATTTTAAATCTCGAGAACTGCAAGAATGAATCGTCAACAAAGAACGTAATAATTACGAAGCAAATTACTAGTTTATTACTTTAACAGATAACAAATGTGCATTACAGATAGGTACATGACATAGATTATGACTTGCAAGTACACCCCTTGCTGCGCTTTGTTAGTGTTCATTTTGTCCGCAAAATAGCCGCGATTAGAAAAAGAGAATTTCTGAAAGTAAACTGGTTAAGAAAACGACAACAACAACTGAATATAGTTCGTTGGTTCAGTTGTATGTGGCTCAACGTGCTTTATGACAATTTGGTTCGATAGCCATTACTCCTGATAAGCTTTCTTGTTGTAAACAAAGTGAAAAATAAATGGGGGTTAATCTTATGACGTCTAATCTTTCTATTGACGGAATGGATCAGAACTACAGCAACGATTTGGGTACGATAAAAATTGTTGTCGTTGTTACCGTAACATACAGCTAGCTCTACTGGCTGCAAAACTGACGTGAAAAAATTCCACGTTACTATAGAGAATTTATGAAAAAAGATGACTGCGTATAAGTGGAGTGAGAGTAATTTTCCAGCGTGACCTTCCTTGCTTCAACATAACTGAGACATTTTCTTGATAGTTCAGGGGAAATAATTTAATACCATGAGCCCATGAATTGCAGTGGATAGACCGAAACAGTGCTCCAATGTTAGTGACTTAATTTGCAAACCTCAGTTAAATTGAAGTATTACTATTTGCAAGCCTAGGATTAGTTTTTATAAGTTAAGTGGAAAGAGACCAGAGGCATTGTCTACTCACACAAGCACAGATTGCTTAATTTTAAAATTAAAAGGCAGTGTTTGATTTCCATCAAAGATCATTGCTTATACCAACCACATTTTGTGGTGGAGACATGCTACAGATGAACATGCTTTCTCCATTGAGAAATTTAACCCTCAGTGATCGAGGCAGCATTATCAATGCCTATAGACTGACGGCTGGCCTTGGACAGCAAATTAGCGAGAAACTTACAGGCGTATTTCAGTTTTGTTCTCAAGTCTGTACCTAGCTATAAACTTCTGAGCGACTTTGTCTTTATGTATCTTGGTAGGTTTTGAGTTTTCCTTCATGAGAACGAGATACATTGTATCTACAAGCAGCCTTCGAAGCGTACTCTGAAAAGTAATAGGCCCATCGCCATTGTAATGCAGCCATCATATTATTGGGAGGTTGAACCAACATACATAGCTGTAATGACGATGACAATACGAGCCTACCAGCGGAAACTCTTACTTGAATAGCCCTATAAATTTTCTTCAATAACAACAAGCATGGGCTATGCCGAGAGAAGTGTATGAATTAAATAAACTCATCGGCTGAATTTGAAGGATTTGCATTAGGAATGCCAAAAGAAAGGAAGAAAGTGGCTTATAGGACATCATATCAGACATATGTTTAGTCCAAGGTTCAAGAAAGGAGAGATATTTATTCTGTAAGAGCATGAAACTAAAGTTAACACTTCAGTCGTACAATCGGAGGAGGCCAATTTTGCACCCGATGAATTTATGCAAGAAACTTATTCAATCGACAGAGGATCACTTTTACTAGAAGAATCTCCTTTGTAGTAGAAAACAACTAATTAATGCAGTAAAATTGGCCAAGCAAAGAAAAGCTGATCAATCTTAAATGTGAGATAAGGAAATCTTCGAGAACTGTTTTTGATGCGCACATCTTTTGTACGTTTTCGTGAAGAGGTATTTATCTATTATGCACTCAGGGGTACCCAACGACGGTTTCCTCTTAAATGCATGGATAACACTTATAAGGCTATCCGGAGTACTTTTGGATGTCTAAAAATGCATTCTAAGCGGCGCTATAGAATATTATTTGTATCTGTTCGGTCATCCTAGGGAAACTTGAGTCTTTTCGAAACTACAAGGGCTATAAATTTTAGATGCAATTTGACGGGTTACGAAAGTGAGATGTTTTCTGATTTCTCTCTCCATTGCATTTTTGAGTCCTAAAATGTTAGGTTTCCTTTTCCCTACGAAACTAGCCTAACTTGGCAAGTGAAATGTGAAAATTAAACTTGAGAAAATCGTAGGGATTCTATTAGATATTTAAGCTTCGAAAATTGTACATGAGTGGAACAGTCATCTAGAAACTTTAGCTGTCCTCAAGTAATAGAAAATTCTAGGCCATATTTGCTTCTCCGAACAGATATTTCACAGTAAACAGTCGTTGGGTGCCCTTAATTCGAACATACCAACGGAAACTCTTCCTTGAACAGTCTTTTAAGTTTTCTTCAGTAGCAATAAGCATGGACCTTGGCCGAGGGAAGTGCATGAAACAAATAAACTCATCGGCTGAATTTGCAGGATTTGCATCAGGAAAGCCAAAAGAAAGAAAGAAAACTGGCTTACAGGACATCATATCACACATACGTTTCTGTTGGAGCATGAAACTAAAGTTAACACTTCATTCGTACAATTGGAGGCGGTCAATTTTGCACCCAAGTAACGTGTTCAATCGACAGAGGATCACTTTTACTCGAAGAATCTAATTAATGCTCAAAAATTGGCCAAGAAAAGAAAAGCTGATCAATCATAAATACCCGAGATGAGGAAATCTTCTGTATTGCTTTTGTTAATGCGCACATCTTATACGTTTTCGAGAAGAGCAACTCAGAGGAATATTTATTGTGGGTAATTTTGTCTATTATGCACTTTACCTGTACAAGGCTAACTGTTTTACACGAGAAACCATATATGTTTGGTGTTTTGATCTCCACAGAAAATGAAAATGGAAAATCTAAAGACCTGCTTAAGTCCTTCCATGTTCTGTTTCCTTCCTTTCACATCTCATCTGTTTTCGTGCAGCGCAACACATATCACTTATTGTTTGTTTAGGCAGTTATGCAAGGCGTAAAAGACCAAAGATGAGGCTATTTGATTCTAAACTACAACTGTCCAAAGAATAGAGTGAAAATAATTATGACATCGCTTGACTGACTCAGCCAGAAATTGGAGCATGTTCCTCATGTTTGGAGCCTATCTGCTTCCATTCAACCGTACCCTTATTTTAGTCGGGTAAGCAAGTTATTGTCTTATTTCAAGCAGTCCACTTACCAAGGTGGTTAGTTCTACAAAGCACTGCGTGGAAATGTTACTTCGAATGTATTTGCGGTGGGTTTCTCTACCGAATGAATTTGACTGCGAACATTTTATATTGCCATTTATGTAAGGTGAGGAGAGTTACACGGGGGTTATCCAATCATGGGAAAATATTATGTGCACTATAGTTAACGGACCAACGAAAGCTTAGCTAAGTAAGCAGTTAATATTGAGTGAGCAGAACTCTCAGTTTCGGTTGTTACCTTGCAATGTTTGCTCTGCTATACAAGGAATATCGGCCGAACTTAATCAGAAAGTCGTGGGCACAATTAGTCAGGTAGGGCTACTAAGATTACACCTAGGATTTTGAGATCAACCCATTTCGAGCTTTGTAGCATTTTAAAACTCAGTAGGGTATGCAGGTAATAGATCAGTAGTAAAACATTTGTGCGATGAAGTTTGCATTACAGTGTGTACACTCTATCTCATCTACCAGATCAATTGGGTCGATTCTTTAAGGAAGAGATAGATTATGGTTAGGTCTTTGGTAAAGAAAAGGGAATGCCCCAAAGATAGAAAATGGAGTGAAAAAGACAAATTTATCTTCAAACAGGGCATGGATTACTCAGGCACGAACTCATAATAATCGTACGAATCTTTAATGGATCGAGGTCATCAGTTTTTCTCGTTCGTGTCGCCTTTATTGCGGAACCCAAAACGTGGGTGAATACTTATATTAATAAGTAGTTTTTATTTTTTATCTATATGTATATATATACTGTTTAGAATGTAGTCGAAAAACATTTTCCACTTTTTTCTCATAAAACATACGCGAAATTAATAATAAAAAATACAAATAATATAGGAAAAGTAGAAAAGAGAAGTGTCGAGGAGACCTAACAGAAACTATAGGAGCTTACGAGAGGTTAGGCCTACTCGAACTACTGGCCGGGCTAGAGCTGTTTAACATGAATTGAAGGAAAGATGGCGAAAAGTCGAAGACGGAAAGATTTATGATCGGTTTTCATATTTACTAAGTGAGACTCAGTTGAATTTTCACTTCGTGTAACATCACGAAGGTGAAATACAAAACCACACTAAGTGGCAATTCTTTCTTTGATCGGGCAAGGGAGTTGACAAAGGTCAGTAATGATTACTAAGTATTTATAAAGCAGTAAAGATCTACAACCGTACCGTTTGAAAGTAGCTGTAGTGCTGTAAGATGTTTTTCCAAGTAGATTCTGCTGCTTCAGTGTATACAATTTTGTTTCTTGGGTTCGTATTTCATTTAGAAGTAGATCCGTGATGCACTAGAGCTAAAAAATGCGTCAAGTGCAGCATAGAGTTAAGATTCGTTGGGACCTTAATCGATGGTCAGCAATTGTGTTGCTCGCGTTTTAGCTTTTTGTAAGCTTTTGACTCGTAAATCATTTGCTGAAGCCAACGACTGTTGATGGTCTTGCCGTAAACGTTCTGTGGAGCATCATGTGATTACTGACAAAACACACAGATACACAGGGCCTCAAAAACTGGCACTATTACAGCTTTTCAATTACGTGTGGTAAGTCCGACCCGAAGTTACCCTGCATACTTTTCTTTCTTGTGCGGTTACGATAATTCTTCGCCATGCCGTCTTTTACTCCACCTTCATGTCATTTTATTACCATGTGATCACAAAGTTGCAGTTGGGTATTGAATCTGGTTTGTTATGTTCTTTTGGTTTTTTTCTTTAGGTTTCTTCTCGATAATAGTAAAGAATAAAGCCGAACATTATCCTTATGTTACAGGACGAAGGCAGATAAGTTTCCGCGATTTCCTTTCAAAATATTCACCATGAAGGGCCACAGAAGAAACGGAATGATCGTGCGCTGAGTATTGTTTTCTTCTTACTCTAACAAACGACAGCAGGGAATTTACGAACACAAATAAATCAACTGGAAAACGTTTGCTTTATTAACAGCTTAGTGTATGTCTGCTGCTTTGCTGCGAGTGCGCATACTAATAGCACATGCAGCATGCATCCTCTTCGTCTTTTTCAAACCTTTTTCCTTTCCTAAATATAATTTATTTTTATCAGCATTTTGATGCACTTCGAAGATTTTAAATGCGTTTCCTGTTTCCAGACCTTTTTTTGTGCCTTTTCCTTAGTACAGCCGATGAAAATCCATTCATTGCCGGCATTTTCTCGTGAGCTTCAGGTAAGATTATTGTATAGGTGTGTCTTAGGATAAAACTAATACCACGGCATAGTGGTGGCTCAGTTTGTCCTCACAGTGCATCATGTAGTTGCGAACTAAAACACAATTCATCGTTGTGCTAATAATCCTTACTTCTATCTTCACTTATAACCGTACTTAGAATTCGGAAAGAATGCAATTATTAGGGAGTTTTCCTTTTAACAAAGTAATGATATTTATTTCTAATCAAGAAACCAACCATTCATTAGAACATTGTTATTAATTGCATGCCTTTAAAGCAGGGCACACCGGGGACATCTGTCGCCTTATATTGGCTATTGTTGGTGAAGTGTGCTGCATTTCATACTGCTCTCTTACACGGTTATGTGTTTATCACAAGCATTTGAGCCAAGCTGTCAAGTGGCTGCTCAGTCATGGGTTGTACTAGATGAGAACCGAGAACGACTCAGTCTCAAGCTTTTCAGTGTTTTTAGTGGTCCATTTCCGCTACTGGGAATCAAGCATACCTTATGTAAATTTAAGAAGCGTTGTTTCCTCGGTCAATCGGAATTCGTTTCATTTTACTGTTTATAGCATGAACTCGATCGCAGTTCCTCCAAGAAAAGGAAGCTGCAAGTTGATCTTAAGCTAATTTTAAGCGTTATTACTGGAATTTGTGAAGGAAAAGAATGATTTTAGCGAGATCCTTGTAAAAGAGGAGATCAGTTATCGAGGCGTATCTCCTTTGACAGCAAGGTAAATGATTTGTACTGGATAAATTTATTAAACAGAGTAGACATTCTATGGTCTATTCAGTTTTTTTGTTGCTTTAACTGGAACATTTGAAAGCAAGCAGATTTCCGCCAAGGATCATGGCTTATACAAAATGCATTAACTAGCATCTTGCGACAATGGAAGTTCAAATTGTTTGTCATCGGCCACCTCCAGAAACTGAGGCCACACTCTCTGTACTTGTGTCAGTTAGACCGACTGATCTTGCGTCTTTCACTAGCTTCGTCTTGGCTTGCGATTCTTTTTTTTTAGGATTTCTGTTGCGGTTCATATTTGTATCCTTAAAAGAGTTCTATAATAGGTGCTCTATATCTTCGTTGATAGCTGGCGATCCGGAGTTGCACGTTCTTTCCTCCAAATCATTATTACAATCAGTATTATTGTGTACTAGGTTAAAGAGCCTTAACATGTATGTCTTTGGTTATCTTAATACTTATCATACACCTACCTTAGCTTTCTCCCCGGCTATAAAGAGTCTACATTATAGGCCCATAATTATAAAGTTAACTTGATTTAGGAAAATTCCCGTGTCAGTCTTGCTTGATTTCTACGTCACTAAATTGGATAAACGTTTTCTCCAAGGCTGTAGGAATTAGTAATAAGAGTAACTGATTAAATATTGAAGACTTACTAACAGCTTCAATAGAGGGAGAGAGCTTTGCATGTCTCTTTCTCTTGGTCTCGGTATTGTTGCAAATTTTTCAGCCAGTTTCACTCCTCTGGAAGCGTCCATGAGTGCAGAAGAAAACATGTATACATCAGAAAGAAGATTATTTTTCCTCAATGTAAACGGAAAACACTCTCCACCTTTTCTCTCATCAAAATCAGCAGACATTTCCATGCACAGAATTTAGACAATTTATGTCGAGAAGACAGTAATGCAAAGGAGGTCTCTGACATCTGAATTTCGAAGTGTTTAATTCTACGCTCCCTGCGTTGCTGCAGAATGTATTTATGCTTCAAGGTTTTGGATTCATATCCAGTGTAATTTTAAGCGCCTATCCATGCAATGATGCAATGATGCAAAGGAAAATAATCAATTGTTATTGGAATACTTGGATGATTCTAGCCATTTGCTAATTTTAATGCTTCTCTGGTTTTCCGCCTAACTTGAGCTATTGTAGCTAGTGATGTCTGATCGCTCTCTCAATCAACCAATTTCTACGTCTATGCAATATTTTGCTTGGAAAAAATTTGAATAGGGTTCGATTCCTGATAATGATTTCTTTTTACTTGCAGTCTTTCTACCGTGTAATCGAAGCTCGGCAAACATTAGATGGAAAACAGGATGTAATGAGAGTAATTTTCGAAGCACTTAAAACCGTTTGGGAATATCAACATTTTACTTTGTGTAGGCAATGATTCATGATTAAATTGAATCTGTTGGCTCCATGTGGCCTTTGTTCTTTGCTTGTCTTGCTTTGCTTTTTGCAACAGCAGAAAACGCGTCGTTTTACGCGACGATCTCGGTTTGTGTTTAACAATTTTTGCAAGAAACATACCGTAAAATACCAACAAGAAAAGTAATTAGGTAAACAAACGTAGAGAGGAAAAGGAAAAAGTAGGAAATGAAAGGAAGTGCATCATTTCATTCTTTTTGCTGTTGCACCGGAATATCTAGACTTTAACGATAAAGAGATGAGCTAAACGTATATGTATGCGTAGCCACCTTTCGTTGGCTTGGCATCGTCAGCGAGGTGATGGCCTTTTTGCAAGGTGCGCATTGGTGTAACATCTTTAAAATAATGTGTGCGTGTTTTTCTCTCTGTTTTTCTATAGTTCTAATCGGACTTTTGAAATAGTAATCCAGGGAATAGGATGAATTTTCCACACATACAAGCATAGGGCTTCCATTAATCATAATCTAATTCGAACCTGTGATCGATGCCGGGAAGGTTGGCTTGCGTAGAGCTTGCTTGGGTGAATAAAGTCTTTGTTGAAGGACCAATCTTTTAACACGGTTTCGAATGACAGGTCCTCTTGCGGGGACACGAGACTTAAAATCACGCGCGAGATATAACACGTTTTCTCCTCTGTCGTTTGATATTTCAAGATTGTTTATCAAACTCTGTCTTGGTTCTGTCAAATTCGCGTTTGTTTTTAAATAATATCCTGTTTGCGAGCTAACTCTATCTCCGGGGGAAGTGACGTCCGTATAAAATAACTTTCGCAAGAAAAAGGGAAAACTCTTTGTTTAGAGAAGCGATTAAAAGAGAAATTCTTACCAGTTGCAAAGTCTTGTACACGAAGCTTGTACGCGTAATCAGTTCTTGTTTTGAAATAAAGATGCTTTCCAAAAATACGGGTTTTCCTCGCTTAAAATGTCAGCTTAAGCGAAACCAAATTGACACAGCATGTTTCCAAAGATTTTCCAAGTCTCAACCCACGAGGGAGTGGGTGAATAAAGTAAATGTGTCGAGTTTTCAACTCAAAAACTTTTTCAAATTTGTGCTTGCGTGATTAGCGCGCGAAAAGCAAAGCATTTTGACGCCACAACCATATTTACATACTCTCATGCAAACACGCCTCTCGGCCAATCAGAGCCCGCGTACTATCTTAGTTATTTTATAAAAGGGACCTATGTGGGCTAAAGGAGCTACGTTATGAAGTTTATCAAAATTCAATCATTGGGAACTGCTGCCAATTTGAGGTAAACATGAAAATAACCGCTCAAAACATAGGAAGAAGATATTAATTTCACAGAAAATACAGAAGAAGACATGGATGGACAATCCTTGAAAAGATAAAAATGATTGGAATTGTAGCTTTTGGAAACTTATTAGCAAAACTTTTTTTCAAGTTCTTTTTCGCCCCTTTGTAACGTTTGATATAATGCTTGGGAGACATGTTTATTTGACAAGAAGCTATGATTTTGTTATTTACAAGACGACAAAGAAGTTTCTTGAGTTCCATAGCGTATAAGGACACTTAATTTAGGGTTCCCAATAGGGTTCTTGAATCCCGTAATCCCGACCCAAAATTTCGTGCACTCCCGTAATCCCGAGGGTTATTTCGGGCATTCTAACTCGCGTGCATACTTTCAATCCCGAATCTCGACGATTTTGATTCAAAATCCCGAATCCCGAACTTCAAATAAGGAAAATCCCGGAACCCTTACTTATTAAGTCAAGATCATCCTCGCATTCCCCTCGTGTCCCTACTTGAGGGGGCCATAGAAAGTGTCTGTATTAACGGGGTGTCCGTAAAGCGGGGTTTGACTTGATATATTTTTAAACATTTACCCAAGAGATATCTCATCCATCCCCAATTGCCTTGGCGAGACCAATCTCTGCAATTTGCAACCCTAAGCGATCATCCCATTCTCGTTTATACGGAAGTCCACCCCGGGTCCTAGTTTTAACCATCAGCGCTTGAAAATATAGTCGAAGCGCCATGTGCGACCACCTCCCACAAGAAATCAAAGGCTCCTAAACTGAGCAATCTCATGGATGAATTGAATCGTAAACGGGCATGGGTGCTAAGTGCCACTGCTCTTGAATTGCGTGATTGAGTTTCGTTATTATTGACAACCGAGTGTTGAAGATTATCACCTCTGTATTATAGTAACTAGAAGGCTTTAGAAACATTCCATTTCGAAATTCATTTGTTTTAAACTGCTTGGGCACTGTAACATATTCACTTTCTCCTCAGTTTTTTTAAAATTTCATGGAAGTATCCGATTGCATGTGCACCTGACAGGTGCGTAGCTGAGGTTTGAAAAGAGGTGTTCGTACTGATACGAATATTTCTTAACAGCGGGAGGGGTTTCTTGGGGCAATTGCTCCCCCAGAAAATTTTGAAATCTAGAATACTGGAAATGCTATTTTCAGTAGTCTCCACGTGGATATTTCAAACTCGATCAAGTCTAAAATAACAGATATTTTTAGTCATAACAACAATACTTCCTTTTGACTTGGAACATTCGTACATAGTGATACATACCGGCTAATTACACGAAACGTTTTACGACACCAAACACCACCCGAGGATGATGTAATTGCAAAGTTTGCTTTACGAAGCGGAATAGTTCTGTTGTGATTTGTTAATTAAGTAGCCCATGTTGTGGTCCCAGTATATCCTAGTGACCCTGTATTATATCAGTAGTCAAAATAATCCCACCATTGAAGATATTTTCTTAACAGCCTTCCGTATTTGACAAATGGAGTCTCAAAAGACGAAAGGCGGGAAATACGATTTTGGGGGGACCTAGGTGATACGTGTTTAATACAAATTGACGTTTGACGCTGCTGTCAGTACAAAGACAGCGCAGCCGGAGAACTGGGGGGGATTAAGCTTTTGCTCCGAGATACCTTGCAGCACACGTCGAGTTTTGTAAAACATTTCTTGTACTTTTACTAAGTCTCTGGCCTGGTCATAAATCAGCATCAATTTTCCTCTCGCCGAATACTTTTGACTCCTAAAAGCCACTTTTTGAGGCCAGCGACCGGTATGTATCACTATGTATGGAAAACAAACTTTGAGTGTTTTTAGTCCTCCATCATTGACCTCCAAAGGGGGTTCGTTCGAACTCCTCGAACCACCCCCCCCCCCTCCTACGCGCCTGCCTGAATATTCTAGAAACTTGTTACAAGCGCAGCGTTTCTTTAACGTAAAGATCACTTTAAGCTTATTAACGCTTTTTAGTTGTAAAATAATTTGCTTCCTCATGCGAACGTCAACGCCGCTTTACAATTCGAGGACCGCTTTTTTGCAGCTAAGGCTCTTTGGCTTATTCGCTTTTCGCTGAGGGAAATCCCATCGTCAGGCTTCGATAGCTCTTTCACACTATGTCGATCGCATCTTCTCCTTATCAAGTAATATCGCGGAACAAACAAAATTCGTCCAAATATACAGCAATGATCCACGCTCAATTATTTTAACGTCCTTTTAGCAATTCCAAGTCCATTTCTTGCATATGATATTGCCAGTGTTCTTTAGAATATTTCCATTTATACAAAGCCCATCTTCGGTTGGCTTACTCACTGGCGTACTTACTAGTACCCTCTAGAATATGCCAAACATATACGTAAAAGGCACTTTGGGCAAAAGTAATACTAAGTAAGGGAGTAAGAGTAAAGTGTGTAATTTGACTTTAATGAATACATTAATAAGAATCGAGTGAGTGAGTGAGTGAGTGAGTGAGTGAGTGATCGAGTGCCATTCGAGTGCCTCCAAAAGCCCATGGCATGACCACGTCATCCATGAGCTAAAAAACAACCAACTCTCGTAAGCGACCGCGACCACTTTTCAAGATGTTGGTTTTAGATCTGTCAAATGTTGTTAACCTCTTCTAAGCGAAGGTCTGATCTTTGTGTTTGCACAAATTTGCATATTCCCTCCAAAGAGTAGATGCATCCGGAATTCGCCAATCGACCACCTCCCGTAAGCGACTAGAGCGACTAGAGCGTAGCCTCCGTATCCGCAGATACGTGTGTGGGTACGTGTACCGGCTGAAATATGGAAAAACACGTATACTGTATATCTGTATGGATTTGATAAAAGGTTCCTCCAGAAATTTTTAGCAACAGTCTCATTTGAGGCTTGTTCAGTACTTGACCATTCTTTTTTTTTTTAAATGATCTTTTCAGTACAAAAATCCCCTTAAAAGCTGCAGTAGATCAAAAAACATGTGTTTAATATGCTGTTTACATCTTCCCCACCCCCCCTCCCCGCATCTCTCTCCTACCTATCATTAACCATAGTTCTCTACACTGTGACATTTGAAATCAGCGCGCGCTTTAGAAGTTGTTTTCCGTGGTCGGTTGATTTTCTAGGTTTCTTGTTGGCCGCCTGCAGCAAAGTTTTCCGGAAGGCATCATTAAGCCTTATGAAGGAACAAGTCTCACGATTGGCAAAGTCTGCGGGCGTCCAATTTTATGTTACCGTATTTCGTCTTATTTTGCCTAAACGGATGAAACACTGATCTCGGGCTTGAGACGGAAAGGCATCATATTGCGAGCTTTGATGTGGACGGTGACGAGTCTCTGGCCTCAAAAAGTAGCTTTTAGGAGTTAAAAGTATTCGGCGAGAGCAAAATTGATACTGATTTATGACCAGGCCAGAGACTTAGTAAAAATTTGTTTTGAAGGCGGGCGTCCATGAACGGCTCGTCTACTTCCGGGATCATGAATAAATCGACTGTGTAAGCAAAGTTTACATGTAATGATTTATGTGGAGAAAGCGAGAGTTATTGAGAGAGAGTAATGTGATGATATTTCGCCCGTATTAAGTGTGGAAACATTGTGTCTGGTTGGTTATGGATAGTTTTATCAGTGCCGCGAACGTGGTTAATTGTGTGATTTCCTGAAGTTGTTGACAGACAGATTTCAGGTATGTCGTGGCGCGCGTGTTGTAAGAATGTTGTGTACAAGCATGAAAACGCTTTGTAAGTGATTAGTTGAAGTGATTTTGTCTTGGACAACCGATTTTTGGGTCAAGAAAGGTGGATTCTAGGTCTGTTTTAGTGGGGCATCTCGCTATGAGCCTCAGAGTTTAAGAGACTGAAAGGTCATTATTTCTGTGCTTTTAAATGTTGTTCATTTCGTTACAAATCTGTCGCTTTTGCCAAGAGCAACTTTTCGTGTGTTGCAAAGCGATTAATTCGTCCGTTTTAAGCCCTAACTAGCGACTTTCAACTGCTTTTTATTGACCCCTAGGTTCAAATTGTTAAAACGCACTTGAAATTTCTGGAGGTACCTTTTATCAAATCCAGACAGATATATAGATATATATAGATATATTTATTATATGGCAGAGTCTGTTTTCGCCATGCGATTGGTCAATTTGCGGTCCGTAAAAATCTCTTTACCTCGGACGAAAGGTTTAAATAAAGTTATAAGACGCCTGTCATTCTTGAGGACTTGGATGTTGACTTTGGCCTTCAACATTTTAAACTGCGTTTGTTTGTGAACGACGGCGATGAAGAAACTAACTCGTAATCTTATCGACGAGGATTCTAGTCAGTGTTTGAAAATTTTATCGTAGTACACAGTTAAGAAGACGAAAATCGACTGGCAGAGATTCGAGATGTTTTGCCTAAGAGAAAATGAGTAATTCCTTCAACAAATATGATAACAAACATACCTGCACCCGATTATCTTGACAAGCTTCTTTGCCATTTGCAGTGTGTTTTCAAAGACCAACGAAAGAAAGATAGAAGCGAGTTCGAGCCAGACACAATAATGTTCAGTTTTCAAAAGACTTCAGCGTCACATTAACGAGTGAATACTTACAGTGCTCTTAGTTTCCACCGAATAAACTTTGAAATATGTATGTAAACCCTGAGGACTGGGTGTTGACTTTGCTTTTCCAAATTTTAACCTATCTTTGTTTTAATGAGAACGAAGCTGTTGTAGAAACTGAATCGTAACCTTACCAAGGAAGAGAATTCTAGTCAGTGTTTGAAAATTTTAACGCAGATCACAATTGAAGACGAGAACGAACTGGCAGAAAGAGAGGTTTTCCCAAAAACAATTAACTAGCAAATCCTTCGACAATGACAACAAACTTACCTTGAAAAGCTTCTTTGCTTTTTGCAGTGTTGTTCCACAAGGAGACAAACACAGTGTCCGGTTTCCAAGATACTCCAGCGTTACATAAGAGAGCTAAAACTTACAGTGCTCTTAGTTTTGACAGAATAAACTTTTTCAACATGGCGAATTTGTTTTTACTTTCTCGGAAAGCCTTTGTTATGTGCTATTGTTTTCGTGCGCCAATAAAAACTTTCATTTTTGACGCCTGTCAAATGACCGTCAAATCGTGCGTCCTGCACTTGTTTCCGGTCCCCCCAAACAGGAAGAAGCCATATAATAAACATCTTATTAGCCTCGCTTTTTCGGTCCGTACTGTAAATTACGGATCCTCATTTTTTTCCATCGATTTATGGCCCGCGCGCTTCGCGCTTGGGCCATAAATCGATGGAAAAAAACGAGGATCCGTAATTTACAGTACGGACCGAAAACTCGGCTAATAAGAGGTATATATTTATTTATTTTCTGCAAAAGAATTTTTTATTTTTCAATCAGGATGACTGATACATTTTCCACACTATTGGTGTCTTTTTGTCATTATTTCCTTTATCCTTTTATGATTCCACAATTCTGATTGCGTCAATGGCCTTTTTTTCCCGTGCACCTTACCGAGGCACTAGAGATGAGTAAAATAAACAACTAACTACTGTATTTTCCTGCGTACTAATTTGCTGAAAATGTCCTGCGGAAAACGCTACAAATGGCATTTCCGAGTCCCTTGATTTAAGACAAGGTTGGTTGGGCCGCCTTCGGCGCTACAACTTTTTTTCCCCGCCTGCGTACACCATCAAAATCTCACGCCACGCCCCTGCTAACTATTCACAATTTTGGTGGTCACCTATTACGGGAGGTTTGACTTTATCCAGATGACACGTTTTTCTCAATTGCTGCCTGGTTTTCAGTGTCACGCCATTCAAAATAGATCAAAATAAAAATCAAAACCGTCCAATAGATAAAGTCCAGAATCTGGGAAATGAAAGGAGGTAAATATGCAAAGACCCTCGCCAAGATTCAGGTCAGAGGTAATATTTCGTATACGAGGTATCCGAAGAAATGTTTTCACAAAATTAATAGAGATTTGCATGGAGACGTCATGCTGGTGCCCATCCGGAACAGCACCAACATGGTGGACGGAAACCAACAGAAACATCTGTTACCGAGTTTTGCTACAAAAGCGTGAGATTATTCTTCGAGGAACTCATAAACATTAAAGTAATACTTTTTCTAATACATGAACTGTTTAGAGAGCAAAATTTCCTGAAATAAGTAATTTCTTTAACCTACATGACAGCTGTCTTGGCCGCCAGGTAAATTCCGCGTCACGCAAAAGCTTAGAATTTCAAGCGTACCCTATCACAAAACCAAGAACCCTTTTGAAGCGAGAATTTGTATGAAAATTAGTTTTCATCTGCTCTAATACATCGTGAGGCAAAATATTGGTTCTATCGATAGTTTTGTAGTTTGAATTTTAGTGACGTCATGTGAAAACCAACAATAACAAACAAAAACTTGTGGCAATATTTTGATTAAAACGGCTTTATTATTCGTAGATGGCAATAATGGACGTATCTAGAAAACGTCGAACCGACGCTTTCAAGTTTTCCCTTTTTAAGTTCCAGTCAAGTTAGCACGTCGGATCAAAAATATCGTAACACTTCCTCAATAAATATGAATAAATGGGTAATGCCCCGTCATTTTAACGCATGTCAAAATGTCTTACTAGCTTAAAAGTCTAAGGCTTATAATTGTGTTTACCTCGATGTTGGACATGCATGTCATTATTAACTGACAGCTGCCAAAATAGGACATCCGCTGACAAGCGTCACATGACTGTACGCGGGCTCAGGTGTACAATTCATTGAGTGGACGTGATTGTTAAGTCCTCCACAGACCAGTTTTGGTATTCAAGTGATCGCGGGCTCAGAGAACTTAACTTCAAAAAAACCTTTCTTTAAAGTTCTCACAAAAGCATAGCTTTTGGACTTGGCTAAATCTGTTTATTATATACATACTGAGAAATACTCACCAAAAAGCTATATAAATTTTCGTATGCAAATTAGGTCTAGCCAATCAGAGGAGCGAACGATGGTTTTCACACGTGAAAAAACTGATACGTCCAATCAGAATCGCGAACGATGTTTTTTCACGTGTGAGAAAAATGATACGTCCAATCAGAAGCCACAGAGGTGTGTGAGTTTCGCGGCAAAATTCCCGCCTGTTATTGCAGCTTGCAGCGCCGCTTCGCACATATTCAACGAGAAAAGTTTTACTCAAAGAGTTTTTCTCGCTAAAAAAGTGAAAAACATTTCGGAAATGGAGTGGAATTGTTTCGTTTGTTTCACTGTCGATAAAGAAAACGGTAGAGAGCCGGCGAAACAACAGCGGAAAGGAATAAACAGAACGAGACGTAAGCTTTTGTTGTGCTTTTTGTCGGAGCTACTTTGCCTTTCATTTAAGCTTAAGCTTATATTGAAACCGGCCACTTCACTTAAATTCACTCATTTTCAATTGTGCATCGAGAACAAACAGTTAAGATTACTTATAGTTCTTGGATTACCTCATATCCTCACCGTCATTTATGTTTTTAACAAACGTTTTTACTAAAAAGCTGATACTTCGTTTTAGTTGTCATTTTGCGGTAAGTGTGCAGCGGCAAATGTTAGCATTTTTGAAAGATTTAAAATAAAAAGGCCGCCAAAATGATGAATGTCTCAGTGTGCATATAACAAACACAATACCACATGGAAAGTGCTTTGTACGGTATTTACGCACTCGCTGTTTTTGTATCAGAAATCTTACTCGTTCGCTGCGCTCACTCGTTCGATTTCTGATACGTCAACATCTCGTGCGCAAATACCGTACGCCAGCACTTTCCATGAAGTATTCTCTATATTCAAAGTATTCATTGCTCGACACTAGCCATCAATACCGGTACCCAAACAGACGCATCGCAAATGATTTGGTCTCCATATTTTGAGCTATTTGAGCCTGTGAAGACAACCTTTCAAGCGATGTAAGAAGTTAAATCAACGCTAAGATAAAAGAATCCCTCTTATGGGTACACTTTACTGCTAGGATGTGACTCATCTGATCAGACAGTGAACAAAGGCACCATGCCGAGGCCTTGGCCATGGGTGACAGTATCCAGCCAAGCCTTGATCTCTCCTTCATCGTGTTGCTTACTGGATTGACTGCTTTGGAATACCGCTGTGCAGTACTGTACCCGGCATTCCATCCTTTTGAAATATGGGTCTAGGAAAAATGAACAAGCCGGTATTGATTATAGCTCCTCCAGGATCCCATCACATAGCCTGTGGAAAGCCGCCCCTTCCCCTCAACAAAATCGGGGAGTCTCTCCCTCACTGGCAAAATTTCTGTTTGACAACTGCTCAGTGGCTTTTAAAAAATTGTCCCGCTCCCGCCCCCGCCCCTTCCACCGTCACTAACACTACTCGTGTACGGCAAGAGACGAACGTTTTGCCGTTTGAGTTAGAGAGGTGGGGGAGGGAGGGAGCTTGGTAGGCGGGGGAGTTAAGAAATTTATACCTGATTTATTCTTCGAAGACTGATCTCTTTTCACTGATAAAAAGAAGGATATTTTCTTTTAGTCGCACCAATAGTAAACTGTAAAGAGTGGTGTGATGATTGAAATAGGCTGTCTGTTGTAGTGTAAAATATACAGTGAAGATGGATAACTATGCAATGAAAATAATAGGTGGTCTATAAACATTTTCTCATGATAAAATGAATTATAATGCGTTTACAGAAGTGAAAATACAAGTTCAATCCTAGCCTAACCTGCGATCAGGTTTTTTTTTTCGGGGATAGCGCGAAAGTTGGTGAACGGAAAAAGAGGAAGAAAGAACGCCGCGTAAAGTAAATATGTCAGGCGTCCTTTTCCCCTCGCCTCCAAAACAAAAAGGGAAGTAGAACCGCGTGATCGCAGGTAAATACAATCCGAAGAGTTGGGACTCTTAAGCAATTGCTATAAAATTATTTTCTGAGCCTCAACACCACTGTTACTATCAGTGCGGCTGAAAGAAAACATCTGCTTTGTTGGTCATTCTGCGGAGAAAAAAACAGAAATCTTTTTTTATTCTCCCTCCCCTCTCCCTCTCAAAATTCAAATCGTGCGTCCCTTGCCGTGGACAAGTAGTGAGGGTGGCGGGGGGCTGGTGTATTTTTTTTTAACTCGCTGAGAGCTCCACAAACGAATAATTGACGGAGCCCTGTCAAGCAAAATTCAAACCAAAACAAACAAATCGCGACCTTTCTCCTTCCCAAACCTCTGAAGATTTTTTTGCTCACGTACTTGGCGTCTTTCATTCTTCCTCAACTAGCCACTTGCAATATAAATTTTCATGACCGAAATAAATTCCTTCACGATGGGTGTTTCCCCCCTTGTTTTGTTTCTTTAGTCCCTTGGAGGGGGGGAGGGGGGGGGTACTCCCCACAATGACCTATGCTAGGAGGCTCCATCAGACCAAAAGGGGTACCTGTTTTTAGGCTTTAGGTATCATGATGAAAGAGTAGGGATTGCATGAGTTGAAGCACGGGTAGGAGAATTTTTCATTTCCTTCGGTAAACGGCTCTGCTCAAAAGGGCTAACGGATGCTATATATATGACTGAAACAAGTCAAGGAAACGTTCTGGTTTTGTCGTTATTCATATTTTAAAGACGTCTTTAAAGACTGTGCCGTTTTACAGAGGTTGAAAGGGATGCAAGGTTCTAACTTAGTTCTAACATACCTAGTGACTAGGTTTATGGAAGGGGTACTTTTTGTTAAGTATACGAAAGGGGTACTTTTTCTGTCAAAAATGGTATATACAAAATGGTAAGGGGTCGAACCTCAACGCGTAGCCTCCTCGTATAAAACTTTTCTAAGACCCCCTCCCCCCTTCCCCGAGCGGGTCCCTGTTTTGTTTTTACTCTGTATTTTTCCCAGAAAGCAAACAAAGCTATGAATGTGATTATCAACCACATAGTGCATGCCAAGTGTGCAAGCTGATACCGTTCTCCCCTTCAACATCAGACATTCCGGACAGCAAAATCCATTTAACTCCGGGCGAGCTGTTGTGTTCTTGAGAATATTCGCCTGTAATTAATACAGGTTTTTTCGGTTGTCTAAAACTGTCTAAAACACTTCTCTGCATCGAAATATTAAACAGTTGTTTTGGTAATAGTTTTTGTGAGAAAAAAATCCGGGTCACCAAACACTTGATGAATTTAATGAATGAGACAACTCCGCATCACGTGAGTGACACTTACCACTTGACAGTCGTTCGGTATTTCGGTGCCTGCACGCAATATAAAAGAACTATTCATTTCCCTATCATCGTAATTATGATAACTCCATTGGATGGTGCACAGTGCTGCAGCTGGCCGGAGACGTTTAGAATGCTTGAAAGCACGATGTCCCAAGGATTGACTCTCATATGAAAAGGACCTGGGAACCCGGGGAGGGCGGCGGGGGGGGGACTCCGCATATGAAAGGTGTGGGGATACTCATAGTCTCGATTAGGGGTGTAAATTTCGGATTTTGGTCTTACTTAGGGTGTTCTGGGCAAAACCCCATCATATTTAGCCGTGAAGGTCTCGTTAAGGATTGCACGCGAAAAAATACAAAAATATGTATTTGATATGTATATTTTTAATTCATTTTATTTACTCCATTCATATGATCCAAGTTTTCTCATTTGTCTGTGTTTTAACATGGTCTCTTTTAGGGGTCAAAAAAAGCTTGGGCCACGCCCAGATCGGTCTCCTTTAGGGGTTTCATTCAAAATTTCCGACGAGCATCCCCACCCCTTTCATATGCGGAGTCTCCCCACCCCCCGGGCCCAGGAAATGAAATTAAAACATCGCCTGGCCTTTGGATCGGAAAGAAAAAAATCATGACAAAACACTTGTGGGAAGGCATATAGATAACAATGGCCTGAAAACACATGCGGACTTCAGTTAGGTTAGTTACGATGTTTAAAATATTCAATAATAATTGTCCGACGTACCTTCGGGAGCAGTTTCATAGAACTTCTGAGTTTCATAACCATAAACTATGATCTCCAATTACCACTACCTAAAACAAATTTTCTTAAGCGTTCATTCTCTTATCGGGGTGCAATGGCTTGGAACCAAATGTCAAATCAAACACGTGAGACAGGGGATCTTACAAGCTTTAAACTGGCGATATCCTAGGATATAACTTTTTATTATGTTTTTATCTTATTTCTTTAATGACTCAGTTCTTGTTATTATATTGTATTTCAAATTATTACTATTTTTTGCTAGTATTATTAGTGTTGCTTACCATACAACCTAATAGTCACGTTTATAAGAGTCGATAGGAACAGATAAAATTGTAAATTATTGTGCTAAATTATTGTAAGTTAATCACTAGTTTTAATTTGTATTACTTGTAATTGTTACACGGCAGGTCTGAAAACCAGCTTGCTGAGCCATTTACCGTGTTTAAATAAAGTTGATTGATTGATTGATTGACTTTCCCTGAAGTACATCAAAATGGCGGCATAAAGTTTCGGGTGTCACTAATTGTTATAATTTAGAGTTATTTTGAAAGAGTAATTATGCTTCTATTTGTGTAAATATTGTCCTGTCTGGTTTTTTTGGTTTTCAGCCCCCCCCCGGGGGGGGGGGGCAATTCCTATAATGCCGGGCCTTACCTATAAGGGGAGGCCTTTTTCAGGTTTGAGGTATATGAAGGGGTAGGGATTTCACTAGATATAGTATACGGAAGGGAAGGGAAATGTCATTTCGGTCTGTAAAAATTTCCCGGTTTTGCAATTTATCCAATACATTTACAGTGGTTAAAACAACAACAACAACAACATAAGCCTTATTTGCATGACTATAATCATGTAGTTACAGTATTGCAAAAGCTTTAACATAAAGTTACAATTTATAACAATGATGATGCGATGCAATGATTACTACAGTCAATCAAGTGTCATCAGCATGATTTGATAACAAATTAGTACGTAAATCATTACATAATGAGACAAATTTTAACAAATGTGAATTTACGGAAAAATTCTGTGGATTCATCAATTTAATTATTAATTCTGTGTAAGATAGCTGATTAAAATCGGCAAAATTTTGTTGGATTTGTTTGTAGAATATTTCCCTTGGGATTGAATATTTTGGACAATGGAAGAGAAAATGAAATTCGTCTTCAATTATACCAGAGTTACAAATAGGGCAGAATCTATTGTTGCGGGGAGTTTAATTATATCTTCCAGTTTCAATCATGAGTTTGTGGTTACTTATACGAATTTTCACTAAGTCTTTCCTATTAGCTGAATTTCTAATTAAGTCTAGATAACTTGAAATTTTATGATCATGTTTAAATAAGCTTAAAATTGCAATTTCTTAGAATGATGGATTTTATGTTGCCAATATGTAATATATTTTTGTTTTATTAGCGGAGCTCTCGCGCCCCTCGCAGCGGAGCACCATGGGTAAGAAAATTTGGTAAACTATCCAACCAAGAAAATTTGGTTATGACGTAGCGTACGCCCGCCCGCCCGCCCACCCGTACACACTTCATGTACGCCGATGTCAAATGTCACAATAGATCTTGCCCAACTTGTTTAGCCTCTTAGTTATGTAAGCCATCCGTATGAGTACGATTAGATTGACAGCTGTCAAAATCAGACATCCGCTGACAATTATCACATGACCATCTCGCGGGCTCAGATGAAAGACCAGTCGTTTTGCCCCTTCATATAAGCTGATATAATATTTCACACTTACCAATTCAACATAAAAAAGAAACTACGCCGGGCAAGGCTGTCAGTTGGCTGACAGTCGTTTAAAGTTATAATGGCAAGCCAAATTAGGTCAATTGACAGCTGTCAAAATGGGACATGTGCAGACCACTATCAGAAAACTAATAACGGGGGCTCAGGTTCGCTCAGGTACACGATCTGGCATTTTCCACTACATGCCGGACAGATATGTATTACTCACACTCGTAGTCTGTTAATTCGAATATTCGCCATTCTAATGAAGGTTAATTAACAGCTGTCAAACTAGAGTATACGCTGACCATCATCACCTGAGTGTATCGCGGGCTCATTTTTCTATCCATTGAGGTCACGTAGTGTTTAAAGTTTTGCGCTGATATTTTATTTGATCACGGGCTCAATTCGAAGCCCCATAGCTTAGAAAATCTATCCATCCTAGAAAATTCGGCAATCACGTGACCGTTCACCGACTACCCGACCTTCCGTCCGTCCTCACCACAGGCATACCGATGTTTAATCTCACACTTTCCAACTAGTTTGGGAGCCTGCAACCTGATATTGTATATCCATGTTTTTATTAATTGACAGCTGTCAAACTAGTGTTTCTGCTAACCAGTATCGCCTGACCGTATCGCGGGCTCAGGTATCGACCCACCGAGTTCGACTGTTTTCTTTGAAGGTATCCGCTGACAAGTTGATACTTTTCAAATGATCGCGGGCTCAAAATGCATATGAAATAAGTAGTGTTCGTGAGCAGCACTTTTAAAATGTTGATTTCGAACTGACCTCGGACGCGAAAATTCAACCGGCTATTACATTTACATGCAGGGAAGGCAATCGCTTTTGACTTTTCTCACTGTCACGCATTGCTCACGCTCTACGTCCAATTCTTATGTTCTGATTGGTCAAAATTTGACAGGTAAGTTCATGCGGAAAATTTATGCAGCGTCTGGAAACTTGCTTACTGATAGCTGGAGCTGACACAGTTTTGTGTCATCTTGTGATATTTTAAACTGTCTTTTTCTACTTGGTGTACAAAATGAAATACAGCTGCTATCAAGATTGTTCTGTAATTCATGGCTGGTTTGTTTATTGCGCTTTTTGTTGACAAATGCACTGCTTGTCAAAGTCATTAGAAATCCGATTTCGGATGGCATCGTTTTCTTAAAAGAGCTTACTCACTTGCCCTTGCTTGAGGCGTAAGAGGGTTGAAAAGTCTCAAGCGATTCTGGAACACTTGATGACCTTCAGAAGCAGCATCTCGACTGGTAAGCCTGAGCAATTATTGTCTTTGATGTGTTTTTTTTTTCGGTTTCCTGAAGTCGAGCGTATAG